>NC_082684.1:79846348-80200723 GCF_949987515.2 Delphinus delphis | reverse complement strand
ACAGTGTGAAAAAATATTAAAATAAACATACACACAGTTTCGCCTCTATTTCCTTGCTCAGGAAGAGAGTGTTATAAAAAAATTAATATTCAGAATGCAGCCTTTCCTTAGTTTGCATCCCAGTTCTGCTGCTTACTTACTGTCTGGCCTTGCTTCAAAGTTATTATCTATAAAATGTGGATGATATCACTACTGATTTAGGGTTATTGTGATTGGATTAAAACAAGAAGAATGCATGTCTCAGAATAAGTACCCAAAATGTTAGCTATTACTATTATTATTGGTTTCTAAAAATTTATGGTGATTATTGACTCCTGATTAGAAGAAGAGTTGAAAGAAGCTAAGAGAGGCTAAATTGAGTTACATTACTTATGTTGGAATAAAATTCATAAAACATAAAATTCCCCATTTTAACCATTTTTGAAATGTTCAATTTAGTGGCTTTTAGTATACCTATAATATTGTACAACCATCACAGTTATCTAATTCCAGAAGATTTTCATCACCCCAAAATGAAAACCACACCTATTAAGCAGTCAGTTCCAATTCTTCCCCAAACCCTCAACTTGGGGCAACCACTGGTTTTGCTTTCTGTCTCTATAGATATACCTAATTCTGTATATTTCGTTTAACTGGAATCATACAATATGTAGGACCTTTTGGGTCTGGCTTCTTTCAATTAGCATGTTTTTAAGGTTTGATCCTGTTGTAGCATGTATTCTTTTTTCATGGCTTCATTACCTTTTATGGCTGAATAATATTCCATTGTATAGACACGTGATATTTTGTTTACCCATTAATCAGTTGATGGACATTGGGTTGTTTCCACCCAAATGCCAGCATTGTCTAAAAACATTAACTAATAGTGGGGTAGTGGAACAAGTGAATTATGTTTTGGCTATTGTGTTTTTCCATCCTCTCACTTTCAACCTATTTGTGTCTTTAGATCTAATGTGAGTCTGTTATAAACACCATATAGTTGGATCATTGTTTTTTATTCATTCTGCTGTGGAGTAGGTAATTGTAACAGCTAAGTTAAACACTACAAATCTCTCTTACTGAAATGTAGCTCTTCTTTCTTCACTGAGCATTCCCCTGGTTGTGGTATGTTTTGATTAGATTCCAGAGACCTAACCATTGCTTTTGTAGAAGGAGAGTTTGGAGTTCCCTACTCCATTTTTGCTGATGTCATTCAATCAATTGATTTGTATTTTAAAAGGATTGTAGAATTTGAAAAGCACAGCTGAAGTGTCAACAGGAAAAGGAGAAGAGAGATTGGAGCATGTGTTCTGGGTCCCCAAGACTACTCCCAGGTTTGATGATTCTCTAGAATAACTGGGTATGTAGTTGTACTCCTGATGATGATCTTTTACACTGAAAATACACAAAACAAAACCAGGAGAAAGAAAAGACACATGAGGCAAAGTCCAGAGGAAACAAGACACAAGCTTTAAAGAGTCCTCTTTGAATGGAGTCAAATAGAGTGCACTTAATTCCTCCAGCAACAAATTGCAAAATCAATAGTGACAAGCTCATTAGAAACTCAGTGCCCAGAGTTTTTACTGGGGGTTAGTCATGTAGGCACTCTCTGCCTGACTCAAAAAAATTACAGACTCCCCCAAAGAAATCAGGTGTTTGGTATAAACAACACTGTTTATAGAAACAGTTTAGGGATAGTGAGCCATCCTTATCAGTGAGGGTGATGGGAACCCTCCTGAAATCCGAGGTCACAGATATCAGCCAACCTTGCAGCTGGTTTTTCCAAGACAGCAGTCTCAGGCCTACTATGTTAACTCCTTGTTACACAAGGCATTTGCCACGTGGTATTAAACTCTGGTATATAAGTGAGTGAAAAAGATACTTAGGAAGTTTTGTAGTATATTTTGTGATGAAATTTTCCCCCTTTGTCTTCTTTCCTTTATTAGGAGATGCCAATAAAGACTTTCAGCCTCATGGTAACCACAAGCAAAAACCTATAGTAGATACATAAGAGAAAAAGGGAAAGGATTCTAAGCATACGACTACAGAAAATCATGAAATCACAAAGTAAGAGAGCAAAAGAAAAATGGAACAATGGAACAGAAAAACAGAAAACAATTAACAAAAGGGTAATAAGTGCTATCAATAATTACGTTCCTATCAATAATTACTTTAAATGTAAATGAACTAAGTTTTCCAATCAAGACAGTGTGGCTGAATGGTTAAAAAGGAAGACCCAACTATATGCTGCCTACAAGAGAGATTTACTACAGATATAAGGACACACACAAACTGAAGGGATGGAAGAGTTATTCCATGCAAATGGAAACCAAAAGATAGCTGAGGTAGCTATACTTATATCAGACAAAATGGACTTCAAAACAAAGACTGATAAAAGAGACAATGAAGGACATTACATAATGATAAAGGGGTTAATTCAACATGAGGATGTAACATCTGTAAGTAATTATGCACCCAACATAGGAGCACCTAATGTGTAAAGCAAATAATAATAGGCCTAAAGGGAGAAACAGACCACAATACAATAAATAGTAGGGGATTTTAATACCCCACTTTCATCAATGGATAGATCATCTGGATAGAAAATCAAAAGAAAACTTCAGCATTAAACAACACATTAGACCAGATGGATTTAAAAGATGAATACAGAACATTCCACCCAAAAGCAACAAAATACACATTCTTCTCAAATGCTCATAACATTCTTCAGCATAGAACATATGTTAGGCCACAAACACGTCTTAATAAATTTAAGAGGACTGAATTCATATCAAACATCTTTTCCAACCACAATGGCATGAAATGAGAAATCAGTTATAAGAGAAAAACTGGAAAATTTACAAATATGTGGAGATTAAACATGTTTCTGATCAATGGGTTAAATAAGAATTCAAAAGAGAATCAAAAGATTCTTAAATTAAAATTGAAATACACATACAAAATCTTATGGGATGCAGTAAAAATAGGTCTAAGAGGGAAGTTAATAGCAGTAAATCCTGACCTCAAGAAACAAGAAAAATCTCAAACAACATAACTTAACATTGCAAGGAACTAGAAAAAGGACAAATGCAGCCCAAAGTGAGAAAGTGAGTAAAAGGAAGGAAATAGAGATCAGAGAGGAAATAAATAAGACACAAAAAGGACAATAGGAAAAAAAATCAATAAAACTAAGAGCTGACTTTTTGAAAAGATAAAATTGACAAGCAAGACTCAATTAGAGAAAAAGAGAGAAGACTCAAGTAAAATAAAAAATGATTTAGGACTAGGGCCATATCTCTTGCACCTGTGGCTGCCAGCTTCCCTGCACATTTGGTGCTGCTGGGGCTCCTGCAATCCAAGGAGTCATACCACCTCTGTGCCTGGTCCTCACAGAGGCAGACCCAAGAGCTCCAAGGTAGCCTTAGGACCAGATTCCTGTGGGTGGACCACACACAGAAGTGGGGATAAAACCAAAGCTGAACCCCAGGGATGGGTTGACTATGGAAGAAGACTGAAAATCTTTCCATCAGCTGTACAAGCTGCAGATTAAATCCCCGCAATAGGCTAGGTAGACCCTGCATCTATGGAATATCTGAGTAGACAATGAGTGTTCCCACAAATGAAAACAGTCTAGCTCTGGCAGCTGTGGACTTTGGGGGCAAGCACATGCAGGAACTGGGCCAGATCAGAGTCTAAGTGTTCCCCACAGGGCGCACACCAGGTCCAGAGACCAGCCCAGAGGCAGAGGAGAGCTTCTTGCGGAGGCGGAGGTGGGCTGTGGCTCACAGTGTGTGCAAGGACACTTACAACAGATACCTCAGGGAAACAAAATTATTACTATTAATTTTTATTATGTTTTGATCCATTCTGTTGTTGGTTCTGGCTTTGTTTTTTGGTTTCTTTTTGTTTGCTCGCTGTTTTAGTTTATTTGTTATTTAGTCTTTTGGGATCTCCGTGTTTTATAACATATTTTTTATTTTTATATTTCAATTTCTACTTTGCTTTTCTGTTCTCCTGTGTTCTTTCCCTTTTTATTTTATTATTTTTTAAATCATTTTTATTAGTTTGTTCTGTTTCCTTGCTTTATTCTTCAGTTGGCACACTGCATTGGTTTTGTTTTTTGGTTATGTGTTTTTGTTAGTTTTAATCCTAAATGTTTGATTTCGTTTTTGAGTTCTATTTGTCTGCTTGATCTCTTGCTTTTTGTTTTGTTTGGCTGTTTTTGTTTCTTTTACATGTGTGTTTCTTTGTTTCATTCTGTTTTTAACCTTTTCTCTGGGGTTTTGTCTTTTTTTTTCTTTAATATATTTTCTATTTTGATTTTCTATTTTCTATTTCTGTGTTGCTTTTCTTTTATTCTGTCTTCTTTCCCCTCTATTTTGGTTTTCTTTTTTTGGGGGGCGGGTACGCGGGCCTCTCACTGTTGTGGCCTCTCCCATTACGGAGCACAGGCTCTGGACGCGCAGGCTCAGCAGCCATGACTCATGGGCCCAGCCGGTCCGTGGCATGCGGGATCTTCCCGGACCGGGGCATGAACCCATGTCCCCTGCATCGGCAGGTGGACTCTCTACCACTGCACCACCAGGGAAGCCCTCCTTTTTATTTCCTAATCATTTTTGTTGGTTTGTTTTGTTTCTTTGCTTTATTCTTCAGTTGGCACTCTGCTTTTTGGGTTTTTTTTTTTAACATCTCTATCAGAGTATAATTGCTTTACAATCTTGTGTTAATTTCTGCTATATAACAAAGTGAATCAGTTATATGTATACATATATCCCCATATCCCCTCCCTCTTGAGCCTCCCTCCTACCCTCCCTGTACCACCCTTCTAGGTGGTCACAAACCACAGAGCTGATCTCCCTGTGCTATGTAGCTGCTTCCCACTAGCTATCTATTTTACATTTGCCAGTGTATATATGTAATGCTACTCTTTCACTTCGTCCCAGCTTACCCTTCCCCCTCCCCATGTGCTAAAGTCCATTCTCTGCTTCGGTTTTGTTTTTGCGTTTTTCTCAGCTTTCTTTTTAATTGTTTGATTTCGTTCTTGGGTTCTGTTGTTTGGTTGTTCTCTTGGTTTTTTATTTGGTTCTGTTTCTGTTTCTTGTGTGTGTGTGTGTGTGTGTGTGTGTGTGTGTGTGTGTTTCCTTGTTTCTGTTTGTTTGATTTTACTTTTTACCATTTGTCTGGGTGTTTGTTATTCTTTTTTTTTTTAATCACCTTTATTACCAGGATGAGTGACTTGTGGGTTCTTGGTACCTCCACCAGTAGTTGGGCCTGAGGCTTGGGGGGTGGGAGCACTGAATCCAGGCTAATGGACCACTAGAGAATTTCTGGCTGCAGAGAAGATTAATCACTGAGAGCTCTCATGGAGACCACTATGTGAATCCAAGATCCGGCTTCACCCAACTGCCAGGAGCTCCCAGCATTGGATGCCTCACACCAAACAACAAACAAGACAGGAACACAGATCCACCCATCAGCACACAGACTACCTTTAAGTCATACAAAGCTTACAGACACCCCAAAACACATCACCTGAAATGGCCCTACTCATCAGAGGGAAAAGATTCAGCTCCACCCATTAGAATGCAGGAACCAGTCCCTCCCATCAGGAAGCCTATGCAAGCCACTGGACCAACCTCACCACTGGGGGCAGAGAAAAGAAGCAAAAGGAACTATGCCCTGCAGCCTGGGGAAAGGAGACCTCAAATACTGTAAATTCGACAAAATGAGAAGACAGAGAACTATCTTACAGGCAAAGGAGCAAGATAAAAACCCACCAGACCAAATAAATAAAGAGGAAATAGGCAAACTACCTGAAAAAGAATTCAGAGTAATGATAGTAAAAAGTGATTCAAAATCTTGGAAACAGAAGAGAGAAAATACAAGGAACATTTAACAAGGACCTAGAAGAACTAAAGAGCAAACAAACAGTAATGAACAACACAAAAATTGAAATTAAAAATACTCTAGAAGGAATCAATAGCAGAATAACTGAGGCAGAAGAACGCATAAGTGAGCTGGAAGATAGAATGGTGAAAATAATTGGCACAGAGCAAAATAAAGAAAAAAGAATGAAAAGAATGGAGGACAGTCGCCAAGACATCTGGGACAATATTAAGCAAACCAGTATTCGAATTACAGGCATCCTAGAAGAAGAAGAAAAGAAAGGGTCTGAGAAAATATTTGAAGAGATTATAGTTGAAAACTTCCCCAACATGGGAAAGGAAATAGTAAATCAAGTCCAGGAAGTGCAGAGAGTTCCATACAGGATAAACCCAAGGAGAAACACACAAAGACACATATTAATCAAGATAACAAAAATTAAATTCAAAGAAAAAATATTAAAAGCAGCAAGGGAAAAGCAACAAATAAAATAGTAGGGAATCCCCATAAGGTTAACAGCTGATCTTTCAGCAGAAACGCTACAGGTCAGAAGGGAGTGGCAAGATACATTTAAAGTGATGAAAGGGAAAAACCCACAACCAAGATTATTCTACCCAGCAAGGATCTCATTCAGATTCAATGGAGAAATCAAACCTTTACAGACAAGCAAAGCTAAGAGAATTCAGCACCACCAAACCAGCTTTACAACAAATGCTAAAGGAACTTCTCTAGGCAGGAAACACAAGAGAAGAAAAAAACGTACAAAAACAAACCCAAGGGCTTCCCTGGTGGCGCAGTGGTTGGGAGTCTGCCTGCCAATGTGGGGGACACGGGTTTGTGCTCCGGTCTGGGAAGATCTCACATGCCGTGGAGCGGCCAGGCCTGTGGGCCATGGCTGCTGAGCCTGTGCGTCCGGAGCCTGTGCTCCGCAATGGGAGAGGCTGCAACAGTGAGAGGCCCGTGTACCGCAAAAAACAAACAAACAAAAAACCCAAAAGAATCAAGAAAATGGTAATAGGAACATACATATTGATAATTACCTTAAATGTAAATGGATTAAATTTTCCAAACAAAAGACACAGACTGGATGAATGGATACAAAAACAAGAATAGTATATATGCTCTCTACAGGAGACCCACTTCGACCTAGGGACACATACAGACTGCAAGTGAAGGGATGGATAAAGATATTCCATGCAAATGGAAATCAAAAGAAAGCTGGAATAACAATACTAGTATCAGATAAAATAAACTTTAAAATAAAGACTGTTACAAGAGATAAGGACACTACATAATGATCAAAGGATCAATTCAAGAAGATATAACAATTATAAAAGTTTATGCACCCAACATAGGAGCACCTCAAAACATAAGGCAAATGCTAACAGCTATGAAAGGGGAAATCAACAGTAACACATTCATAGTAGGTGACTTTAACACCCCACTTTCACCAATGGACAGATCATCAAAAATAAAAATAAATAAACACAAGCTTTCAATGATACATTAAACAAGATAGACTTAATTGATATTTATAGGACATTCCATCCATAACAACAGAATACACTTTCTTCTCAAGTGCACATGGAACATTCTCCAGGATAGATCACATCTTGGGTCACAAATCAAGCCTTGGTAAATTTAAGAAATATTGAAAGTATATCAAGTATCTTTCATGACCACAACCCTATGAGATTAGATATCAATTACAGGAAAAAAAAATGTAAAAACAACAGACACATGGAGGCTAAACAATATGCTACTAAACAACCAAGAGGTCAGTGAAGAAATCAAGGAGGAAATCAAAAAATACCTAGAAACAAATGACAATGAAAACAAGATGACCCAAAACCTATGGGATGCAGCAAAAGCAGTTCTAAGAAGGAAGCCTGTAACAATACAACAAGATACAAAAAAGTCAAAAATAGGTGCCCTTCAGGGGATTGATGTGACCATGCATCTGAAGGATGCAGTGCTGAGCCGGCCAGAGTGGATACGCAGCCAGTGGGATGTCCCTCCTGTGATGTAGCAGTTCACCATGGGGACAGGTCTTGGGAATGGGCGTCCAGGGGCCTGAACAAGGCATCAAACTGATGCCTTCAGAAGCAGCAGTAGGTCCCTGGGAGGAGGAACAGAGATAGCGGACTAGAAGGACGTGCTCTCACTCCCTCTTGTGAGAACACCAGAATCACAACTAGCTGCTGGACAATCATTGACAGGAAGATACTGGAACTCACCAAAAAAGATATCTCACATGCAAAGACAAAGGAGAAGCCATAACGAGACAGTACAAGGGGCACAATCACAGTAAAATCAAATCCTATACTGGTGGGTGGGTGACTCAGAGACAGGCGAACAATTACACCACAGAAGTCCACCAACTGGAGTGAAGGTTCTGAGCCCCACGTCAGGCTTCCTAACCTGGGGGTCCAGCAACAGGAGGAGGAATTCCTAGAGAATCAGACTTTGAAGCCTAGTGGGAACTGATTGCAGGAATTCAACAAGACTGGGGGAAACAGAGACTCCACTCTTGGAGGGCACACACAAAGTAGTGTGTGCATCGGGACCCAGGGGAAGAAGCAGTGACCCCGGGGGAGACTGAACCAGACCTACCTGCTAGTATTGGAGGGTCTCCTGCAGAGGCAGGGGTTGGCTCTGTTTCACAGTGGGGACAAGGACACTGGCAGCAGAAGTTCTGGGAAGTACTCCTTGGCGTGAGCCCTCCCAGAGTCTGCCATTAGCCCCACCAAAGAGCCCAGGTAGGCTCCAGTGTTAGGAGCAGAAGAAGTTCTAAGAGGGAAGTTTATAACTATACAAGCCTACCTCAAGAAACAAGAAAAATCTCAAGTAAACAATCTAACCCTACACCTAAAGGAACTAGAGAAAGATGAACAAACAAAACCCAAAGTTAGCAGAAGGAAAGAAATCATAAGGATCAGAGCAGAAATAAATGAAATAGAAATAAAGAAAATAATAGCAAAGATCAAGAATACTAAAAGCTGGTTCTTTGAGAAGATAAACAAAATTGATAAACCATTAGCCAGACTCAGCAAGAAAAAGAGGGAGAGGACTCAAATCAACAGAATTAGAAATGAAAAAGGAGAAATTACAACAGACACCGCAGAAATACAAAGCATCCTAAGAGACTACTACAAGCAGCACTATGCCAATAAAATGGACAAGCTGGAAGAAATGGACAAATTCTTAGAAAGGTATAAAACCTTCCAAGACTGAACCAGGAAGAAACAGAAAATATGAACAGACCAATCACAAGTAAAGAAATTGAAACTGTGATTAAAAATCTTCCAACAAACAAAAGTCCAGGACCAGATGGCTTCACAGGTGAATTCTATCAAACATTTAGAGAAGAGCTAACACCCATCCTTCTCAAACTCTTCCAAAAAATTGCAGAGGAGGGAACACTCCTAAACTCATTCTATGAGGCCACCATCACCCTGATACCAAAACCAGACAAAGATACTACAAAAAAAGAAAATTACAGACCAATATCACTGATGTATATAGATGCAAAACTCCTTAACAAAATACTAGCAAACAGAATCCAACAACACATTAAAAGGATCATACACCACAATCAACTGGGTTTTATCCCAGGGAGGCAAGGATTCTTCAATATATGCAAATCAATCAATGTGATACACCATATTAACAAATTAAAGAATAAAAACCATATGATCATCTCAATAGACATAGAAAAAGCTTTTGACAAAATTCAACACCTATTTATGATAAAAACTCTCCAGAAAGTGGGCATAGAGGGCACCTACCTCAACATAATAAAGGCCATATACGACAAACCCACAGGAAACATCATTCTCAATGGTGAAAAATTGAATGCATTTCCTCTAAGATCAGGACGATACAAGGATGTCCACTCACACCACTATTATTCAACATAGTTTTGGAAGTCCTAGCCACGGCAATCAGAGAAGAGAAAGAAATAAAAGAATACAAACTGGAAAAGAAGAAGTAAAACTGTCACTGTTTGCAGATGACATGATACTATAGAGAATCCTAAAAAAGCCACCAGAAAACTACTAGAGCTAATCAATGAATTTGGTAAAGTGGCAGGAAACAAAATTAATGAACACAAATCTCTTGCGTTCCTATACACTTATGATGAAAAATCTGAAAGAGAAATTATGGAAACACTCCCATTTACCATTGCAACAAAAAGAATAAAATACCTAGGAATAAACCTACCTAGGGAGACAAAAGACCTGTATGCAGAAAACTATAAGACAGTGATGAACGAAATTCAAGTTGATACCAACAGATGGAGAGCTATACCATGTTCTTGGATTGGAAGAATCAATATTGTGAAAATGTCTATACTACCCAAAGCAATCTACAGAATCAGTGAAATCCCTATCAAATTACCAATGGCATTTTTTACAAAACTAGAAAAAGAAATTTTTAAATTTGTATGGAGACACAAAATACCCCGAATAGGCAAAGCAGTCTTGATGGAAAAAAATGGAGCTGGAGGAATCAGACTCCCTGACTTAAGACTATACTACAAAGCTACAGTAATCAAGACAATATGGTACTGGCACAAAAACAGAAACATAGATCAATGGAACAAGGTAGAAAGTCCAGACATACACCCACGCACCTACAGTCAACTATATATGACAAAGGATGCAAGGATATACAATGGAGAAAAGACAGTCTCTTCAATAAGTGGTGCTGGGAAAACTGGACAGCAACATGTAAAAGAGTGAAATTAGAACACTCCCTAACACCATACACAAAAATAAACTCAAAATGGATTCGAGACCTAAATGTAATACCAGGCACTATAAAACTTAGAGGAAAACATAGGAAGAACACTCTTTGACATAAATCACAGCAAGATCTTTTTTGATCTACCTCCTAGAGTAATGGAAATAAAAACAAAAATAAACAAATGGGACCTATTGAAACTTCAAAGCTTTTGTACAGCAGAGGAAACCATAAACAAGACGAAAAGACAACCATCAGAATGGGAGAAAATATTTGCAAATGAATCAACGGAGAGTGGATTAATCTCCAAAATATATAAACAACTCCTGCAGCTCAATATTCAAGAAACAAACAACCCAATCCAAAAATGGGCAGAAGACCTAAATAGACATTTCTCCAAAGAAGACATACAGATGGCCAAGAAACTCATGAAAAGCTGCTCAACATCACTAATTATTAGAGAAATGCAAATCAAAACTACAATGAGGTATCACCTCACACCAGTTAGAATGGGCATCATCAGAAAATCTACAAACAACAAATGCTGGAGAGGGTGTGGAGAAAAGGGAACCCTCTTGCACTGTTGGTGGGAATATAAATTGATAGAGCCACTATGGAGAACAGTATGGAGGTTCCTCAAATAACTGAAAATAGAATTACCATATGATCCAGCAATCCCACTACTGGGCATATACCCAGAGAAAACCATAATTCAAAAAGACATATGCACCCCAGTGTTCATTGCAGCACTATTTACAATAGCCAGGTCATGGAAGCAACCTAAATGCCAATCGACAGACAAATGGATAGAGAAGTTGTGGTACATATATACAATGTAATATTACTCAGCCATAAAAAGGAACGAAATTGAGTCATTTGTTGAGACATGGAGGGATCTAGAGACTGTCATACAGAGTGAAGTAAGTCAGAAAGAGAAAAACAATTACTGTATATTAATGCATGTATGTGCAACCTAGAAAAATGGTACAGGTGAACCAGTTTGCAGGGCAGAAGTTGAGACACAGATGTAGAGAATAAACGTATGGGCACCAAGGGGGGAAAACCACAGTGGGGTGGGGATGGTGGTGTTCAGAATTGGGCGATTATGGTTGACATGTTTACACTGATGTGTATAAAATTGATGACTAATAAGAACCTGCAGTATAAAAAAACAAAAAAAACAACTAATACTAAACTTTCTTTGGGTTATTTGTATGGAAATATGTTAATATAAATGTTTCAGATATTTAAAAAAATGTCACAAATAAACAACCTAACCTTACACCTAAAGCAATTAGAGAAAGAAGAACAAAAGTACCCCGAAGTTAGCAGGAGGAAGGAAATCATAAAATCAGATCAGAAACAAATGAAAAAGTAATGAAGGAAACGATGGTAGAGATTAATAAAACTAAAAGCTGATTCTTTGAGAAGATAAACAAAATTGATAAACCATTAACCAAACTCATCAAGAAGAAAAGGGAGAGGACTCAAATGAACAGAATTAGAAATGAAAAGAAGTTAAAACTGACACTGCAGAAATACAAAGGATCATGAGAGACACTACAAGCAACTATATGCCAATAAAATGGACAACATGGAAGAAATGGACAAATTCTTAGAAAAGTACAAACTTCCAAGACTGAACCAGGAAGAAATAGAAAATATGAACAGACCAATCACAAGCACTGATTTTGAAACTGTGATTAAAAATCTTCCAACAAACAAAAGCCCAGGACCTGACGGCTTCACAGGTGAATTCTATCAAACATTTAGAGAAGAGCTAACACCCATCCTTCTCCAACTCTTCCAAAATATAGCAGAGGGAGGAACACTCCTAAACTCATTCTACGAGGCTACCATATCCGTGATACCAAAACCAGAGAAAGATGTCACACAAAAAAGAAATTTACAGACCAATATCACTGAGGAACATACATGCAAAATCCTCAACAAAATTTCAGCAAACAGAATCCAATAGCACATTAAAAGGATCATACACCATGATCAAGTGGGGTTTATCCCTGTAAAGCAAGGATTCTTCAACATATGCAAATCAATCAATGTGATATACCATATTAACAAGTCAAAGGATAAAAACCATATGATAATCTCAATAGATGCAAGAAAAGCTTTTGTCAAAATTCAAAGCCCATTTATGATAAAAACTTTCCAGAAAGTGGGAATAGAGGGAACCTACCACAATGTAATAAAGGTCATATATGAGAAACCCACAGCCAACATCATTCTCAATGGTGAAAAACTGAAACCATTACTTCTAAGATCAGGAAAAAGAGAAGGGTGCCCACTCCATGACTATTACGCAACATACTTCTGGAAGTTTTAGCCACAGAAATCAGAGAAGAAAAAGAAATAAAAGGAAGCCAAATCGGAAAAGAAGTAAAACTGTCACTGTTTGCAGGTGACATGACACTATACATAGAAAATCCTGAAGATGCCACCAGAAAACTACTAGCACTAATCAATGGATTTGGTAAAGTGGCAGGATACAAAATTAATGCACAGTAATCGCTTGCATTCCTATACACTACCAATGAAAAATCAGAAGGAGAAAATAAGGAAACACTCCCATTTACCATTGCAACAAAAAGAATAAAATACCTAGGAATAAACCCACCTAAGGAGGCAAAAGACCTGTATGCAGAAAACTATAGCACACTGATGAAAGAAATCAAAGGCGATACAAACAGATGGAAAGATATACCATGTTCTTGGAGTGGAAGAATAAACATTGTGAAAATGACTATACTACCCAAAGCAGTCTACAGATTCAATGCAATCCCTATCAAACTACCTATGGCATTTTTCAGTGAACTAGAACAAAAATTTCACAATTTGTATGGAAACACAAAAGACCCTGAATAGCCAAAGCAATCTTGAGAAAGAAAAACAGAGCTGGAGGAATCAGGCTTCCTGACTTCAGACAATACTACAGAGCTACAGTAATCAAGACAGCATGGTACTGGCATAAAAACAGAAATATAGATCAGTGGAACAGGATAGAAAGCCCAGAGATAATCCCATGCACTTATGGTCGCCTAATCTAGGACAAGGAGGCACGAATATGCAATGGAGAAAAAACAGCCTCTTCAATAAGTGGTGCTGGGAAAACTGGACAGCTACATGTAAAAGAATGAAACTAGAACACTCCCTAATACCATACACAAAAATAAACTCAAAATGGATTAAAGACCTAAATGTAAGGCCAGACACTATAAAACTCTTAGAGGAAAACATAGGCGGAACTCTCTATGACATAAATCACAGTAAGATCCTTTTTGACCCACCTCCTAGAGAAATGGAAATAAAACCAAAAGTAAACAAATGGGGCCTAATGAAACTTACAAGCCTTTGCACAGCAAATGAAACCATAAACAAGATGAAAAGACAACCCTTATAATGGGAGAAAATATTTGCAAATGAAGCAACTGACAAAGGATTAATGTCCAAAATATACAAGTAGCTCATGCAGCTCAACATCAAAAAAACAAACAACCCAATCCAAAAATGGGCAGAAGACCTAAACAGACATTTCTCCAAAGAAGATATACAGATGGCCAACAAACTTCTGAAAGGATTCTCAACACCACTAATCATTAAAGAAGTGCAAATCAAAACCACAATGAGGTATCACCTCACACTGGTCAGAAGGGGAAAGATCAAAAAAATCTACAAACAGTAAATGCTGGAGAGGGTGTGGAGAAAAGGGAACCCTCTCACACTGTTGGTGGGAATGTAAATTGGTACAGCCACTATGGAGAACAGTATGGAGGTTCCTTAAAAGCTAAAAATAGAACTACCATATGATCCAGCAATCCCACTACTGGGCATATACCCTGAGAAAACCATAATTCAAAAAGATACACGTACCACAATGCTCACTGCAGCACTATTTACAATAGCCGGGACATGGAAGCAACCTAAATGTCCTTCGACTGATGAATGGTTAAAGAAGATGTGGCACGTATATACAATGGAATATTACTCAGCCATAAAGTGGAATGGAATTGAGGTATTTGTAATGAGGTGGATGGACCTAGATTCTGTCATACAGAGTGAAGTAAGTCAGAAAGATAAAAATACTGTATGCTAACACACATAGATGGAATCTAAAAAAACGTACTGATGAACCTAGTGGCAGGGCAGAAATAAAGACACAGATGTAGAGAATGGATTTGAGGACACTGGGGAAAAAGGGAAAATGTGACAAAGTGAGAGAGTAGCATTGACATATATACACTACCAAACGTAAAATGGATGGCTAGTGAGAAGCTGCTGCATAGCACAGGGAGATCAACTTGATGCTTTGTGATGACCTAGAGGGTTGCGATAGGGAGGTTGGGAGGGAGGCTCAAGAGGGAGGGGATATGGGGATATAGGTATACATATAGCTGATTCACATTGTTGTAACAGGAACACAACATTGTAAAGCAATTATACTCCAATAAAGATATTAAAAATAAAAAGAAATGAATTAGGAGATTTATTACTGATACTGCAGAAATGCAAAGGATCATGAGAGACTACTATTCATATACAACAAATTGGGCACCCTAGAAGATATGGGTAAATTCCTAGAAACAACAACCTACCAAAAATAAATCATGAAAAAACAGAAATATGAATATACTCTTAGTAAGGAAATTGAATTATTAATCAAAAACAAAACAAATACAAAAGCCCAGAACCAGACAGCTTCACTGGTGAATTCTACCAAACATTTAAAAGAAGAATTAATACCAATCCTTCTCAAAATCTTTCAAAATATAGAAGAAGAATGAACATTTGCAAACTCATTTTGTGAGGCCAGCATTATGTTGATATCAAAACTGGACAAGGAAACAAAATTACAGGCCAACATCCCTTATCAACATAGAAAAATTAGATGCAAAAATCCTCAACAAAATATTAGCAAACAAAATCAAACAATACATTAAAAGAATCACACACCATGATCAAGTGGGATTTATTCCTGAGATGTAAGAATTGTTCAACATCTGCAAAACAGTGTTGTGCACCACATTAACAAAACTGAGGATAAAAGTAATATGAGCATCTCAATGGATGCAGAAAAAGCATTTAATAAAATTCAAAACCATTTACATTATAAACTCTCACCAAAGTGGGTATAGGGGAAGCATACCTCAACATAATAAAGACCATATATGACAATCACACAGCTAATATCTTACTCAAAGGTGAAAAACTGAAAGCTTTTCCTCTAAGATGAGGGACAAACAAGTATGCCCAGCCTTGAAACTTTTATTCAACATAGTATTGGAAGTCCTAGACAGAGAAATTAGGCAAAAAAATAAAGTAAAATTAATAAAAGTCGTCCAAATTGGAAAGGAAGAATTGAAACTGCCACTATTTGCAAATGACTTAATATTATATATAAAAAAACCTTAGGGCTTCCCTGGTGGTGCAGTGGTTGAGAGTCCACCTGCCGATGCAGGGGACATGGGTTCGTGTCCCGGTCCAGGAAGATCCCACATGCCATGGAGCGGCTGGGCCCGTGAGCCATGGCCGCTGAGCCTGCACGTCTGGAGCCTGTGCTCCACAACGGGAGAGGCCACAACAGTGAGAGGCCTGCGTACCGCAAAAAAAAAAAAAAAAAAAAAAAAAAAAAAAAAATCCTTAAAGACCCCACCAAAAGGACTTTTAGAACTAATCAAGTTCAGTGAAGTTTTAAGATACAAAATCAATATATAAAACTCTGTTGCATTTCTATACATTAATAAACTGTCAGGATGAGAAATTAAAATATAATCCCATTTACAATTGCATCAAAAGAATAAAAACCTAGGAATAAACTTAACTGGAGGTGAAAGACCTGTACACTGAAAACTCTAAGACATTGATGAAAATAAATTGAAGAAGTCACAAATAAATGAAAAGATATTATGTGTGCATGGGTTGTAATAATATTGTGTTAAAATGTCCAAACTACCCAAAGCAATCTACAGATTTAATGCAATCCCTATCAAAATTCCATTGCCATCTTTCACAGAAATAGAACAAACAATACAAAAGTTTGTATGAATTCACAAAAGATTCTAAATTGCCAAAGCAATGTTAAGAAGACCAAAGCTGGAGGAATAACATGCTCAGATTTCAAACTATATTACAAAGCTATGGTCATCAAAACACTATGGTATTAGCATAAAAACAGGCACCGACAAATAGAACAGAGAGTCCAGAAATAAACCTAAACATATATGGTCAATTAATTTATGACAAAGGAGCCAAGAAATACAATGGGGAAAGGACAGTCTTCTCAATAAATGGTGTTGGGAAAACTGGACAGCCACATACAAAAGAATAAAACTGAATTAATCTCTCATACTATACACAAAATTAACTCAAAATGGATTAAAGACTGGAAGGTAAGACCTGAAACCATATTGGTCTTGGCAATAGTTTTTTGGATTTGACACCAAAACAGGTGCAAACAGGTGTTGCCAAAAGACAACAAAGCAAAAATAAATATGTGGGACTATATCACACTAGAAGACTTCTGCACAGCAAAGAAAACCATCAACAAAATGAAAAGGCAACCTACCAAATGGGAAAAAATAATTATTTGCAAATTATATCTGATAAGAGGTAAATATCCAAGATATAAAGAACTCATACAACTCAATAGACAAACCCCAAACAATCCAACTCAAAAAAAAAAATGGGCAGAGAATACAAATAGACATTTTTCCAAAGAAGCTATATAGATGGCCAACAGGTATATGAAAAGATGTTCAACATCACTAATCATCAGGGAAATGTAAATCAAAATCACAATGAGATACCACCTCACACCTGTCAGAATGGTTATTATCAAAAAGTCAAGAAATAACAAGCATTGGCGAGGATGTGGATAAAAAGGAACTCCAATGCACTATTGGTGGGAATGTAAATTGCTCCAGCCACTATGGAAAACAGTATGGAGGGTCCTCAAAAATTAAAAAAAGAACTACTATGTAATCCAACAGTTCTACTTCTAGTTATTTAATCCGAAGACAACAAAAACACTAATTTGAAAAAATATAGGCAGCCCCATATTTATTACAGCATTATTTACCATAGCCAAGTTATGAAAATAACCTCAGTGTCCATCAATGGATGAATGGATACAGAAAAGGAGCTGTATATACAAGTACACACACGAAAAGGAATATTACTCAGCCATAAAAAAAAGAAATCTTCCCATTTGGACAACATAGATGGACCTTGAGGGCATTATGCTTAGTGAAGTAAGTCAGATAAAGACAAATATTGCATAATTTCACTTACATTGGGAATCTAAAAGAAAAAGTGGGAGTGAGCAAATGGGTGAAAAGGTTAAAAGGTACAAACTTACAGTTATAAAATAAATAAGTCATGGGAATATAATGTACAGCATGGTGACTATAATTAATAAGACTGTTGCATGTGAAAGTTGCTGAAAAAGTAGATCTTAAAAGTACTTATCACAAGAAAAGTAGATTTTGTAAATCTGTGGTGACAGATGTTAACTAGACTTATCGTGGTGATCAGTTGGCAATACATACAAATATCATATTATAGTGTACATATATTATACGTCAATTATATCTTGACTTTTTAAAAAAAGACTTGAAATATTTGTTAATGCTTTGGAGTGGTATTTTGTTTGGTTATAACACAATGCTGAGATGGATCTTAAGTTGGAAACATAAAACTCCAATTTTATTCAGGTTTTAGGGGCAGAGTTCTGGGCAGAAGTGGGCTAGAATAAGGCAAATGAAAAAGCATGTCTCACTTCAGTGTCTCAAACAAACAAACAGAGCACCGGGAAGCCTCATTGTGGTCCTGATGTCAAAGTGTATACCATAAGTTAGAAGGCATTTTTCCATCTCCCCAGGATATCTCCTATGGAAACAGCCCAGGCCATCATGGTAGCTGCTTAGGAATTTGGGATTCAAACAATCAATGTGAGGACAACAGGAGACAAGACAGAAGTGTCAACTGCTATCAAATGGCCCCAAAAATGCACACCAAGCATATCATGGGAACAATGGAAGGCATGGCAGTGAGGTTCCATGTACAGGATAAAAGGGGAAAACATGGTCATTTGCAAACACATGGGAGTCACCCATGAAATCCATCCTACTGGGCTTCGGCTGCCATTGCGAAATTCCACAGACTGGGTGGCTTAAACAGAAATTTATTTTTTCACAATTCTGGAGGCTCAAAGTCCAAGATCAAGCTTTAGTGAGTTTTGATTCCTCCTGACACCTCTTTCCTTGGCTTGTAGATGGCCAACTTATCTGTGTCATCACATGGTCTATTTTCTGTGTGTGCACATCTCTGATGTCTCTCTTCTTATAAGGACACCAGTCATATCAGATTAGGGTCCCACCCTTATGACATCATTTTATTTTTTTTGCGGTACGCGGGCCTCTCACTGCTGTGGCCTCTCCCGTTGCGGAGCACAGGCTCCAGACGCGCAGGCTCAGCGGCCATGGCTCACGGGCCCAGCCGCTCTGTGGCATGTGGGATCTTCCCGGACAGGGGCACGAACCCGTGTCCCCTGCATCGGCAGGTGGACTCCCAACCACTGTGCCACCAGGGAAGCCCTATGGCATCATTTAACCTTAGTTACCTCCTTAAAGATCTTATCTCCAAGTAGTCACACTGGGGGTTAGGATATCAACTTAGGAATTTTGAGGGGACACAATTTAGTCCATAACACCATTCCACACCTATTCTATAAAAACCATCTTGTTCATACCCCTTCATCCAGGGTCTGCAGGAGGTTGGAATTCTACTGGGTAAGCCAAGTTAACTGTATTGTTATTTTTTATCATATTATACTTTCTCTCTAATAGCTCGTTCTGAAGCTGCTTTCATGGTTAGTTTGAATATTTGAAAATGATTAAGTAAGCTACTAGCTCTTTTCAACATTTTTAGAAAAGAAGCAACACCATGCAGAATCTTACTACTAAAGCCAGATAGAACTGTCATTTTTGCACCTAGCCCACGTTCAAAGAACTAGTTTGAATAAATTCACCATTTTTAGAACCACAATTATGTAAATGATCATCTCATTTTATATATATATATGAATATATATATATGAATGAATAAATATTTCTTTCTTACAATGCAACCTACATGTAGTTATGCTCATGGGGGAAACAAAGAATTTTAGGTTCAAGCAAAATGCTGATCTCCAAAGTAGTAGTTGGCATTTTTAGGTAGTTTTAGATGAAAGTCTCAGTGTGAGTTCTTTGTCTGTCATGCCTTCCAGATGAGGGAAGATGTAATAGGCTGTTTGATAGTCTCAAGCCCAATCTTTATGCCTCTACCCTCTCTCAGGATGTAGTCAGGCAGTTGCTGGTTTTGTTACATCGTTAATTTAGCACCCTGCACAATTTTAACTGGTTTTGTTAACATCATTTAATTTTCTCTTAGGGTTCAGCACCACAAATATTTCAGAAACAAAATAAACTGGGTCACTGTGGTTGCTCAAATCAGTAGGACACCATTCACGTGGCCCAAATGCATCTTAGCCGCTGGAGTTGACCATGGCACACCATGGGTTTTTTTTTTTTCTTTGTGTTTTCATTTTAAATAATTTTATCACAAGATATTAATATTTAGGACACTTTGGAGCAACCTTATACTTCTAATCAGAGTTTCGGTAACTGGTTTTAAAGTGTTACTTAAGTATTTTTCTCATCGTTACTTTCAAGCAGAAGTACTACTCAGTGATTAAGAGATGTTACTTTGATTAAAGTTTATCCTTAATAACCTAAGACATCAATCCATGGACACCTTCTACGGTAGTGTTACAGTATTCTCAAGAAGTTTTGGCAAGTTTGTCTTCTGACTTTTGGTCATGTGTTTCTACACGGAACATGAAACTCCTTCATCTCACCTGGGCTTTTGACTGCTCTAAAACAAATCAGACAAATCAAACAGCTGACCAGCTGACCAATCCAGTCTGCATTAATCAGCAAGCTAGAGGAACACAGAATATTTACCCAGTATTTACTCTATGAAAGCTCAAGTGATTTGTGATCCAGAGGATTAGAAACATGAGACTTCTAAGACATGTTGCTTGCAGTGTACACCAAAGCCTTCTATTTTATTAAGTGGGGTCTGGTACTCAGAAGGTCCTTCTCAAGAGGTTTGTAACTCCTTGGGTATGTCCTAAAGGTTCCAAGATTCATTTTGCCTGCAGATACTGTTCTTGTTGGGTATAAACAAGCCCGGGTATAAACCTCCTGAGAATTAATGGGACCATCCAGTATAGACATACCCAAACTTCCTCTCTAGGAAGTGCTCCAAACCTAATGTACATTGTACACAGAACCTAAGATCATTTTCTACCCTCTGATGTTCTCTGTATCTCCCAAGCTGAACAATGTTGGTGATAGCATCTAGAGAAGTGAGTTTTGACATCATTATGTCTAATTCTCTGTGATTTGGAATTCTTTATTAGCATTTTTACAGAGGATGTATTGACCTAAGCCCACTTAATTATCTAAGGCCTCAGCCTATGGGTAATAAATAAAATTAATATAGTATTTAAGGTAAGTGGCACTGGGCAAACTCTCCATTGATTGTGGAGTGTGTTAAGGTTTTGTCTTTCATGTCCACATAAGAAAAAAGGAAAGCTTAAGGGAAAGGACTCATTAAAAGTCCGTTGTCTAAAAACCTCGGGAAGTTTGACATCGTATTCTTCCTGACCTCTGAGTGATCACTACTACAGCCAGGACTAATGTTTTTAACATCACACCTTGAACATGGCCCAATATTTTAAATTACATCCATAGATTAAGCCTTCTTATAAATGTCCTGGTTCCGATGCCTCACATTATTGGATATATTTCTGTTTCCTTTGCTTTCATAGACCCTAGACTTAAATAATGAAAACTCTTTATAGTTCATCCAAAGCTCACTGACTCTGACATGTGGTATTCACATTTTGTGAGTAATTTCCAGGGTACTTTCTATTTTTCTGCTGAGTTGTATGCCAAGGTAACTTTTGGAAGGTATAGCAGCGTGGGTAATTGGCAATTGTCCAGGTTTGTGTTAGATACATTATGGAGGTGTTTCTGTAAATTAGGAATCCATGCAAACAGGTAAATTTCTTTATCTAATAATAATTCTCATTGGGGGTGTTCCCTTAATTTATCTCCCTTTCTCATGTATTTATATGAAATTGCCTCAAATGATGCTTTCTTTTTTCTCTGAAAGAGCCCATCAATAGATATCCAAAGACAACCATAATTAGGTAAGCTGGCCAATTAAATAAGGAAACACAATATCTTGTTAGCAATTGGCATCAACTGTTGGGTGACATTTTGATAAACTGCTTCAATATAGCGTATAGCATTTTGGTACCTTTTCACTTCTTAAAAGGTCATGGTCTCTGAAAAGTAACATTGAAATAGCTTATATTTAAAGGGTATAGGAAAATTCAAATAAATAGCCTGTTCCACTTCTAGATCTTTCTTCTCACAATAAAATCCCTGACAGTCTATTTGTCTTTTTTGTTTTTTTGTACTTGTTGAGGTTTCCATTATTGTAAGAGGAAGACGATATATCTTTTTCTCTCTAATCCAGATTTGCTATCACTTGAAGCCTCACTCTATTTTCAACAAAGAATTTAACAGTTGACTCACTTGGGAAGATTTGTGTGGTTACAAGTGGCTCCCTTCCTAAGACAGAACTAGAAATATTTCTACACCAATACCCACTCACGAGACTTACAGGAAACTTCTTCAAACCACTGTGAGGAGTGTGTATCACACTGCTCAAGGGTGGAAACCAGGGTCAACTCCACCAGGACTCCAGGTTAGTGTTTCTTACAATATGACCCCACAAGCCATCTACCTTAAAACAGCACCTGAAGTGCTTTGTCAAAAATGCAGATACTTGAGTCAAAGTCCAGATCAACTGAATCAGAATCACTGAAAGTGGAGCTGAGGATTCCTCATTTTTACAAGATCTCCAGGTAACTCTTAAGTATAACTTTGAAAACCACAGCTCTGTGCCATAAACAGGTAATCTGACCATTGCGAGACTTTGAGCTCAATCCTGCCTCTCTTCCTTCACACATATTAAACTTCTCATATTCTCATCCAGCAGGAAATCACTTCTATTTCTAACTTTAAGATGAAAAAACAAGTTGCCTTTTTCCAAAATGACTCATCCTTGACTTTTTGTCCAGACTGATGCAAAGGATCTGTCTTGCACATTGTGGACTGCTCGTGGACATTTTGGGGATGTGTATAACATCATTTTATTAGGAGTGGATAATTTTTCTTTTCAATTGTCCTATGTAGTGTAGGAAGTGCCACATAAATTTCTTTTACAGCCTTGTTAGAAATGTCTGACAGCTGCAGCAAATACAGGTCTGTGTGTGAGCAGAGTGTGATCAGGGCTTTGCTGAGCATGAATTGGTTGAATCAGCCAGTGGTCCCATCATTCAGTCAGTGGGCCACAATCACAAGAGTGCAGGTGATATAACTGCTCTTTCAAAAAAAATAAAGCTGTACCTATTTTATCCTTTACCCACTACATAATAAGTTTTATTGATTGCAAATAAGTATTTGATATTTAGTTCAACAAATTTTGTAGTTTAAAGTTCCAAAAAGCAATCATCCCACAACAAAATAGCTGAAAATACATTGTAGGTTAGGCAAATTGCAGGAGGTTAACAAGGCCGGAACATATTCATATCAATTCTCCTCATTTCTAAATGCACCTGCCCTGGAGGTCAAGGCTCAGAAAGCCAGTAAGACCCCAATACATTCCAGGCCCAGGTAATGGTCAACTCACACATCTTATGAAAGAGTCCTCATTCAGCTTTGAGAAAGGAAATGAGGCATATCCTTCTACCCTCAGATCATACCCATCAGCCTGTATAATTTGTTTAAAAGGAAGAATATTTAGTGAGCTTCAGCTATAAACTATTGTCCTACTGCCTAGAATGTGTTCTTTGGGGTCCTAACTCCTAGTGTCCCTCCTTCCCACGCTCCACTAGCTCTGAGACACTGGATGTCTTATCAACCTACATTGGGAGAATTCATCTTTTCTTTGACTGATTCTTCAGGTTCAGGGTCCACAAACTCGCTTATTTGTGCCAATTAATATTTTGTGATTTTCCTCATATGCTTTGGATCTCCTGAAAAAGACTATGCTTCCTCCTTGTCCCTTTCTGAGACATGGAAAGCTAGACTCAATACTCAGCCATGCCACTGGCCTTTCCCATTCTTACATGTCTGTCGCCCTCCTTTTCTTGAGCACCTGCTTTCTGTAGATAACATTTGCCAAGTTCTCTTAATCAAGTCACTCCTGGATCTGGTCATTCCAGATCTACATAGCCAGTCATGACTTTGTACTGACAGTGAAAGTAAAGAACTACTGACTGTATAAAAATATAACCCCAGTTCCCAACTCCCTTTAATGATTCTTCACTCAATCCCATAAAGCCCAAGAAGAATTTAGAGATTGTAGTTCATCTTGGAGGTGGGGTAGAGAAATTAATATGTATGGAGTACCAGCTGAGAGCTGAACATGTGATCTTCCTTACGGTAAGAAAATGCTTCTTGGGGATGGGAAAAAGAAAATTGAGCACACACAACAGTAAAACCTAGATAACGTGATAGAAGTTACTTTAAGAACAAAAATATGAGAGCATATCATTATTAAGAAACACTGGGCATAAGAAGGTGAAATATGAAAATAGTCAAGAGACTAAAAAATAATTCAATATTAAAAAATAATGCTTCAGTGGAAAGTTTAGAAATCAGATTCAGAAACTGAAAAGTTCACCCTTTAATACAATGAACATAATGATCATGTCTCTTGTGTTTAGTACTCTGTCCTCTTCTTAACATGTTTTTTGACACTTGATAGGAATGCCAAAATATTTCTTAAATGAATGAATGAAATAATTTCTCGATCAGTAAAGTTAAACTGCATTATACAGTGAAAACATGTACAGTGACATTGGTGCACTAACATTTTAAAAAGTGACCTGAATGCCAGTGTCCAAAATAAACGTGGGTTTAGAAAATAAAACATTTTGCTAGTTGATATTATTCCAATAAAGGTTGAAATCTCAGTCATCTATCTGCCTATTTTGTTCTAAAAATATTAAAAGCTTTACTGTTTCTTAACGCTTTATTCTTAATGCATTAATTTACTATTTCTTTGCATGGTTATTTTTCACATTATTTAGAGAAAATCTGTCTTCCTGCTAAAACTTTTTGCATTGTATATACAGTATTACTTATTGCTTGGATAATGCCCTATTAATTTCAATGGATTCCTTTTGACATAAAAATGGATTTGCACTGAAGGGCAAACACTACCTCCATATGTATCCAGGCTGCATTACAATTGAATCCATCACATTATACATTTATAGGTGTCTACCCCTGTTACACCGCTAAAATGGCCTGCCATAAAAAATGGCCATGTGAAAAGCTGGTTTAAATTTCATGCATTTTTACTTGCAAAGTATCTGGATAGATGAACAGAAGCCTCCAAGATGAAATCTTTTCCAACATGAATATGCTAACATGACTAACATGACTCCCTGGAAGCAACACCTCAGCACTTTGTCCAGTGTCTTTTCTTTAGATTCCAATAACAGATTTGTTTTAGGGTCAGCATGTTGGAAAGCAGCAAGAATTTATTTTTTCAAGCTCACAGTGGTAAATGGCACATTGAGAGAGGAAATCGTAATCTCTTCTGTTTTCTTTGGCACCACTGATGCTAGTAAATGAGGGCCTCTATATGGAAATCAAAAGCCCTGTTTAGGGGCTTCCCTGGTGGCACAGTGGTTGAGAGTCCGCCTGCTGATGCAGGGAACGCGAGTTCGTGCCCTGGTCCGGGAGGATTCCACATGCTGCGGAGCGGCTGGGCCCGTGAGCCATGGCCGCTGAGCCTGCGCGTCCGGAGCCTGTGCTCCTCAACGGGAGAGGCCACAACAGTGAGAGGCCCGCGTACCGCGCAAAAAAAAAAAAAAAAAAAAGCCGTGTTTAGCATGTAGGATCTTTGGGATTATATCTTTAGAAATAACTGATTGGTACACCTATTAAAGTTTTAAGACAATTAAAATGTCTTCCTTTTCCTTATTAAGCATGGAAAACCACGCCTACAAAGCTGACTGAAGGTATGGAGGCAAAACATGATTCTCAGGGACAAGCATAGAAACCAGACTGAGTCTTTCTATTTGGGGTGCTTCTAAAAAGTGAGGGTCAAGAGTTTAGGAGAACATCAATTTTGTGGGATTTCATCAAGTTTCCTTATTTTTCCGTAAGTTAGAACTCTCAAACGGAGGTAAATATATTGTAGCAAATAATAACATACTAGTAGGAGGAAAAATAAAACACTAGATCTCTATCTATGACTTAAACAAGAAAAATTGTTGGCTCATGGTTTGAGATTTTACTTCTCACATAATAAAAACAAAATAGAACAGGAAATGACAATAACACCACCAGACTGGAATCAGAACATTCGGGTTTACGATCCAGTTCTGTCCTTTCTAGATATCCGATTTCAAAAAGTCATCGGGCTTCTATTATATGCTGTATATATAAAATGAGGATTTTCCATAAGAACTTGCTCTACATATTTTTAAAAATTAAGGCCAGCATTTAAAAATCAGTTTTTGCATAAAAACATAGACTTATGGTCTCAGTTGCTTTATATGTAAAATGGGGATAAAAATAATCTACTACTTTGTGTCCTTTATGTAGAGTGAATAAGATATTGTTATATACTTTGGAAACTTGAAATTAGTATTATTTACCACTTATTAAACTCATATTTTTCTTGACTTTAGTAGCTTCTTTTGTCTCTTCTAATTTTTTCAGTTCTTTTTCTTCTTATGATCTCAGGAATTAACCACAATATTTCATACCTGATGCTTTGAAGACTGCAGCTTTAGTTAGGCTTGGCCCATGAATTCTGACTCATAACTTTTTCCATTCAAATTATTAAAAGATGACTTTATTTATCATAACGTATGAATGGAATATAAATGAGGCTCAGTGTATATCAGCTCCCTTATATGAATACACATAGGTCTAGTACATGTACAAGGGGACATGAAGTGAATTTTGAGATGGTAAAGATGAGGGTACTGTTCAGTTTCTTTTTTCTTCCCTTCCATCAGTAAAATCTATTGAAACACACAAGATGTAGAAATAATACATATTGATGCAGATTGAACTGGCAAATTGTGTTTTTAAATATAGGGTGCATATTACTCTTTTGTCCCTCAATATGTTAAAATATATTTTATAAAATTGTATTATAACCCTCAAATCAGTCTGATCTTTTTAAAAAAGGTTTTTTTACAGAAATTAGTGGATCAAAGGTAAGGTTAAAAATTAGCAGTACCTTGAGTTACAAAGGATTTGTAGAACTCTTTCTGTAGCTGGCAGTTTGAGAACCAACTATTAATCATGTTATAACGTCAAAAGATATAAATGTGTACCAAGCAGAAAGAATTCAGTTCAGGTCTGCTGGCCCGAATACAATGGGCTGAATACAAAGTCCTGAGATTTCTTAGATGCATAATGTACTTACAAATGGTCCATGCTATGCTAATAAAACTATTGTGACTTGGAGCTTTTGCAGTAGAAACTGACAGATGAGGCTGGGTTAAGTACTTTTTCAGACAAGCTACTACAGTAAATCATTAAGGCACACAAACAATCATCCTTCATCAACGTGCAATTTGTTTCATAGCAATTGCAAATCGAAAACAATGTAAACAAACAAATCGACAACTAATGAACATCCCCCCACGGCTCACTGTAAATAGATCTACAACTTTAGAAGAACACTTTATCCAACACATTGTCAACTCATTGTAAACACATCTACAACTCATAAACAACTCATTACCCAGTCTGTTGTCACCTCATTGCAATTAAAGTTGAATGTTAACTGTACTGTATGTTCCTGCTCTGAATCAGATTATACCCTAAGAAGAAAACATTAAGGAGAGCCCGTTCAGAAATGAGAAGGATTTTATTTTACTTTTCTCCCACATCAGCTTGACTTCTAAAATTACTTGACCAGGCTCACATTGAAATTAAACTGTATTTTTACCCTTTCCTCAGGTATCCCACATTTTCCATTTGCATAGAGAAGGCAGTGGTTTCTTAGCGCAAGTCTCTTTCATAGAGGAAAAGTAAGTGTGTAAAGTATTCCCCAAGCAGTAGTAAAACTCACAGCTTTTACTGTAATTGCTTTGTGTGAACTGCATTTTGGTATCCCTACCTGGTATATAATCTTTTGGTTGGGGCCAGTTTTTCTTACAATCTACAGGATGAATATTTTTGGAAAGCAAACATGAACTTATGAATGTCAACACAATTCTCCTGTAATGTTAATTTTACCTAAGGATTTAAGTGGATTTATTCACCACTCTGATTTACATAATCCTTATATCACATAGTGTGTATTGCCAGATTATATGTGTATGCTTATGTATAATATGTAGGCAGATATGTATGCAACATGTAAGTATACTTGGCATTATTTGACCCGTTATACAAAGGGTGAGTTTTTGTGATGAGGGTACAGTTTTATAGTAAATTTTTTTTCTGATTCAGACTAAGCTTCAGCTTTCTTGGTTAATCTGTGTGGAAGATAGAAGGATTTGAATTGGAATTCTACTAAATGAAAATGATTTACAGATTCAAGGTACAATCCCATATACCAAACTATATTTATAATTTAATATGCTTATGAGCATCATATTCATACCAGTCAACACAAAAGGGCCATGGTATGGTGAAAGAACAACCAACAACGAAGGGGTCTTGGTTCTCTGGCCAATTCTGCTTCTAAAGAAATAAGATATTCCTTAAAGTTGTATTCCAAAGGGTGAGTCACAGATTCCTTCCTAGGAAAAATAATCTCTAAAGTTCTTTCCAATTCTAAATTTTATTCTGAATATTTTAAGCATGCATGGTATAGCTAGCACTGAGGTGCTATGGAGAACATATAAGAAATTATTTTTATCTTATGAAATAGAGGGATGCATTAAAGCTTTGCAGTCAGATAACAATCTGAATACAGTTCTGTCACCTCCTAGCTGTATAATGTGTCCTCTCTGAGCCTTGGTTTCTATACTTATAAAATGAGCATGTGGAATTATTGTGAGAATTAAAGATTCAAATACTTGTCAGGTATCTAGTGCAACGCTTAGTACTGAACAAGTGTTCAATGGACAGTAGTAATGATGATGATGACGATAATCAAACTAGTTTATAATCTCTCTCTAGAGAAAATCCAGACCAATAAAAAGTTAATTCATTCATCCCTATAACCTCTTGCATATTCTCCTGCCATTATAGAGAGGCCATAACATTATACATTATTCACATTAATGTTTCTTGGGAAAATACTTTTGGGGAGGGCCATGGATATTCTATTTCCTTTTTCTGTGACATATTCTATCATGAAGTCACCCTAAGTATTGAAGTATGAGCCCCAGATTTAAATACTATTAAAAATAAGGATGATATTTTTACTGCAAAAGAGGCTTTTGAAATTTTTCTTTGTATGCTATTAAGTTAATATACTAAATTATTATAAAGAGAGGTATCTTGTTAAAGTATAAAGATCAGTGCACTATGAACTGAGAAGGTGTAGGTTTTAGTCTTAGTTCTGCCCAAAAGCAAGATATTGAGCTTGAGCAACTCCCTTAACTCATCTAGATAAAATCAAGTATTTGATTCCCCAGTTGTCTCTCCCATTTCCCACTCCAAATTCCTTCCAGATCATTTATTCATTCAACAAATACGTATTGATCACTTCCACGTGCTAGGGACTCTTCGAAGTACTGGGGATCCATTATGAGCAAGATGGACAAATCCCTGTCCTCAAGGAGTTGACGTTTTAGTGGATGAGACAAAGTAAGTAAGCAAGTTAAGGCAATATCAAGTAAAATTGCGGTGAAAAATGAAGCAGGTAAGAGGCTTGAGAGTAATGGCAAGTCATACTCTTTAGATAGAATGGTGAGAGAAGTCCTCTCTAATGATGCCATTTGACTACAGACCTGAATTAAGTGAGAAAGAAGTAATGCATTTTTATAGGAGACTCAATAGTTATAGAATACAAGGATTAAAATGTTATATCTTTCTGTTTCTGTCTTAAGGCTAGCAGAATCCATTCCCACCATTCTTCATAGCCCGTCTTTTAAGGTGCAGGAAATATGTTTCTCTCTTCTACCCCACCACACATGAATTTATCATCCCCATCCCGTCTTCTTCTGATATCAGAAATCAAGCCTTTGTACATTTTTCATAGGTTTAGATTTCAATTCCCATTGCTGCAAATCAAAGTATTGTTTATAAAAAGTGAATATGTTAGAATGAACACAAAGAGACCAACCATTTGAGATACAGAGTTACAGGAGATGAAGTCAGGGACTTAGCAGAGCTGAATCATGTAGGATGTTCCAGGCCAGCATAAAGGCTCTGGGTTTTGTTCTGATCAAGATTCTTCTGTCACTCTGTGCTGGACAGACTTTAACAGGGCAAAAGAAGAGAAGAGAGACCAGCCAAGAGCTTCTTACAACAATGTAAGCAAGAGATGATGGAGGCTTGGACAAGTAGAGTAGCAATGGGGGTGGTGAGAAGTAGTTGGATTTATGACTTTTGAAGATCTAGGACTCAGGACTTGTAAATGGGTTGGCTAATGGTGTAGAAGGTGAGCTGAAAAGAGAATTCAGGGTCCTGCAGACCTGATTGTGCTTGACCAGTTATGAGTTGGAAGACCTTAGGCAAGTCAGTTCATCTCTCTGACCCTCAGAGTTCCCTCATCAAATTGTTATGAAGATTAAATGGATTGGGTGGCACATAATCACACATACACCCCCCATAAATATTAGCTTCTATCTCCTCATCCTTCCTTTACAGTCCAAACATGCTAGAAATAGTTCTGAGATTATGACACAGATCATTTTATCTTGTGATTATTCTTAATGATAATAGAAAAGATTTTAAAAATAAATTCTGAGACAGATAATGAAAACAATAATGTCATAAAAACTAAAAGGTATTATTAGACACTCCAGATAAATGTTAGAAACCACTTTTCTTGACCCAAATCTATGGATTCCCAGTAGTAGTAGCTACAACTTACAGGTACGAGTCAGCAAAGAGGCTTCCCCCTTCTGGAAAAATTGGGCCTGGCTTCAAAATGGCTGTCAGCTTCCTCTGAAGTCATAGGCAAGGCAAATGTCTTATTTCCTTGGGATATTCTGACCTAATCAAGTTCTCAATTTTTGCCCCCAAAGATTTCTATCCATGTGAATGTTAACCATTGACACATTCTCAGGTTATCTGGTGCTCAGATCAACTATGAAGAGAAAGTCACCATTGCAAGATGCTTTCTAGACAGGTAAAACACTTGTGGCCACAGACTGCATTTCTAATCCTTGGAATGATATGTTCATGAAAGTGAACAGAGGAGAGAATGGAAAACAGAATAACATGATGATAATAGCCAGTATTTATTGAGCACCCTCTACATCCCAAACACCTTACACTTAATAGCTCATTTGCACAGGTCCTCTGTGAAATACGTACTATCCTTATAATTTCTACTTCCATAAGTAAACTGAGAGATGGAGAGGCTAATTTTTTTTTTTTTTAACGCAGCTAAGCAGTGGTCAAGCCAGGATTTGAACCCAGGTCATCTGGCGTCCGAGGCTGCACTTTGAAGCATTTTTCAATACTGCGTCTATCATCATGTTCAGAAAAATAAATCAAAGAGCAAGGTATCAACTTATATCAAGCCATTAAAAACATTTCTCTGTTAGGAACAGCATTTCATTAATACTAATATGATGAGAGAAGGTGAGCTGAGAGGTAAATGAAGATCTGAAAGCTTATTTACACTCCAGATCTGTGTCTGGTAATCTTTACCATTTAAACGACCCAAATCCCTAATGCTGCAGTATAAGTCACATTGTTTTAGATTTCTCTGAGACAGTCTTTAAGTCAGCTGTTCTCCCCATTGCCCGCCAGGTCAGAGCTTCTGGGTGGCCTTCAAAGGAAAACTCAACTAGAATAGACTGAAGAGTTTATGAAGTAAAAAGAAAGGATGACAAGAGCTCAGCAGGGAAATAATATTATACCTTCCATGTGAAAATTCCCAGAAAAAATATGTTCATTCTTACCTCTCAACTCTCTCTTTTTCCTCCACTCATTCTTTGTCCTATACACCCAGATTCTTCTTGAAGCCTATCACATTTCCAGATGAAAATATGTGCTCAAAAATGTGCTAATATTTTACATGTGTATAAAACAGATGTATGCACATTACACTATAGGTACGAGGCATTTAAGACACACAGTTGCTAATATTTGCATCCTAAGCTTTAATTCAACCAGGATACTACATAGCACGGTGTTCCGCGTCACATGTGCTTCAAAGTAAACAGGGTTGGTGATGATTTAAAACCTCTATAAAAGTAAACATAAATGATTTTAACAAATGTTCTGCTTTATTTTTTCTTTGTGGTTAATTTTTTATTTTTTAAGATCTAGGCTTCTCAGTGATATGCATTCTTCCAGTGAATCATGTTACTTACAAAATTTACAGTTGACCTGTAGTTCGATGCTTACAATATTACTAGTATCTAAAATCATATGCGTTCCTGGAAACAACAGGAAAGGACCCTTTTCATAAATTCAAGTAAACCTTGCACTGCCAGTATAGAGCTCACCAAAGCCATCGAAAATTCAGGGTATTATTGTACTTAAAACAAGTGAATTCTACCAACCTCCACACCATCTGTTATTTTTTTCATCACTTTTCCATAATGCGTCCTTTTCACTACTTCTGAACTTCTCTTATTCTTCTGCTTCTTTTAAGTCATGTCAGAATTTGCCTATTTTGGCACTCAATGGAGACTATCTTAGAACTTTCTTCTAAGTCTTGGCTGACTTCAGGCTAAATTCCAGATAACTAGGTGGGTTTGAAATATGTATGTAGAGAAATTTTATATGAAACATGTGTTGTACAAATGGAGATGATTTTTAACAAACCCTAGTCTTTGTTTGATCTAAATAGATTTTGTTTTCGTTTTGACTTCCTACATAAGATCATAGCTATACAGTCTTCTACTATCCCTTCCCTCAAAACTGGAAAAAAAAATTCATTGCTAGGTACTGTGTTTTAATATCTACCCACAGTGTTTTTTATGCTATTCACAGAAAACTTGGAAAATGCAAAGAACATAATATATTAAAAATCACTGATACTAAATTTCCTTTGAAAACGTAAAATGTCCTATGTGTTAGACATTTAGACTATTTTCTATGTTTTACTGTTATAAGCTAAACAGAAGTGAATATTCTTGAACACAAGTAGTTGTTAACTGGGATTTTAAAAATATATATCTTCAGCCATTTGTCATCAAATTTCTATACTCATAGGGATTTTTCAGAAGGCAGGGATTTCTCAGAAGTCAGCTGAACTACACATTCATAGATATTAGAATTTAGCTCTTTCTTCTTGTAGTCTTGTTATCTAAAATGTCTAAAGAAGTTTTAAAATCATATATTGCAATAAGTGCTAGTTATAAAATGTTTATAAAATGTTTTAATTAACTTTTCAAATCTGCTTATTAATTTTACAAAGAGGGGACTACTAATGGAACACTTCATAAACATCCTTATGTACTTAGCATGGAAAATGTCTATGAGGATCTCGCAGGAAAATTGCAGTTTTTCTATTGTACTTTAGCTATCATAAATGTTGAAAATGACTATCAAACACACCTTATAAAAATAAATATGTGTTACTTATTTACAATTTTGTTGACTTTTTTAATACATAGGTTTTTGAGTCACCATACAGTTTTATAATTATTTTAATTCTAATTTTCATAAAGAAATTACAAAAATTTCTTAACCATGAAAGAGTTCAGACTCTGAATGAGATGTTTCAACTGTCGGATTTGTGACCCATGTAGTCAATGAGTGATGGATTAGGAGCTAAAGGGTTAAGCTGTGTGTGTGCTGCTACGCTTTAGCCAAGAAGTAAGTTCAGGACACCATAGTTCAGAGAGGTCAAAGCCTAGTAAACGCAAAGATCAGGGAAACGAAGGGTTCAGAGAGCTGGGGACCTGGAGAAACGTGCCCTGGAGAATTTCAAGGAAGCAAGGTCTAAGAACCTCTATTGGAGCTAGGGGCCAGGCTATTGTGCCAGTCCTGGCCCAGAACAGAGACTAATGCTGTAATCCTGAACCACTCTCTCTAGGGTGGTGCTTTCTGTCACTGAAAAGGCTGGAACTGGTCATAGGGGAAAAGATGAAGGGCCTCATTTCTTGAATTTCCATGGCTTAGTTAATTAGAGCCAATAGGGCACAAGATTCAGAAGCCTACAAGAGAACATTAAAACCAGTGGAACAATCCAGCCTCTGTTGTTAGGAGGGTTTGGAAACAGATTAGACTAGAGGACAGAGACTCCACTAGACCTTGACCCAAATGAACCTCGGCCTCCTGGCTACAGTCCACTAGCACACACGCAGTTTAAAATAGTCAACAACAGAGTTATCAGAATCAGGTCCTTCAACTGGAGTAAAGATGTGTGAGAGAATCATAAGAGTCAGCAAGGCAATGTGATATATTGTAGGAAAAGCACAGGCTCTAAGTCAGAACAGCCAGATGAAAATCTTACCCCTGTATTTATTAAATGTGGCATTAACTCATTGATCCAACTCTGAACTTTAATTTTCTCTTTCATAAAATACTAAGTAACAGCACTACCTCTTTGTAGTTTCTATCATGCATTAGGGACAATCTAAACAAAAGGTAAGACACATGGGATGTGCACAATAAGTAGAAGGTATTATTACCGTCATTATTATTACTACTATTATATAAAATCCTACAGAATAATAGATATTATTATAGTATAGGGTGTTATAATAATACAATAAAGAGAAGCCTTAAGATTCTCAAATAACCAACAAAAGCCAGTGGTATTTCTCCTTCCACTTTACCTTAGTTTGTCCAGTTAACCATTTTCTCCCAAAAGCTTAATAATTTTCACTCCATTCTGAAGCTCTCAAGGACCCAGTATAGTCAGGATTCATTTTGTCGTTTAAAAACAAGTCGTCAGAATTACATAGGTGAAATCTTATAATAATTATAAATGCCATTTACTGAGAACCTGCTTATTACCAGCACAGTGTGTTAGGTGAACTCCACATATTAGTTCTCATTTTATATTCACAAAACTCTACAAGGTAGGTATGATTATCCATTTTTTGTTGTTGTTGAATGAGTAAATGAAATACTTTATCTATGGTTACCTAGCTGGCAGGAGGAGGAACTAGGAATTGACCTATGTTTAGATGCAAGGCTCTAAAATATGCACCTAGTGTTCATTTGAAGGCTTATTTAATCACAACTAAACATGTATTTATATAGTTTTCCCCTCTCTTTCACAGGTATGGAGTTTCTTCTGATTTTGAGTCTTCTGCAATTCCTAGGATGATTCAGGGGAAATTCATCAATTCCTTTAGTAGTCAGCGATTCTTTATTCTGTGCCTACATTCATCAGGGACCTACTAACTTGAGGGGCCTGTTGGCTCTTTTTATGTTGTTATGAACTAGAATGACTGTGATATGAATATGGGTTTGGAGGCCAGAAAAGAGGTCAGGACTAGGGATGCAGGTTTGTAGCTCACTGACACAGAGTGCTCAATAAATATACTTGTGAAATCAGTTAGTTTATTAAGCCACAGAAATGGATGAGTTCATTTAAGAGTGACTTATATGGTGAGAAGAAATAAACAGAAACTGAGGAGCATGTAAAGATGAGTAGAGGAGGCCATAGGACACAGAAGTAGGAAAAAAACCAGGAAAGACTGACAACTCTGGTCATAGAGCCCAAAGTAAGCATGATCTTCAAGAACTGAATGATTAATTTTTTCCAATTCTATTATAGTCAGGGCAATAACTGAAAAGCATCCAATGTACTTACCACAGTGGTGAGGCTTTTTTTTTTTTTTGGACTAATGGTATCAGAAGCCATATCGCAATGTGTCTCAGAAATAAAGAGATGGTAACGTAGGTGAAGTAATAGACACCATTCTTTCAAATACCTTATCTGTGAAGCTAAGTGGAGTGGTGATGCAGAAGGTAGAGGACATTTAAAGTTAGAAAGGAAGAAAAATATCAATATGCTGCTGAAAGCTGAGGCTAAAGATAAATGTCCCATCTGAACTATGACTGAAGTCTTTGAGGGAATTAGGGACTGGGGTGGGGCTAGGCGGGGGATCTGTGGTCTAGGTAGCCATTTCCTGCCTTAAGTTAGAGGATAGAATCTTCTTAGATTAAGATTTGAGAGGTGAAGATAATGAGATGCCCATAAACTTGGCAGAATTAGAAGTTGAGCATATTCTTTGAGAAGAGAGGCTGTGGAGTATGGGCTTGAGGAAAATAGTAGAAACCTGAAATAATTGTGTAGCTGGTAAGACACCTGAGCTGGCAGGCAGTGTTGAGAACTTTAATAAAGTTCTGATTCTTGATTACTTGGGTTTTTGTTCTATTTGGAAACAATCCCACAAAACACTCACAGATTTCTTTATAGCTTTAAGGTTACCAACCAGTTGAAGGTCAAATGACTTATATTAGGGTATTTTGTTGGAAGGAAGACTTAGGTTCTAACTAATTTTGCAGCCAACTACTGTGTAACATTGGGTGAAACACGCTTCTTCAATGAATAATAATGAAATATTTGTTCTGAGCAGTGCTGATTACAATAGCAATGAAAGTCTACGATGCTACCAGTAAAATGATTGCCATTCTTTCTCAATTTGCAGCAAATAAGCAAGAGACCTGGAAAGGAATATTTTATAACTAAACAGTGTATTACAAATAAAGGCATGATTTTATATACATGAATATTACAAAACTCTAAAAAATTAATTGCTTAACAGGTCAAAAACTCAGGTCAAAATCAGGTTCTTTAATGCTATACTGCTCTACATATCACTTCAAAAGTCGGCCCCCAAGATCAGTGAAACTTTTATTTTCTCAGTTGTGGCTAGAAATAAGTTAGAAGATTTTTGGCTATGATGGATATCATAAATAAACTATTAGTATGGGATAAGAAAAACAGACTTGATATATTCTAAATAGTACTCATAGAGTTTGGATTTCATAGCACCTGTACAGTTTGTCTATTCAGCAGTTCTCACCTAGTCATTAATGTTCCCTGGTGGGTCCTCATCTCATTGTAGGGATTAATTTTAAGAAGGAGGATAAAATTCTTTAAATTACTTCATGACATCTCACGTAGTAATATCAAAAAAAGAAAGGTATTTGGAAATGTCATTCAGAATCCTTACTCCTAACCTTACAAAAAGGGACAAAGAAACTTTTTAGGAAGTGTAGTTCAGAATCATTACTCTTGAAAGGAAAGGTGATTCAGTGAAGCCCTAGTGAAAGAGCTGATGTGAAGAGTCTTTTCACTTTTAGTGACAAGTATTCAGCTTAATATTGTTACCTATTCATCAACCATCTATCAATTCATAAAACATTTATTTTGAGTAAGACACACAGCACAAGGATCCACAGTTTCTACCCTCAAGGTGTTCACAGTCAAGTACAGGAAAACACCATTAAAAAGCAAAATTATAATGAGGGTGATTCATGCACAGTGGATGTACACATAAAGCACAAAAATAGCACTGAGGAGGGAGTGATTTCTTCTACTGGAGGGTCAGAAATGCCTTTCAGGAGAGATAACATTGATTGACATTGGACAAATCCATTTTAGTTCACTGTGTATGATTAAATGAGATAGCTACTTCCCATTTTACAGACAACTGCCATAAGAAAGGATGAATAGCACTAGGATATAAAGTCCAAATCAAAACCTCACACCCTCCAAGTTTCCCTGACTCACTCGTTTGATCATCCTGTATTTTGTGTTTCTACTGTACTCACACGTGGGTAACTATTTCTATACTTGTTTTTAATTGTTCAATTCCTCAAAGTACTTCACGTTTTTCTCCCTCAAATTTCTCACTCTGATTCTGTCCCAAACTGAACTATTCTGTGCACAAATACCTCAAATGCTATTTGAAACTCCATTCATGATAACCTATGTTTCATTTCATCACTAGAGTGAAAGAGGGGCACAAGCATGAGACTCAAAAGTTGTGCCTCAGTAAAGACAAAAGTCTGTGGCGAATTATTTCTAGATGAAAAAATCCAGAACAAAATGATTCCTCATCAGATTATAGTCTCAAATGGAAAGGGCTGCTAAATTTAGAGCAATAAAAACAGATAATTAAGAGGAGAGCCTGTGTGTGAAGCTGCACAGTGTTTCTGGAACCACCTAATACGTTCAGAGTTATCTGACTTCTTTTAATATTTTAAATATTTATAGTATATATTTATATATTTAAATAAGCTTATTTCTTTTTATCAAGAAAAATATATTTTAGGTGTTTTTCATTCTTCTGACCCTAACCTTTGTTTCCCACTATCTTTTTATTTAAAAAACACATTGCTGTCTTAGTTCACAGTTATCTCAGACCCTTTTTGAATAAAGAGTCTTCTAAAGAAGCCCTGGCTTCATTACAATTCTCTTTTTAATCTGTTAAAATCCATCCAAATTTGTGTTCTCTAATTGCATAGGAGATTTAGAGAAACGTCCAAGAATCTCCAGGACTTGTAACCTTTTTTTTCCTTCACTTGTTTCCAAACTGCATCTGTGTTGTCAGACAAAATATTAATAGACCTTGCTTAGCTAGATTTAGTAGAATCTAGGACAGTGATTTACAGAGTAGAGGGAAATCCATGTTAAACCTTCAGGTCTGGAAGTTCAAGGTTTATGTTGATATCTATTTGGATTGGTATGTCGTTTCCTTGCTTATAAAAAATAAAATGATGTGTGAATGGGTAACCCAGAAATACAAAACATAATGTTTAACATTACACTTACCACTTGCAAGTCAGAAGGTGTGTTAGTACTTTAAGGATTCCCAAAGTGAAAACATGTCAACACACTATAGGATAGAGCTGTGCTCTGAGACTATGTTGAAGGGTGAGCAATAACCTTTTAGACTAAGAAGGACAGAAAGTAAGGTTGGAGGCATATTGACTTCATATTAGACTAGAAATTAGACTAGGTGTACAGCACATCTGGACTTTGAATACATGTATACATATGTATACAAACACAGAGCATGTATGGCAGAGTTAGTATATATGTGTATGTTTGTATATATACACACACAAACACACAGGGAGTGTATGTGTGTTTCTAAATATATACACATATACTGTTGTCATCCTTAGGGTATTGGCTTGTCAATCCAGCCACTGAGAAACAGGCCAGATTGGCCTTTGCCTCCAGCAGGATATCCTGAGGTAGAATTTTGCATGTGGCAGGCAGCCAGTACAATACATCACTACAGCTGGATTAGGAGGATAACACCAAGGCCAGACCAGGAATAGGAATAAATCCTCTTTGTAGAATTGTATAGGGGGTTTTGAAGATGACTTATCTTTTTTTTAATCCAAAATCACTAAAATGGAAGGAAACATTTGTCATCAAGAAAAAGGTGAAGAAAAGGACAGTGGGGCTCTTGAACGAGGGCATGAACCTGCATGAAGTTGAGACTCCAGCCAGCCATTGAAAGGGGAGGGGAGGGGTGACTGCACTGTGGATACAGCAAGACAGTGTTCAAAGGCAACCAAGAAGGACCTCAGGAGTTTGGATCCTGGATTCAAGTTTCCTGGCCCTATTACTGAGATTTTCCCCAGGAAGTTTATAGGGATTTAAAAATAGCTTCAGTGTAGAGCCCAGTTATACAAGTACCTTGGTATTTTCAAATATGAGCTAATAGCCATGCCTTAAATGAATGGCCCCTGTTTTATCCTATTGATGACATTTAACCTCTGAGTTTTTAACTGAGTCTCAGCAATCTGCTTAAATCAGATCATCTTCTTAAGGAAGATTTGAAGTTTATTTTGCCAGAATCTACTTTGGTTACTATTTAAACAATTTTACAGATCTCAGAAATGATTTTAAATAAGCTCATAACAATACAAGAACATTTTGCTTATTAGCATAACCTTTTACCAACCACATCTACTCCCCATACGAAAACATAAGAATTTAGAATTCGCACTTGGTGGCCATCTGTTTTCTCTCTGAACATTACTTTTAAGTCTCTTTCTTTGGGTTGTTATTAAGATATTTTAAATCGTGATGTTCTTGCACAGCATGTCAGATAGAAATAATGATAATAAAATAAGTGTGTATAGCAATTTACGCAGAAACAGGAGAGAGCAAAAGAAAATTAACGAATGTTTAACTCTAGGCAGAGGGCCAAACTATCCCAAACCCTCTCCTCCATCTGCCCTTGACATATTTTTAAAAAACTCACCTTCAAGAAGTAGAAATTTCTTTGTCTATGGCAGCAGAGTTTTCATAAAGTAATGGGTAATAGAGGGGTTAAGTGCAAGACTCTAGAGCCCCAGTTCTGCCACTTATTTGCTGCGTGACTTTTGGAAGTTTACTCAACCTCTCTGTACCCTGGATTCCCCATCTATAATACAAGAGTGATATTCATCTAAATTAGATTTATTGTGAGGATTACCTCAGGTAATGTATTCAAACAGCTTGGTTAGCACCAGGACAACCACAGTATAAGACCTCAAATGGCTGGTTATTATTTATTTTTAATTTTATTGTAGTTTATTTATAATGTTGTGTTAATTTCTGCTGTACAGCAAAGTGACTCAGTTATACATATATGTATTCTTTTTCATGTTCTTTTCCATTATGGTTTATCACAGGATATTAAATATAGTTCCCTGTGCTATACACAGGACCTTGTTGTTTATCTGACCTATATATAGTAGTTTGCATCTGCTAATCCCAAACTCCCAATCCTTCCTTCCCCCAAGCCTATTATTATTTTTTTAAGAATACTAATTATTAGTCATTTGCTTCATTAATCTGTCTTTAGTCAAGGCTATATACCTTGTGTAGTCTTTAAAATCTTTATAGGGGACCACTTCTAGTTGCATCTGTACTCATGAAAATGCAATTTCTTAGTACATCTGGATAAAATTTAGCTGCTCATCCTTAACTCCCAGATCACCTATTCTTAATAGGAGCAAAGGGATTTTCTGTGGAATCAGCACAGTGTCATGTCCCAGGTTTCCCATGGTTAGTGTATATTTGGATTGTGGCCAAATCCCCATTAAACTTTATATCAATCATGTTCATTGGATTCCACTGGAAAAGAATGATAAAGGAACTGGAGAGGGAAGTGTCTTCATAAAAACTCAATGTGTACTGTTTCTAAACAATGAGCACTTGGGGTCTAAGCTTCTACATTAGCAATATTTGTATCTTAATGTAAAATGATGACATCAGAAATTATTTTTTTGGGTCCCTCTTAGGAACCTTTAAAAATGTGCCAGTATATGGCTACCCAGGTACATTTTTATTGCACATTCTCATAGCAGAAGGGGCATTGGGGATGCTTTTAACAAGCAGTTGGGTGAGGACCTGGCTGTAGCTAGAGAACCTCATTTAATGGGCAAAAGTAGAAGATGACTTAAAATTTCACAACTGTCTCTTCCCCTTTACAGTATTTAAATTTCCTTTTTTTTTTTGCTCTCCTGATTCCTGAAATAATTATTAAAATCTCTTTAAAGTTGACATCTAAAACTTTTTATAACAAGTTAAACAGCCAGAGTATAAAATTCCTGGTTTGCCGTGAATATTGACATTTAAAAAACAAAATCCCTAAATACTTCTGGAATTTCAATCTATTGTAATCTACATTCAAAATAAAAAATAAATGAGATTGCTTTAACAGTTGAGAATTTTAAAGGCTTCTCCTCAAATTGTATATTTATTCCAATTTCCCAACTAAATTTTAATCCCAATACACACATTTTTACTTGTGAAGGTCTTTTACTGATTGCTCTATGTTACTTCTAATAAAAATGTGTGTAAATTAAAATATTATTTATTTCCCTTTGGTGTAAGGCTCTACAAAAAAATTTTCTAATTTGGTTATGATTACAAATATTATTAGTACTAGTAAACAAAGGATGAAGAGTAGAAATAAGACATAAATCTGTATAAATAATAATTATATATGATAAATTTCATTGGAAACTAATTTCATAATGAGATGGATGGGACTGGTTTCATTTTCAATTGATTCATGTGTTTATGGATGAATATTACTGCCAGAAGGAAAGACAGTTGAGCATCAATTCTATTCCTTTCCGCATTTATGGATATAAACACTGCAAGACCTTGTGCACATAAGTAGGTAGATGGAAATGGAAGGAATTTTATTATAGCATCATCACTCAATTCTTGGTATTCCTGAGTTATATGCCAAAATATCGCATAGTGATCTATCAACAAAAAATATTTCTAGTGTTCTATCAGCTAACAACTTGACTAGGTGCTCCTTTAATTTCACTGAAAACAAAGAACTATAAACAACCTGTCTTGAGAAAGGCTCTGTCACCCAGTCATTCATTGCCTCAGTTTCTGGGAAGTATACCAAGAAGGTTTTATCAATACCTATCAAATAACTATTAACTATTCCTGCCACTCTTTTACTTTGCAGCATCTTGTATGAGTCATGATACACTCAAAAGAAGGCTGGAAAAATTAAAATATGGTTAATTTCAATACATGTTTGCCAATATATTTTTAAATAAAATGCTTTTATCTTATCACATGCTTTGAATATATTTTTTTCAAAACTTAGAGCTGAAGATTTAATTCATTCCACTTTGGAAGATGGTGGCCATTTAACCTACTTGGCAAAACCAGTTCTCATTGTCTAACCAATCAATCAAATCAAATTTACCTTTAATAGAAAAAGTCTGACATTATTACATCACCCTGTTACACATATCACTCCTGAATTCCAGCTCTAAGGTACACTAGGTAGGTAAGTAAGTAGGTTGGTAGCTAAGTAGGTAATTATAAAGATAGATTAGGCATGAAAATTTGCCATAAATCTGTTACCTCATGACCTTCCATATTTCTCATAGTCTCTCTTTGCTTTGCTCCTAAGGGTCTCTCCAATGAGAATCATTCATTCTTTGACAATAGTTCACAAAGGAAAAAAGACAAGATTCTTGGAAGAAAACATAACTTCTGCTACCTACTTTACAAATATGCTTGAATTAGAATATGTCAGAGAAAGTCAAATATCATATATTGCTTACATGTGGAATCTAAAAAAAGACACAAATGAACTTATTTACAAAACATAAATAGACCCACACACATAGAAAACAAACTTATGGTTACAAAGCAAAAAGCGGGGGAGGGATAAATTAGGTGTTTGGGATTAACATATACACACTACTATATATAAAATAGATAACCGAGAAGGACCTACTGTACAGCACAGGGAACTATACTCAATATTTTGTAATAACCTATAAGGGAAAAGAAAAAGAAAAAGAATATATATATATATATATATATATATATCTGACTCACTTGGCTGTACACCTGAAACTAACACAATATTGTAAATCATCTATAATTCAATTAAAAGAAAAAAATGTCATCTTGTGCCACACCACCCCATTCTAATGTCACTCTTCATTCTCACAGCACTTTGGTTACAGGAGGCTTCACAGACGAACAGTATTACAAATTATCCCTTCTTTTGGTATGCTGCACCTTTTTACACCTGGGGCCAAACTGGTGAGTAGTATGACTTTCTTTTATAAAGTAGGAGGATAATTGTTAAAGAGGAGATGTGAAAAAAGAATCAGGATGATGCATCAGCCACAGACCCATTACCAGACAAAAGTTCATGTGGATGTTGAGGACCAGGAAATTTATTTCCTTAAAAACTACTGCTGCCACATAGACTTTGGAAAGGCATGCCTCCCATGTACATGTACCCTGCATGAATATTGCTCAGTTATAGGACTCCAAGACCCTCTGAAAGTGATTTTAGCAAAGGAACTGTGCAGACCTCATGCACAAGGAGAGTAAGGGACTATCAGCTTGGTATGAATTCAAGTGCTTGAGGTGTTTCTCAATCCCACTGCCTCAGCTTTTGATGCCTGAAATTCCATTATCAAAGATTAATTTTACTTTCATCGCCATAAAATGTTCTTTCAACCCCTAGAAAGATATCATTGAACCTTGTAAGCCACTTGTATCTTAAAACCTTAGTGTAAATGAGATTTTAATCCTTGTCTAAAAAATGTAAAATTGGAGAGCATATAAAGATTAATGGAGGTAGAGGGAAATAATGACATAACAATGGCTCACTGAACCTAGACTGTTTCATTCTGTCCAGGACTACTTTGTTCTCTGGCTTCCAGCTCCAAGGGTCTCTTGACATGAATATGTGAGTTTCTATGACCTGTCAATTTAGATGAGTCTATTTGCATCAGTAATTGTAGCCATGGTTTACTGCATGATATAGGGTACCTATCTCAGTCTAGCTTCCATACATATTTTATCACTACTTTAAAACTTGAGATGATCCCCTGTCTTAAGTATCATTATCCCAATTTAGGAAAAAGGTCTCTTTAGTCACACAGGTAGTATGTTTGCCTGGTTTCAAAATTCATGGTCTTTACAATGTACATAAATTTCCTTAATCTATAAGGCTATGTTATAGCATCCAAATACCAGGCATCCTTTCATCCTCATTTTTAGCTTCCACACATAATTATTAGTGAGCAATGTATAAAAGTGAAGATGACTTAGGGAGGTACAAGGGAAGATTCCAATCACATTCACAACCTCAGACATAGCTCTTGTTCTTAACCCTTTTTGGTATGAGATGGCGCAGTCTCTTCTTCCCATGTGATGTAGCCTTGTTGCCTCTTGTTTTTTCCTCCCCAGACATGATAATCTCCAACCTCGAATGCTTCTCCCCTCTATTATACAGAGAAATTCATCTAGATCAAAATTATATCCCCAAATGGCATATCTTTGTTCATTTAAACCAAAGACCTGACAATTATCAGACCCTACTAGTCTTTGTAAACAAATTAGAAGCTATTTCTTGTGTTTTTAGCATGCTCTTTAAAAGTCTTAGACTCATCTTAAGGGGCTCATCATGGAAGGGTCCCAACAAATGTGGACTTTTCCCTTCATAGAATTCTCAGACCAGCTACTAAGAAAATAAAATGTTCTGTGTGTTGTTGGCATTATAGCTCCATGTTCAATAGATAATAAGAGTTCACTAAATTTATGGTGGTAATCATTTCATGATGTATTGATATGTATGTCAAATAATTACGTTGTACACCTTAAACTTATATAGTACTGTATGTCAATTATATCTCAATAAAACTGGAAAAAACAGAAACTTAAACTTATACATGTCAATTATATCTCAATGAAGCTGGAAAAAAATAGATAAGAATGGGCAATGAGGCAGGAGATGGTTTGTTATTAGTATTCTTGCTTGTTATATCGAATCATAAGGTAATTTAACTTTTCAACTTGTAACTTTCCTATCAATTTCACAAAATTGTTGTGAGGATCAAAATAAATTACTTATTTTTTCTTTGTATTATACTTTTAACTTTAGTATATTCTAAGGTAATAATATATATTAAAAACAACATATACTAGAATTGTATACTTTTTGCCAAGATTCCTTTCTTTCCCTCCTACCCACCAGCCAACAGAACAGAGTAAAACAAAGCAGCTAGACAAACACTTGTCTCCATGACTTCAACATTTAAAAAGATGTTTATATTTCTTACCTTCCCAGCTACAACTTTGTAGTGGCACTACAGTTTTCCTCAATAACATTTTAGATGTACCATATATTAATTTATGTGAGTCTTTGTTAAATGTAATTAAAATGTTACATTTGGTATTACGTATTTTGATGTATTTTCCATACCTAACAATGTTAACATATGTTGTAGAGTAAAATTCAGTTAATTTGAATTCTATTAATAATAGATTATGATTTGGGAAAAGATTGTGCGGTGGTTACTTCTCATACTCAATGTTCATTTTACCAGATCACTTCTTTTGCAGTTGGAAACAGGAAGAAAGGTAGAAATGCCAGCTGTTTCATAGTCCTTAGGTTGAAACCTAACACAGATTTCCAGTTGAGTAATGAGAGAAAAGCCCACTGTAGGAGGAAGTCAGGTGGTTGCAGTTGCCCCAAATATGTTGTTCATGTTGGCATTTCCCATTTGGAAGGCAGGTGGAACCTTCAGAGCAGGATGGTGACTTTTCCTATTTGAGCTCTGGGATTAGAGAAGCTGCTGACAAAATTGATTTTTGATAAATTTTTGTCAACTGCTATATGAACTTGTAGCATTTCTCATCACTTTACAAAGCAACCCAGAGTTTGCAATGTGATCTAAATTTTTGGTCGTATAGGCATCATATATTTCACTTCTTGTAACGGGAATAATCTCCTGCTCCGCTGAGCTTTTCTCTTGTCCCATGTTTTCCTGTTTTCATCTTGTAGTGGATTATGGCCACTTTCTTCCATGTACTCTTAGGTAGTGTCAGGCTTCTCCTGCTTGATGTAAAGCCTTTCTAACTTCATGTTTTGGTTAAATGCCTGGCTCCTCACTAGGTGGTGACTTCCTTAAAGAAAGACTGTCAAACACCTATCCTAACTAACACCTATCCTTCTTAAACTCTTCCAAATAATAGCAGAGGGAGGAACACTCCCAAGCTCATTCTACGAGACCACCATCACCCAGATACCAAAACCAAACAAAGATGTCACAAAAAAAGAACACTACAGGTGAATATCACTGAACATGGATGCAAAAATCCTCAGCAAAATACTAGCAAACAGAATCCAACAGCACATGTAAAGGATCATACACGATAATCAAGTGGGGTTTATCACAGGAATGCAAGGATTCTTCAATATATGCAAATCAATCAATGTGATATACCATATTAACACATTGAAGGATAAAAACCATATGATCATCTCCATAGATGCAGAAAAAGCTTTTGACAAAATTCAAACCCATTTATGATAAAAAAAAAACTCAAGAAAGTGGGCATTAAGGGAACCGACCTCAACATAATAAAGGCCATATATGACAAACCCACAGACAACATCGTTCTCAATGTTGAAAAACTGAAACCATTTCCTCTGAGGTCAGGAACAAGACAAGGTTGCCCACTCTCACCACTATAATTCAACATAGATTTGGAAGTTTTAGCCATGGCAATCAGAGAAGAAAAAGAATTAAAAGGAATACAAATTGGAAAAGAAGTAAAATTCTGTTTGTAGATGACATGATACTATACACAGACAATCCTAAAGATGCCACCAGAAAACTACTAGAGCTAATCAATGAATTTGGTAAAGTATCAGGATATAAAATTAATGCACAGAAATCTCTTGCATTCCTATACACTAATGATAAAAAATATGAAAGAGAAATTAAGGAAACACTCCCATTTACCATTGCAACAAAAAGAATGAAATACCTAAGAATAAACCTACCTAAGGAGACAAAAGCCCTGTATGCAGAAAACTATAAGACAATAATGAAAAATTAAAGATGATACAAACAGATGGAGAGATGTACCATGTTCTTGGATTGGAAAAATCAACACTGTGAAAATGACTCTACTACCCAAAGCAATCTACAGATTCAATGCAATCCCTATCAAACTACCAATGGCATTTTTCACAGAACTAGATCAAAAAATTTTACAATTTGTATGGAAACACAAAAGACCCCAAATTGCCAAGCAATCTTGAAAGAAAAACAGAGTTGGAGGAATCAGGCTCCCTGACTTCAGAGTACACTACAAAGCTGCAGTAATCAAGACAGTATGGTACTGGCACAAAAACAGAAATATAGATCCATGGTACAGGATAGAAAGCCCAGAGAAAAACCCACGCACATGTTGTCACCTCATTTTTGATAAAAGAGGCAAGAATATACAATGGAGAAAAGACAGCCTCTTCAATAAGTGGTGCTGGGAAAACTGGACAGCTACTTGTAAAAGAATGAAATTAGAACACCCCCTAATACCATACACAAAAATAAACTCCAAATGGGTTAAAGACCTAAATGTAAGGCCAGACACTATAAAACTCTTAGAGGAAAACATAGGCGGAACTCTCTACGACATAAATCACAGCAAGATCCTTTTTGACTCACCTCCTAGAGAAATGGAAATAAAACCAAAACTAAACCAATGGGACCTAATGAAACTTAAAAGCTTTTCCACAGCAAATGAAACCATAAGCAAGAAGAAAAGACAGCCCTCAGAATGGGAGAAAATATTTGCAAACAAAGCAACTGACAAAGGAATAATCTCCAAAATATACAAACAGCTAATGCAGCTCAATATCAAAGAAAACAAACAACCCAATCCAAAAATGGGCAGAAGACCTAGATAGACATTTCTCCAAAGAAGATATATCAACAAGAAGATATGCCAACAAACACATGAGAGGATGCTCAACATCCCTAATCATTAGAGAAATGCAAATCAATAGCACAATGAGGTATCACCTCACACTGATCAGAATGGCCATCATCAAAAAAATCTAGAAACAATAAATGCTGGAAAGGGTGTGGAGAAAAGGGAACCCTCTTGCACTGTTGGTGGGAATGTAAATTAATACAGCCACTATGGAGAACAGTGGAGGTTCCTTAAAAAAAACTAAAAATAGAACTACTGAATATTACTCAGCCATGAAGGGAAATGAAATTGAGTTATTTGTAGTAAGGTGGATGAACCTGGAGTCTTTTATACAGAGTGAAGTGAGTCAGAAAGAGGAAAACAAATACCTCATGCTAACACATATATATGGAATCTAAAAAAAAAGTGGTTCTGATGAAGCTAGGGGCAGGACAGGAATAAAGATGCAGAAGTAGAGAATGGACTTGAGGACACGGGGAGGGGGAAGGGTAAGCTGGAACAAAGTGAGAGAGTAACATTGACATAAACACATTACCAAATATAAAATAGATAGCTAGTGGGAAGCAGCCGCATAGCACAGGGAGATCAGCTTGGTGCTTTGTGACCACCTAGAGGGGTGGGATAGAGAGGGTAGGAGGGAGACACAAGAGGAAGGGGATATGGGGATATATGTACACATATAGCTGATTTACTTTGTTATACAGCAGAAACTAACACAACATTGTAAAGCAATTATACTCCAATAAAGATGTTAGAAAAAAAAGACTCATTTTCTCTATCCCAGTGCCAAGTATTGTGCTACCACAAACCAGGATTTCAGTGTGTTAATTTGTTCAAAAGCTGACATGTGACATACAAAGTGCAACTAACAGTGCTAGTTGTCATTAACTTGAAATAACAAATCAACAAATGATTACATTTTAATCATGAGAATTGAGATATTCAATATAATGAACCAAATAAATTGCTTAGCAAAAAGCAAACAGACAGTGCATACAATGGTTAGCAAGAGTAGTCAGAATAGCAGATGTGCATGGAAAACCCTGCCGGAATAGTATAAGGACTATACGTTGACTTTGCCTAGGGAAGTCAGATTTGGGTCTTAAAGGACCAGTGGGACTTAAACAGCTTAAGGAAATCTCAGGCTTGGGAGATGACACATGGAAAGACAAGACAAGACAAGAAAGTGTAGGCAATTTAGGAAGATAGGTGTTCGGACTGGAGGGACAGAGGAGATGAGACTTAAAGGCAGCAGAAAATTAAGACATACAAATGGCCAATAGGTACATGAATAGATGCTAAACATCACTAATAATTAATGAAATGCAAATCAGAAGGAGACACAACCTCACACATCAACAAGACCAGAGATAACAAATGTTAGCAAGGAAGTAGAGAAAAGGGAATGCTTGTGTACTGTTGGTGGGAACGTAAATTGGTACAGCTACTATGGAAAATAGCTTGGAGGTTACTCAAAAAATTTAAAGAAGAACTACCATATGATCCAACAATTCCACTTCTGGGTATATATCTAAAGGAAATGAAAACATGATCTCAAAGAGATACTTGTACTTCATGTTCACTGCAGCATTATTCACAATAGCCAAGACATCAAAACAATCTGTGTTCACTGATGGATGAATGAATAAATAAAATGTGGTGTATATATGTATAAAATACTATTCAGCCATGAGAAAGAAAAATCTTGTCATTAGAAACAACATGGATGGACCTTGAAGGCATTATGCTAAGTGAAATAAGTCAGAGAAAGACTGATACTGTATGATATCACTTACATGTGAATCTATAAAAGGCAAACTCATAGAAACAGAAATGTAGTTACACGGGTTAGTGGGGTGGCAGAAATAGAGGTGTTTGTCAAAGGATACCAGTTATAAGATCAGTAAGTTCTGGGGAATCTAATGAGTAACATGGTGATTTTAGTTAGCAGTACTGTATTATTATATATTTGAAAGTTGCTATGTGAGTAGATCTCAAATGTTCTCACACATAAAAGAAATGGTGATTATGGGAAGTGATGGATATGTTAGCTAATGCAACAGTGGTAATCATTTTATGATATGTAAGTGTATCAAATCTATACATTATATACATTAAACTTAATGTTATACGTCAATTATATCAATAAAGCTGGGGGGAAAAGGGAGGCAGGGGGCAAATTAATTTGCACAATATTGATGTGAGTTTGAGATGAATGTAAAGTAACTAATACAGCGCTTAGTAAAAAGCAGACAGACAATGTATACAACTGTCAGTAGCAGGAGTAGTCAGAACAGTAGACACACACACACAAAACTCTGCAGGAGTAGAGAAGACCATACAATTCACTTCACCTAAGGAAGTCAGATTTGGGTCTTAAAGGATGACTGGGAGTTCATCAAACAGCCCAGAAAGGAAATCCCAGGCTTGGGAGACAGCACGTGCAAAGACATGGAGATAGACTATACAGCATTTAGGAGGGTGAAGGTGAGGTATGGGGGGGTGAGACTTGGAAAGGAGGCAGAGGCCAAGGTCTGAAGGATCTTTTATGCCATAAGAAGACTTTTAGATATTATTTTATTCAAACATTTTCCTATAAGCCAGTGGTTTCCATTCGGTACATGACTTACCCAGGGAGATTTTTAAAATACTTACGTTCAGCTTCCTCACAACACATGCAAACATATAGCCAGATTTTGCAAATAAAAATACAAGATACCCAGTTAAATCAGAATTTTAGATAAACAGAATTTATTTTTAGTACATTTTTTTAAGGTGTAGGTATGTCCAGTGCAGTATTTGGAACATACCTAAAATAAAAGTATTTGTTTGCTTGAAATTCAGTTTTAACTGGGTGTCCTGTATTTTTTTCTGGGAAACTTACCCCCTCAGAATAATCAAATCAGAATCTCCGAGGTGGGGGCCTAGCCACCAGCATTTTTTAAAGCTCTCCAGGATTTTTATGTGCAGGCAGGGTTAACAACAATTGGTCTAAGTGATGAACAGTCAAAGAGTTTCAAACAAAGGAATGACATGTTGAGAAAGATCACGGGGAAGAACGGTCTGACCAGTATAGTAGAGAGTAAAGGAGGGAGAGGCTGGCGGCAGGGAGTCTGTTAAGAGTTACTGCAAGCATCTGGTGAAGACATGGCGTTGGCTTGAACTAAAGCAGTGGTAGTAGAGACAGAAAAAATGAGATTCTCGACCAGTGACAAGATGTGTTGACTAAGAACTTGTGGGAAGGGAGGGCACAGTAGGAACAGAAGTGCCCACTCATCCCTGCCAATGTCACCGTTCCTTAGCTGCCCCTCTCCCTCCCCACTTCTTCAGTTTGGGTTTGAGCACAGCTGCATTTTATTATCTAGGTGACCTTGGACAAGATACTTAACCTTTGTGAGACTCAATAATTCTTCCATAAAATGGTGAAGGGGTAATAGTAACCTATTTTGGAACATTACTTTTTTAAGTAACCTATTTTGGAACATTACTTTTTTAATAGTAACCTACTTTGGAACATTACTTTTTTTAGTATTAAATGAAATACTACATTTAAAATCCTCATTATTCTGCCAGGCATGCTAAGCACTAATATGTTTTGGCCATTTATTGCTATGTTGTTGTAATTATAAATTTAATCAACCTGATTCTGATTTTTTTTTTTTTTTCTCTTCACATTCTCTCCCTAGTTCTTCCTCATTTCTGATTTCTTACTCATGTTTTCCCTTTTCTTATCCTTCAATAATGACTTTTTGAATCCCGGTGTGTCAGGAGTTAACCTTTTAGGAACAGATTTGCTGAGGCCAGTTTAGAATCATTTAAGCAACGACAAGATAGAACCAGGCTCAATATGGCAGCTATAACTAATTCTGAGACTAAATGACTGTAGAACAGCTTAGGGAATCACCAAAGTATTCCATTATTCCACTCTTTGGATAGCCAGTGTCACAACATCACAGGTTCCAAAAATGTCAGAGTGGAAAGAGACTTTAGAATGTATAGACCTACTATGATAATATATAAATCAATATGATAGCTGCACTTAGGCACAAGATTTTGTACTTAATTCTTTTAACCTGTAAGGATCTCACTCCAAATCCAGTGTTCTGGAGAGGCTGTAGATAAAGTAGTTAAGAGGGCAAGCTCTTCCTTGATCAGACTCTGAATCAAAAGTAATAGGGTCAGGGCTTCTCTGGTGGCGCAGTGGTTGAGGGTCCCGCCTGCCAATGCAGGGGACACGGGTTCGTGCCCCGGTCCAGGAAGATCCCACATGCCGCGGAGCAGCTGGGTCCGTGAGCCATGGCCGCTGAGCCTGTGCGTCCGGAGCCTGTGCTCCGCAACGGGAGAGGCCACGACAGTGAGAGGCCCGCGTACCACAAAAAAAAAAAAAAAAAAAAAAGGGTCAAAAAGTCTTTTTGGGGGCAATCTGGGAAATTTGCATATAGACTGGCTAGTAGATGATGTTACTGAAATGTTTATTTTTATGCTGTGGCAATGGCATTGTGGTTAAATGGGAGAATGTTCTTATTTTCAGAAGTATCATAATGACTAACTTATTTTCAGGTGGTTTAGCTATCTGAAAAAGTATGTGTGTTGTTGTATACTACTTTAAAAAAATAATTCTAAATGTTAAAATAAAGAAGCATCAAAGAAAGTAAGTTTTAAAAAGTAATAAATGACTATTGTTACCAAAAAAGAAAAAAAAAAGGGAGGAGCAGGCTCTGGAATCAGATCAGGTTCCAATCCTAGTCGGCAACACTGGACAAGTTAGAAAACCTCCCTAAGCCTCAGTTTCCTTATCTATAGAAAGAGGTTAATAATTGTAATAATACCTACCTGTTATTCCACTGTCATCATTGTAATAATTGAATAATAAAGGTGAAGTGCTTAGCACCAGGGTCTGGCCCATGCCAAGAGTCCAACTGGAGTTCTTGCCCCAGCGTAATCTCAGAGCACATGGGAGTAAAATCAGGAAAATGCTCTGTTCAATCCATGGTTTCTGTCAGATCACTTTTTTTCCTTAACTTTTTTAATTGACCTGTCTGCAAGACACTGGGACATCAGTTAGAAGCCGGACCACTCTTTTGTGGGATAAAAAAGTACAAACAGAAAGCCCCTTACTATAGAGGAGGTAGCATACAGGTGGCATTTCCCCTCACTGTCATCTCTAAAGCCAGCAATAAGCAAATCATAAAAAAATTTGCTTGGAAATTTCAGCTCCACAGTAATAGCTAAAACAAAGGTAGAAAATTGCAGCTCTCTGTGTAATAACTAAGTCTCTTGTTATGTGATGCTGTATTAAATATAAGACGTTTTCATTTCCTTTGTATAGGAAATTCAATAGGACCTGAAAAGGGGGTCAACCAAGTACTGTGACTCCCACAATAAAATGTGAGTGGTGCTAATAATCCTTTTTAAACTCTGGAGTGACTGCAAATAACCAAACAGATAAAATGTAGCTTTCATAAAACTCGAGGTTCGGTGGAGAATTAGCACGAGACTGGTGCTTGCTACTTGCTAACGGAAGGCTGGCCAAGAGCTCAGATTTATGCCATGAAATTTAAATGGTTTTCTCCTGAGGTTTTCTTCACAATATCATTGTATGCGGCTGAGTTAGTTTATTGGCACTTTTGTATGGGGATTGTTTTTGGAGGAGTGGGGAGTGTAGGGGGGTAGGGGTGAGGGTAACCTATTTCTTTAAGAAACCCAGCACTTATGGGGCTCTAGGGGATTTTAAAGCAGGGAATCTGGAAGAGTAACACATGCAAGAGTCTCCAAATGGTGAGGCAGAATCAAAAACATTTACAAAATTACGTTGGGGAAAAAAATAACATGGTAAGATCGCAGTTCTTTTGTTGGGGTGTTTATAACATAACACATGGCTTCATCTCACTAGGCTTCTGAAATTAGAATGATATTGCTAGAAGATTTTTATGGATCAGGCTTTGAATTTGAATGCAAGTTTGCAGGGAATTTTGTACAAAGAAACCTCAAATTGAATTCAGACCTGGGTATTCTAGCAGCCAGCAAAGGTTATTCATGGTGTGTCCAATACAATGTCACTAACTTAGAAACAGGAGGTCACAGACAGAAGTTAAGGAGGGTTAGGCCTATAAGCAATTCAAGCAGAATTTAATTACCAAAAGGGTAGCTGAATAATGGCGCTCATAGCTAAAGGCAGCAATAGATGCAGGAATTGTAAATCAGTTCAAGAAAGGGAGAGAAAAAGAAAATCAAAAAGAAAAACAAATCAGCTTTCTTAAAAATATCCTAGGGTTAACTGAGCAAGCCTCAATGGATCAGAGAGTCAAGGCTTTATCCTTTCAACATCCCTGTGCTTTGAAAAAGACACCTAAACAGCAGTTCATTGATTTCCACAAAGGCCAAAGACCTGTGTCATCCACCCAATTGAATTCTTTTGTGCTGTACATGTGCTTACCCTATACTGTCTATCCCCTTACAATTTTATCTCCCCATGTATACATTTCTCACACCCTGGGTAGGACACAATTATTCCATTCTTGCCAACATGCACTATATAATCACCTTGGGAACTGACATTTCATTTTTGCCCTTGCAATACACAAGGGGAATTAAAGGTCCATGTCCTCAGTGTCTTTAATGTTTCATTCCTTCCGTGCATTTCAAGGGTAGTAGCTAAATGCAAGAAAGAATTCATCTCAAGCTGGAACTTAAAAAAAATGCACATCCAATAATAATTATGCTGTTTTTAAAATGACTGTATTCCTGGACAAGGAAATAAAAAGCAGCAAGGCCAACATTAAAATGCCAAAATAGCAGAGGATGCCTGTGAAATGGAGCTTACAATGGGACTGCCAGAAAGCTTGAGCTAACATTAGAAGCATGTGAAAGTTGGCAACCCAGGCTCACGTGGAGCTAAAGAAAGTGTTTTTGTATATTCCAGTTCCTGTTGGTTCTGATCCCTTGAATGTTGCTCGGGGTATTACACTCCCAATTCCAAACAAATTTCAGCTAAACCTCAAAATATTTTCAACTATAAGAAACCAAACATGATTTCTCCTAAGCATAATACATCAGCTCAAATTTCAGTAAAGCTTTAAGAATCTACGTAGAACACTGAGGTGTTAACAAAGTCCCTAGGAAAGAGCTAACCATTCTCGTGTCTAATTTTTAATGGTTTGATTTATTTTGTTATCTATAAATGCTTTATGTTTTCTGATTTTATATTTTTAAGCAATTTCCCTCCTACTGCCCTGTACCTCTCAACCAAGCATTCCATGCTTTTGAATCAGGCTGCTTATTTAAAAAAAAATAACCCAATTGACATTTATTGGACAGGTGGTAGGCAGGCGTCTCCTCTATAGGGAGAGAAAATGATTTTAGGTGTTTTCCCCACTCTCCTGCCTTTCTGACTAAGTGAATTTCAGCCCCTGATCCAAATCACAAAGGTCATCCATTAGCAGAAAGCAGAAACTAATTTGGCTTTTCCTGGCACCTTGCATACTCAGTGACTGTCTAATAGTTTGCATAGGGAGAAGGTGGAGCCTTGGAGAATGCTTTGTATGCAGGTTGCACGTTAGAATGTCACCGTATTCTTAGGGCCAACTTATAACACAACTTTAGACATAAGAATCTATTGAGAGAAGGTGGCTGTTAATTTATTAACTGGCATGCTTTACCTTTAACTGTCTTTTTTAATTTAACTGGGTCTCAAATAACTATTTTACTCTTCATTATTAACCATAAAACAACAGCTACACAAGTAGATTAAGGGTGCATTTTTTCCCCCTTTTGTCACAGTCTTCTCTCCTCTGTCATTAGTTCAACACTTCAAAACAGTAGGCCTAGGAAAGATGAGAGTTTTAAACCAATGTTTGATTGGCAATATGGTTACTGTGACATCCTAGATATAGATGGAATGTGTGAGGTGGATTTACCCTCCGCTTTCCAATGGCTTCTCTTACAGAAAAAAAAAGAAAACAGATTAAGAAAACCTAGAAGAATAAAGGTGAAGAATCTGCTGAGGCAGCCCTACGTGAAGAATTGCATTACTTATTCTTAGATTTATGCTTAGAAGACAAAGAAATCTATATGAGCCCTTGCCTGTCTGCATCTTTCCTCTAAGCTGTTAAACACATATACACACACATATCTATATTATATTCAGTGCAATCACTTTGATATTATTCCAGAGAAACACTTTTTCATTCTCTCCTATTGATTTATAAATTCTTACTTTTCTTACACTTGTCAAAACTTTTCACTTATAACCCAAGAGCTAGGAAACCAAAACAAGTACTGTCCTGAGTGTCATTGTGTGGCGATCCTAAGTAGCCCCTAAACACTTTTGTCAATATTTATTGATGGGATCCACAGGCGCTCTGAGTGATCCCACTCTGGAGTGGCATAAACCCATGGCAGAGAGGTGGTCCAGCTGTAGGCCAGAGTTGGTGAGGCAGCGACAGGATGCTCAGGGGCCATTGACAAAATGTCAAACATTTCAAATTTCTGACTAGCTCTCTGGCTAATGCCATGCTAAGCAGAAACATGGCTATTTCCTCCAAGGAACCAACAGACACACAAACACACAGAAATAAACACAGATTCTGTCTTTTCTTCTCCTCCAGTTGCTCACTCTGTCTCACATGCGTGTGTGTGTGTGTGCACGCACGCACGCACACACACACACACACACACACACAGTCTACAGGGAAATTAAGCGGTGCCAATGTAACAGTGTACTGAGAAAGTTCTTGGATAAATTAACAACGCAATTACATTACATGACATGCCACAAGATGGATGAGGAAAACTTGGCTGGTATTATGTTCTGTTTTCAAATTGCAATTTATTTGAGGGTTTTAATGGATGCCTTATTAAAACATCTCGGCCCTGGTCAGGTTTCAGCATGTGTCACGGTGGCCTGTGATTGATGACACCCTCTGCTGCTTCTCTTGCACATTTGCAGGGAATTTAAGCAAAGAGGGAATGAGCTGAGGCCCAGCTTTGTATTGATCGTGTGGAGGTGCACTGCCTGGGAGCACAGTCTAATAACATTCTCTTAGCTGAACTGCTTCACATGAAGGCATTTATTACAAGAACTAAAATGTTATATTGCTCAGAATAAAAGGATATTGTACAAACAAAAGAGTTAGCACTGAGTGGGGGAGACTGAGAGAGGCTATGGCATGCTCCAAAACCATGCCTTGTTATCTTTCACAGGCCACATTTCTCAGCATTGATGGAAAAAAATGAATAAAGCTGTGCTTAAAAAGGTAAAATGCTGTGAGCTTTATTTTTGCTCATTTCAACCAGTTACAAGTAACAGCTGAATTTCATGAGAAAAAGATGCCAGGTGGGGACTGAGAGGTGAGCAGCCTTAAAGTCATTTGGAAAATAAGTATCAAAATGGATCTCAGGACGTTATTTGTAGTGCCATTGGAAATCTCTCATTTCATATATGCCACAGTTAATTTTTTGGACATGCTCCCATCAAAACAGCAAGAGCTATTCGTACCTAAGGAGTAACTGTACTACCACACAAACAATAGAAATTTGATAGACTTTTGTCACATTTTAATTATAAAAGGGTTCCATTTGAAATTTTATTACTTGAAGTTTTATAAGCCTTTTTGTTTATTGTCAAGAAATTTATATTTCATACTGCTTACTCAAAAAGCATCAATCCATTTACATATATGTCATATACATGTGTACATCTAGTCATAGAAAAAAGACTAGAAAGATACAAAATAAAAGGGTAATGCTAGTTATCACTAGCAAAATAATTATTGTAATTTCTTTGTGCTTTTCTGTATTGTAACTTTCTGCAATAAACACATTACTTTTAAAATCAAATAAAAAAGCATTTCAGACATTTGTAACATCTTGATTTTTAAGAGTAATTAGACAAATAGGTATCCTTTGAAAGAGTCTAGAAAAAATATAATCAAGGAAAATGATTCATTTTGCAGTAATATTTGAGTCTTCCTTAGCAGAATCTATGCATTGCAAATTTTAAAAGAAATCAGTAACAGTTGAGACAGAATGAAAATATCCCTATGCAATACAAAAAGTTTTAAAAAACTAAAACTAAGGAAAGAGTGTTGCATTTCCAAACTCTGATAATGTTAAGGTTTGTCACTCAGTTCAAAGGATTTTTTTTTTTTTTGCTTGACCTGCTATGATTGCTATTATTTGAACTGCCACATTTATTATTTTGTTAGCCTTTGAGGGCCTATAAAAATCTCACCTAATTATATTGGAATCACCTAGCATCACAGCCAAAGCCAAAGAAGATGAGAAAATGGCCAACAGCTTTTCTCAAAATGGAAGGAAAAAAGTTAAAGAATGAACAAACAGCAGAAAACAAGAACACTCAGGAAAGCCAGCTTTATGAGTCTCCCAAGAAATGGATAGAGAAAACATTTTTTAAACATTGACAGAAACTGTTAAGTTGTAAAAATGGATTTCCTAGCATTGTCAGTTGAATGTACCTTCTAATGTACAAAACACCAAATTTACAGTCTTTGAATAGATGGTGACAGCTTTGGTGGAGTGATGCTGTGCGAGAAAAGGGAAATGTTACTTAACCTCCAAGGCCTCTTTTTCTCTTGGATTTTAGATTTCATGTTCCTCTTCTGTCTTCTCATGGCCCCTTATCTTTTGTGACTGAATATTTATCTGTGTATCAAAAGGGAATAACTTACTTTTTACCATGAAAGTAGTTACATAATATCACAAACTATGGGTTCCTTTGTTCTAGAATGAAGACCAATTCTCCAAATTTGGAAAATTACTTAACTTCAATTCAATGAACATTTATTGAGCATCATCTACCTGTAAAGCAGTGTGCCTGGTAGTAGCAACATGATTCTTTGCCTCTTTGTGATGATAGCCAACTTTAAAAGCAAGGATCTTCTCACTATAAATTGCCTACATCCACACATGCCACAATTTAACCACCCATCAACCCCAGGTTAGAACTGAAGCAATAAAATGACAAAAAGCTACTGCCCTTAAAGTGGTAAGGACAGAAACATGTATCAATACGCAGTTCAGCCTATGAGAAGAGCTATGGGTGGAAAACAAAATTAATGCATTGTCTTTTAGGATAATTCACGTTGTATGTGAATTTTACACCAAGTTTCCAATAGCATAAGGCAGGTGATGAGCTCAGAGCAGATGTGAAAGGAGAGCAACAGCACATGGCAAATGTCAGAACAACATTGGGAGGCACTTGGGGTAGCGCAATTTACAAGAGCAGAGTCCCCGTATGGCATGGGGAACAGAATGTAGAAACATGGGGCTAAGGGAAAAAATAGACACACAAAAAGTTCAGGAGAATACAGGAATAAAGAAGGAATACTGTGTACACCTTAAACTAATACAACATTCTATGTCAATTATATTCAATGAAACTGGGAAAAAGAATGCTGCTTAGGACACAAAGTCTTCAAATACTGTAACTATTCTTTGAGTAGCTTCTAGACTGAGCTCCGTACAACATACGTGAAAAGTAAATGGAAACTCAGATTCCTACCCAGAGGTGGCTAAGTTAATACCACTGTCTGTCTCATAAAATGTTCTATCAAGTACTCTCTGGTAAGGAATATTTGCTAACCAAAACTAATTAACATACATATGATTCACTCGTAACTTCTAAGTGAATCTGTGTAAGTATGTTCATGGTGGTTGTGTGTGTGTTCTTCTCAAGTAATCCCTTTGCATTTTCAAAGTCCCTATGTTATTTTTGGGTTCTTGGTTGCATTAGCGACTAATTTTGGCTAAATTAGTAAAAGGCAATTTCCTGGAAAACTTTCAAGAAGCTCAGAGAGCCAATGAGAGGTTAGGTAACAGAAAACGGGGACAGGCAGATCAGCTGAGGACTGTCTGGTTCTAGATGACCTCACTCCCGCATCTGATAATAATTTTGCAAAGAAGCCACTGGTTCAGGAGTCTCTCTTCACAACATCATACCCTAGGCCTTTTCACATTGTGGATGGGTTCTAAAAGGAGCAAGCAAGAGAGGGTAACCTAATGGATGAGCACTTTTCAAGCCTCTGCTTGCATCATGTTTACTTATATCCTATTGACCAAAACAAGTCACATGGTCAAGCGCAGAGTCAGTGTGGTGGGGAGACATGACCCAATGGGTACAGGAGGTGTAATTTGTCGGGAGCCATTACTCTATTTATACATTCAGCTTCTGGCTTCATAGAAGGGGAGTGTCTGCAATTTTCCTCCAACAAAGCTTATTCACAATGAACAAAATAATGAAATAAAAGGGACTAGGGTAATATTAAGAAGAAAATGGGTAATGGGTGGCAAAATAAATGATAAATGGCCACAGTGGAACCCTATTTAGATTTCTGAAATGAAATTAACTGAATCCAGATAGACACTATTTTATTCCTCTGAAAATTCTGGGCTGTAGATTAGGTATCATCCAGAAGGGATTCATGATTTTCCTAAATGACCAGTTTCCCATTACAATGCATGTGAACTTTTCAGACTAGCTAAGAAAACTATGAATTATCATATCGGTCTTTTTTATTTTGAACAACCTTAATAAACATTCCTCAACTGATTTAGGTTATATCTGTTCACATTTCAGTTCTTGTGTCTAAATGCAAAATAATAGAAGCCAAATATGAAATGTATATTTTGAAAGAATCTCACTGCTCTAGAAACTTGTTATCTTATATGTCACACACTTTCATTCAGTTTGCTTAGTAAATAACAGTTACTGTACATAACCACACTACTAAAAGTACATAGAGAAATGAAAATAAGTAGATATTTTCTGGCATTTTAGTGCACAAACTATAACCTCTTAACCTGCAGCCTCCAAAGGTTAAGTCTCAAAACCGAGTCCATTAACCTTTCTAAATGGTTGTGATATTAAAAACTGACTCTTAACAGCTATGGGTCATCATCTAATGCAATAACCATCAGCAATAAAGAATTATGGATTAAGAACATTATCTATCTGTAAAATGGTCATTTATGACACTTGTACACAGACCACCTCTAAAATGCAGATACCCATGACCAAGAGTTCAGATCTAATAATATACATTATGCTTTTATTAGTATAGTTATGATACTAGTGAGTTTTTAAGAGAAAATCATTACATTTATAAAAGGTTCAGGATGTTTACTTCAAACATGAAACTAACAAAGAAAAACTCTTCAGAATTCCCTTTCATTGAACTATAACTCAGCCAGGTGGGGCTAATTAACTCAGATGGTCAAATAAAAAAAATAAGCATGATTTTGTCTAGTGGTTGTGCTACAGGACAAATGTGGACTCTTCTACGTAACTGAGGAACAGCAACTCACATGAAAGCTTCTGTGTCTTATCAAATAGAAAATTGTTCATTTGAATTGAGCTTTGTTTTTATTATAACTTAGACAATTCAATACACACTTATGCAATAGTAAGTATGTACCATCAACAAGGTGTTTAAATTCCATAGCTATGAATGACACTTTGATTTAACGGGGACTTAGCCTCAGTCAATATTCTGAAAGACCAGAAGTGCCACAAAATACAATCTTACTCCGGCAAAAACAGATCTACAAAATTAACCTAAGAGAGCTGTATTTTCTAAACATATTTACTGTATTAACTTGTGTTTTGTCTTCAACACTACAAAAGCAAGAGGAAATGTATTCAGGGTTGAAATCACATTGGACCTTGTTCTTAGGAGGAGAAAGACAAAGATACAGGAAAAAAATAGACAGGAATTAATTTGGGGTGCTTTACATCTTGCTTATCTTTCTAAAAAATCTTCTGAGAACTTGTGTGTTCTCCTGTGTTGCTAGAAATTTGTTTATTTAGATTTCTCCCTCTATATTTAGTGAATACTTTATATCTTCACTGGAACTATATGACTTTTGGGTACAGAATTAATGCCCCTTATTCATATCATTTTTATTTTAAAATCCAAAGTAACAATGAAATAAGAAAATGCAGTGTTCAGAAAAACAAGGTATAGTTTCATTAATAGGGATCTGCTGTTTATGCTAGATTTTTCTAAAATGTTTAAAAACACATTTACAAGCAACTTGTAAATATGCATTCTCCATCTCAAAGAGCAATAAACAGGTCATCCTTAGTGACTCAATTTTAAAAGTTGTTTTTTTCCCACTGCTTCTAGGAATCAAAGTTCTGATGAATTAGAACCTGAGCCTGCTGTAAAGAGGCAATAACCTCTTGGTCAGTGAAGATCTTTATCTCCATGATATAACTCAGATCATCTGGGCCACACACTTTCATCCAGAGTCCCTCAAGATACCTCTCACCAATGTCTTTATGACTCTCTGGGCTACGATAACCAATACCTGATCTAGTATCAATACATAATGTGTAAGGCTGAAAAAAATTTTGTCAAATTGAATTGCTAAAGAGAAACCTCTTTTGTACTCCCCTGCCCATAATTCACTCCTAACTTGTTACCCCAATCTCAGGTCAGCTATTTCAGACCAATGCCAAAGAACACAAGAAATTCTATAGGGTTGAATTAGTAAGTCATATTAGTAAGTCACATGCCATATTCAAGTTGTTAGGGTAATAGAAAAATAATCTCTAAGACCCAGAGAATCTATAACAATCACAGAAGCATAACTTTTGATTTTTATTTTCTCTTATAGAAGCCTAAACATTTATTTGGCATGCCAGAGTATAAACTCCTTGGAAGAGGGATTTATATTTTATTAACATTTGCATCCAGCATGTGTAAAATAGAAATCAGAGCTTCATGCATGATATTTACAAGTTGATAATAGCAAGTATCCAGCATCACGTAGTTGAATGTTCCATGTATTTCAGAGAGTCTAAGCTCTTACAAAAGTGTTTCCAAATCAAATTCTCAATAGGACCACCAAGTATAAATAGAGTCGAAGCAGACAGATTTCTTTCTTTTGGTAATTTTCCTTAGAATCTGTCCTGTAATGTGGTTAGTTTGCCAGATTGCTTTCACCACAGGATGTTAAAACAACACAATAATCAACCAAACTATGTTAACCAGAGTCCCTAAAGGCATATATTTTATGAAATAAGTAGAAGCAATGCAATTTCACAATAAATATAACATCGTTTTAAATTCTGTTGTCAGCAATTCTAATTCTCAAAGGTGCCTCGTGTATTATCTCTTTATAAAAACATCTAGACTTTACTTCTGTAGTTATCCTTGTAACTTATAATAACCCATTGGGATTTCAGATATATGTTCCTCTTATTTTTTCTACTTCTGCTTCTTCATCTTCTTTATCTCCTTTACCCTTCCTCTTATTCTTCTCCCATTGCCCCCTCCACTTTCCTTTTGCTTGTTGAAAAAAACATTATTGATAGTATGGTAGATATCCCATTTCTCCATATTTCATTTCCGCAAATGCTGGTCATCCAACAAGCTTTATTCCAACCACTGTCAGCTGGGTCATTAACCAGGCACTGACATAGAGGGAAAGGGAAACTGCTTTACGTGAAGCATTACCCTAAAGCACAATGTAAGTCAATCATTTTCTAATTATACAGAGGAGTATTGAAAAGAGTCACCTTCGTAGGCTATTTACTTATCCCAACAAAACAGGTACCACTAAAAACAAAAAAAAATTGGAACTTCCCTTCTGAAGTCGTATTTAGGGCCTATGACATTTATTTATTTTTATGACATTTTGTTGAATAGTTATTTAGATATATAAATTTGAGCACTTTTTATTTAAAAATGGTTCAGAGAATAAGTTGGATAAACAGCAGCTTTTTAGACTTCACCGTAAGTCAGAAGTTTTTTATATAGAAATATTTTTAAAGTTAGGTTTTCTTTCAAATAGAAACATGGTGCCGCTTCGATAATCTGGCAGGACTTGCCTTCCTTTGGTGGAAGGGCTGAATTCCTATATGCCTTAAGGAACCAGACAACTGATGACAATCATATTTACCTAAAAAGGTAGTTGTCTTTGCAATCCTTTTATGACTTGAAGATCTTTAAGAAAAGGTAGGGAATAAAGATTATGGGGATCTTTTCCACTGGGAAGCTCCTCTCTAGGAGCACTCAATTATAGTAATGATAACAACATGGAAATATAACAGAGAACATGAGCTCCTTCCATCTGCTTCCAGTTGGATCTCCCAAATATACTATATATTAGTGCGTTACAGTTCACTGATCTCAGCAAATCCTGTCTGATTTGCCCAGGACAAAGGCCCAGAAGTTCACACAGACTTTCTGACTTGTTTACTACTTTTCTATCCTTACTCCCACTGTTCCTCACTCTAGCACCTGACACAGCACATAGCACATGGAGGCATTCACTCTATTCCCTAGGAAGATAAAAGAAGGAATAGATGGTAAATTTTAGTATGTTGCCCACTCGTCCTCTCTCCATAGATGCAACGGGAACAGGACTTGGGATACACCTTAGGATATTAGACTCTCAAATGAAATATCCAGTACACATTGATATTCCCTCTTATCTTTTCCTCTCTCCAAACGATTTTTTAACCACTAAGATTCTGGGAACCCACCATTATTTGGATTTTGGCATAAAGCTACCTATTTTCCTAGTGAAAATAATTTCTCTACTCCATCCTCATCTTCTCATCTCATATTTAAAAAAAAAGATATGTGTGTGTATATATACATTTCATTCCCTTTAACAGAGGTTGGTTTTGGGGTAGACATGCAACCAAGTTGTAGGTGACAATATATGTTATGTGTGAGGGGAAACATTCTAAAGACACTTCTAGGAAAGGTTTCTTTCTTGAACAAAAGTACACAAAATACAGGCAGTTGCATTTTCTGTCTCTGGTGTTGGTATATGGATGTGTGATACCTGGAGATGTGATACCTGGAATTATGTGCCCATCTTGAGACCAATAGAGATAATAGTTACACTGAGGATGACAGAGTGGGAAACGGAATAGGATCTGGATTCTCAGTGATGCAATTAAGCTGCTATACGACCGAATCCTGAGATTCCATACCCTCAGACTTATTATATGACATTTTTTTAAAACTTCCCAACTGTTTGGGATATTTTGAGTTTTCTGATGAATTACAACCTAAAACATCCTAACATTTCTCAAAATGGATTTTAAAAACACTCCTTGCTCTGTATCTCTGAATCTGGGAATCGTCTTATTTGCTACAGCAGCTGATCCTTATCTGAGGCCCTTAAACTCCTAGGGCTGTTTGGCAAGAGGTTTAAGGAATCATCTGAAAATCTTCACTCACTGCTGTAACAGACATGGGATCTTAGATTTTTAGACATGGAAAGAAATTCCTCTCCTGATTTTTAGTTCTCTGCTTTTCATTTTGTCACTTTAATTTCTTAAACCATTGAAGTTATTTATCTTCTGTAGCTTGTAAAAAGGCAAGATAGCAAAGTAGTTTAACGCATAGGCTCTGCAATCAAAGGTCCCTGTTCAAATGTTATGATCTTCTTTACCTTGAGCAAATTATATGACACTTGTAACTCTTAGGGCCTCTCTTTCCCATCTGTAAATGGATGTAATAGAACCTGCCTCATAAGGTTACATAGTAACCTCATAAGGAACCTCATAAGGAACATAGTTAGCCCTGACTGCAATAAACTTATTTCATATTCATTAAAACTTCAATTAAATGTACCTTGACAGACAAGACCACCAATAGACAGACTTTGGGAATGTTCAGGCCAATCCAGATAGAGGATTATAGGCTTAGAAGGAATAATTAGGCATGGAACTATAACTACTTATTTGGGACTTCATTAAGAATTCTGAGCAGAATCTTGTGTCTCTTGAAGGAGACAGGAGAAAAAAGCTCTCTATCCAAAAAGAGTGCTGATGGAGGGCTTCTTCACCCTTGTACTGGAAAGGACACTACTGATGAGCCCTGCCAAGCTGAGATGAGAGCACCAAGTTGAGTATTACCCAGAACCTTCCCTAAAGGGTGTATGTTTCATGTTATGTCTGTGAAGAGTAATGGAAAATTTTTATATACTTTGAGAAGCAACAAGAAATATTGAAAGCTCTGCCATTTCCTTGATTTCATCTCACCTTTGATTTTTTTTCCCCAGGTCAAATGGTCACAGCACTGAAGATCTGACCATAAAACAGACCAAAGAATTGCAGAAGAGCTCCCCGTCTCTCAAAATAAGTTTAAGCACCTAGTACAGTGGCAGAGCTTACCAAAAATTAAATAATGGATGAACGCTGCTGTACCTTCAATGCATCATTCAAGTCTTGGAACATTTGCAAGTGTTTATTTGCAAATAGGTGTTTCTGGGCTTTCCCATCTCCAAATTCCAATTTTGCATAATTTAAATTCTTAACATGTAGATAATGCAATGTTTACATGTGGACTCCAAAAGTCTATCTTTATGGCACTGACACTACTTAAAGCAACATTTTCTGGTAATAATGTGAAAACCCTGGATTTTAAATGTTTCCTTTAAGAATAATTGCCTGGTTTAGCACTGCAAATGGTTTGACAAGGCAATAAAGCTTTGTGACTTTACAGCCCTGTGCTTAGTTATGCCATGACATTTGGTGACTATTAGGCACACTTAATCTGATGGCTTCCCTGCACTTAGCCCACTCCACACCCACCAAGAGTTGAAAAAGAAAAAAGAAAACTCTCAGAACATTAGGATAATTTTTGAAGAGTTCCGTTGCTCCTGGAGTCCTCATCTCATTATTAAGTATTCAACAGTGCATCCCTGGGAGAGGTAATGGGAGCAATCATATTTGGGGGTTAATTCCAGGGGTATGAGACAGTCATAAGTGGGGAAGGAGCCACAGAAAAGCCAATAGCACCTTTTAAACTCTTAAGATTTGTGCTGTAATTATTATTTGGCATAGACAATCATCTGTGCTTTTTACAATTATTAAATTCCCTCTATTCACTGGGGAGAAACAGTTACATGTTTTGATATCTGCCTGTACCTTAAAGTAGTCTTTGAGGAGTGCCATGTTAAGTGGAAGTACAAAACCAAGCCCATGTGTTTTCTGACCTTATGGGAATTTGATATCTAACTAAGCACGGACATGCATTAAATCATATTCTTGTCCAAATCTCCAAATCTCTTGAATTAAGAAACTGTTTCAGAAGTTGTTTTTTTTTTTTTTTTTTTTTTTTTTTTTAACACTTTGTCTACATGAGAAACAAACCTCAGACACAAGGCTGGGGTCTTGCTCAGGGGAAAACGGTTAAAATGTAGCACAGCAGAAGCACTACAGAAACCCAGTATTTGCCTAACAGATTTTGCACAAGTCTCCAAGGTACTTTGTACCTCACCACTTACCCCTCTATGTGATTTGATTTGGATGTATGTAGACTAAGATTTTTTATTTTTTTTTTATTTTTATTTTTTTTTTTTGCGGTACGCGGGCCTCTCACTGCTGTGGCCTCTCCCGTTGCGGAGCACAGGCTCCGGACGCGTAGGCTCAGCGGCCATGGCTCATGGGCCCAGCCGCTCCACCGCATGTGGGATCTTCCCAGACCGGGGCACAAACCCGTGTCCCCTGCATCGGCAGGCAGACTCTCAACCACTGCACCGCCAGGGAAGCCCTGTAGGCTAAGATTTTTATGTGTCGCCTTTTTTTATGATCATCTCTAAACTGTGCCCTTAAAAATAATAGCCTTTGGGCTTCCCTGGTGGCGCGGTGGTTGAGAGTCCACCTGCCAATGCAGGGGACACGGGTTCGTGCCCTAGTCTGGGAAGATCCCACATGCTGCAGAGTGGCTAGGTCCCGTGCTCCACAACGGGAGAGGCCACAACAGTGCGAGGCCCGGGTACCGCAAAAAAATAAAAATAAAAAATAATAGCCTTTTAGAATATCTAGAATACTAAAATTTATCTTTCTCACCTTATGTTCATTTTCTTCCAAAACACACATATCTTGTGGATTTCTTTATAGAAAATAAAATGTTATCAGCCACTTTCAAATACAAAATAAACCCAGTTTACCCTAATAGAGTTATCGTTACAAAAAGAAGTTTATCCGTAGTATGTAGATAGCTAATAAAGGAATGTACCTACAAGATACTTTGCCTGCCCAAGAATGCCAGGACCTCCAATATTTTTTTTCCTGAATTCTGTTAAACTAATTCTGTGTGATAGGCAAATATGTCCTCCACATGCTGGTGAATTAAAATTCAGCTTTCAGTGAATAAGATTAATTGCCTCTTCAGACAAAGCTGGATTTGCGCTCCTATTAAAGACAGGGAAGGGGGGTAGAAGCAAGGGGCAGGGTGCCAGCTAGACTGCAGTATTCAGTTACACGTGAAATGATTTGTAATTCTGAGTAATCACTTAGGACAAGCCCTTGCACCATTTTATCTATACATGACTCTAGGCCAAAGTCAATACTCATAGTAAAATAATGAGATGAAGCTAACTGAGCCCTTTTATTAATGCTCCAAGGAGCAAATCTGATGCTTGAGTTTTTCCCCATTGAAAGTATCCACTTCTTCCTAAAAAATGAACAAGTGGGTCAGGATGCCCAGTAGCAGCCAGGGTACCTGCTTCGGCAAAAGCATAAATAACTGACTCTTCCCACCTCCCTCTTTGTTTGTGCACTAGGCTTCACCCGACTGCAGGTGAAAGCACATGCATTTTGCATTACCTCTAGGCTCATTAAAGAGACCTGGCTCTCCCCTAATAGTTTCCCCCGACTTGGCGGGAGACACACAGGCACACACACGCAGCATGATGAACCTTAACAGAAACAATGCAAAGTACTTTTTCTCTTCCTCATCAGTCTTATAAAGAAAATCCACTGTTCTAGCAAATGCACAGCTTGGTGACAGAGTTAGCAAGCAACTGTTAGGGAAATGAGATGGATAACCAGCTGTCCCAGCATCTTGGAGATGGGGCACGGAAGAGAGAGGGTGCTGGGAAGGAGGGGGGAAAGGAAGGGTATGGGGAAATTCTTGATTGTAGCCCCCAAATTTCACTTTCCACCTGTGTCACCACCAGTCAGGTAACCAATCTGGCAATTAGTATTAAATGTCTCCCTCACTAAGTAATGGGCAGTGTGTTACTCTTCTCTGTGCTTGTTGACGGCTTAAAGATCTACTAGGAATTTAAAAATATATATATCCTTAATGTTGTTTTCTAAAACTTGGAGAAAAATTGTCTTTTATTGGAAAAACCCAATAGAATATTTCCGCTCTTCACAGAAAATATCTGAACCAACTTTTACTTATTAAGACAAATGCTTCATCCATATGTACTCCAAATTAAAACAACATAGGTATAATGGAAGAAAGGAGAAAAGATACCTGCAAATTCCAAATTTGTCTCCTATTAGCTGGGTGATTCTTCCACGTCGCTTGACATCTCTGAGCACAGTCTTCTCATCTCTAAAATGAGGATTACACATTTACAGGCAAATTGTGAAGAGCAATGCTTAGTTCAACATCTGACACATAAACACAATTATTCATATCCCTCCCTTCCTTGGATTATTCATGTTACAGGGAGTGTGAAATATCGATATAAACAGACCATACAGAGATTTCAGTTAAATTACTCCTTCCAACATTTCTCTGATTAGGGCTTTCTGTAGAGGACCAAAATAGCTTTTTTGAATTCCATTTCCATTAGTGTGCTCATTGGTAGAGATACCAACAAATATGAAATTTTCCTCCAAAAAGCTTTAATGAATTGTCAGTCAAATAATCAGTCATGAACCACAGAGAAATTGCTGAAAGATTTAAGTACCTACATACGGAGCACATACAAAATTCACATTAATTCTATTTTTCCAGGCTATAACACAGTGTTGTCCACAGCCTGAACTCGGAATGGTATTTTTTTAATGATTTCAGGACACACAGTTCCTATGACTAAATAGCTCACACTGTCCTGGGAGAAACTTTGAGTCTAATGAGGATTCAAGGTACACAGCACACACACACATTCACATGAACACATACAAAGCAACTTGCCAGACATACAGGGAAAAGGGACTTTGGGTAGAAGACACAGCACATATGAAGTCACCAACACTTAAGAAAGCTTCATGTTAGCAGGGGCCTGCAAAATGTTTGGCTTACCTGGAGTGCAGAGAGTAGGTGGAGGAGCAGAAAGAACTGAGGGAAACAAGGGGAAGGGCTAGAGTCAGATGGTACTTATCAGCAATTCTGAAGTGTTTGCACCTGATACGGAGGCAAGGCGGGCTCAAATTCTAGGGTGAGAAAGAATCACGGGTAAGGAGCTTGTTAAAAATACAGAGTCTAGGTCCTTCCACCATTAATTCTAATTCAGAAATCCTGCTGTGATTCCTGAGACTGCTGTCTAACAAGCTCTCCAGGTGATTCTGATGGAAGGTGATACACAAAACTCACTCTAAGAAACTGCTGCAGTGTGTGTACTAAAAGTCATTTTATCAGGGGAGTGATATAATCAGATATATGGGATAAGAAGATAAATAGTTCCCAGAAGAGGATAAATTGCAGGACACCAAGACTAAAAGGATATGCATAATCCAATCAGGAAGATTTTTCAATGGAGCATCAGGGAAAGAATGAGGCCACTGAACTAAGTACCATTAGATAAGAACGTAGGAAAGAGGTACAAAAATTTAGCAAGATCTGGTGGCTTACTGCTTGGAGAAGGGAGGAATCTAGCGTGACTTCCAATTTTCTGCTTTGTGTTCTGCTGTAGATGACTATGTTAGCTGAAATGGATTATACAGGGAGATGAGTAATTTAGGGAATATGCATTAAATTTTGGATATATCAGGTTTAGTAAAATGGTTAAAAGCGTGGGCTTTGGGGTCCAATAAGCTGGGTTTGGAGACTAATTTTGCCACTTAATTTCTATGCGACACGGACAAGTTGCTTTACCCTTCTGATGTAAGAGTAGGGAAAAAAATTCAGACTTTTAAGTTAGTTAATATAAGAAAAGACCTTAGCAGAGCACCTGAAAGTGATTAATAAATGTTAATAATACTAATAATTATTATTAATTTGAATGTCATCATCATTAGCTAGCTGGAGATATTCCATAGAGAGATGAAAATATCATACAGATGGTTGTTAAAGCTTTATTACAGATAAGATCTTCCAGAGAGAGAGAAACACTTGAAGAAATAAGGGCTAACAGAATCCAGGAGACTACAGATACTTTAGTTGATAGATGAACTCGATAAAGCTGAGAGTCATATAGAAAGAAAAGCAGAAGATATACAGGTTAAGGGTATACAGCAGCTTAAGATAGAAAAAGCTGTCAAAAGTACCACATGATTCAGAAAGGTTGGGTAAAATAAAAGTCAAAAAGTGTCCATTGTATTTGACAAACGGGAAGACGCTGGTGAGCTTAACTCGAATGGTTTCAATGACTTGGGCAAGTCTCTTTTTTAGGAGGTGGAAGAGTGAATGGGAGCTGAGGGAATAAGTAAATTGATTGTGTAAATGGAGAAACAATGGGATAGCAAGGAGAGTCATCAGGTAGAAAAGGGTTGGCTTTTCTTTTTTAATATGGAAGGGACATGAGCACATTTTCAAGCTTAGAGAAGTGACCCAGTGCAGAGGAAGAAAGAATCATTGATGGAGGAGAGTCTAAGAGGTGATGGAAAAGGATGAAATAGAAAAAAAAGAAAAAAAAAAGTGGGTCCTAGTCTTGGACAATAAAGGGAAACATCTTCCCTTGGCTCTGAAAGGAAGGACCTAAATGAATGGTCAACATTCTAGAAGGTGAGGTAGCAGTATGTAAAGATGAGTGTACTACCAGAGAATATCAAGTGTCTCTCTAAAATTGGAGGAAAATCTCTGGTGAAAGTGAAGGGGCTATACTGGGAAGCAGACTAGGAACTAGAGGAGAGAGCTAAAAATTTGGAATAATTTTTATTCCCTGGTGGCGCAGTGGTTGGGGGTTCGCCTGCCGGTGCAGGGGGCGCAGCTTCGTGACCCAGTCCGGGAGGATCCCGCGTGCCGCGGAGCGGCTGGGCCCGTGGGCCGTGGCTGGGCCTGCGCGTCCGGAGCCTGTGCTCCGCACTGGTTGGGGGTGGGGGGGCGGGGCAGTGGGAGGTCCGTGTACGCAAAAAAAAAAAAATTAAAAAAATAACAAGGGACAAGGAAGCTGACTAAGGACTGTAAAAGCCACCAGGCAGCACACAGGCACGTAATGGTTGTGAGCTTATTTGGTTTTCTAGCTCTCTTCAAAGCATGGGTGTTTTAAGATCAAAGTAGATGGATTGTGGGCTTAATTTAATTTACATCTTACAGAACAGATGTGGTAGAAGGACAAGGCAATACAAAGAGGGTGTTGGAGAGAATGGAGTTAAAGTACCAGACCAAGTTTAATAGAGAAGCAAGTGAAGGTGGAGAAAAGCTGTTAGTCTGAGAGCAAAAGGAACTCTCAGAGTACTGGGGAGCTCAGTGAGGTGGAAGAACAGGCCAAGAAGAGCAAACGAATAAGAAAAATGGAAAGACAGAATTGAGGGATTAGAGTATAAATTTAGGGGCATATCATTTCAGAGGTGAAAGAGTCTCAGATATTGATAAAATTGTGTGTATGGCCGTGGACAGGGCTGACATTCAAACCATTTCATGACAGGTCAGGCTGCCCCTGAAGGTGGAGCAGCGTCTTGCTCTTCCTCAGAATCAGGGATCTTCCCTTTAGTTGCTGGACCGTGGAGAATTCTAGGGAGGTCCCATAGGAGTGGAGGGACATGGCTGAGGGGGAGGGAGCATCTGGGTAGACAGTGATTAACATCCAGTACACACGTATCTTACTATTTCAGCAGCCAGGGTATACTGTTTGAATACCAGTTCTAGCCGTGAACTGGGTGACTGAAGGGGAGGAAAGATCAAGATCGTCGCAGTAGAAGAAGTTAAGGAAGGGTGCTGAATGTGTCATCCACATGAATGTGGAAATCTTCCGAGATGATGAATATAATCCAGATGAGAAAATATCTAGGGGAGGGCTCAATTATTCAATGAATACAGGAAAGTGCCCTGGTGATTGGTAGAAAATATCCATGAAGAAAGATGAAAACAATATGATCTAATGCATGGCAATCAAAAAAAGACAGCAATTTCCCAATAGATGCGGGAAATCAATGATCCGTAAGCAACGACTTGAAATTTAGGAAGTTGACTTCTATTCTGCTTAGAAATATGGGAATCGGGAGAAACAATTCAAGGCACTTGGTTTTGTTTTTACTTTTCTTTCTCTTCCAAATGCAAGGGCCCAAATCTGAGGTTTACTTTCTGCTTCTCAGCCTAGAATATCTGGTTATTGTTCATGTCAACTCCCATGTCACGTGACTTTTAACTCCTGGCCTCTGTCAGGTAGACATTGTCATTATTTTCATTATTCTTTGACACTCCAGATAAAGCAGATTAGGAATCTGTTTATTTAATTGTCATCGGGAGACTTTGTTTTTGCCTTTTGTCTAAAATGGGGCCATTTAAGCAGAGGCTTGCTGGGGTTTGGAGGTGATCATTGGAACCCTAGAACGCCAACCATGTATAGCGCTTTCCATTGCATTCTTCCTTCTTTTTTTTCTTCCTTCCTATCATCCTAACTTCCTACTTCATTTTGTCTTGCTTTTTTATTATTTCCTCCCAGCTTCTGTTTAAATCTGACGTTATTCTCAGATATTCTGAAGCTACCCAGCTGGCCTCTCTCCATCACCTGCAAACCTAGAATATCTTAAAGCTGGAGAAACAAAGACAGACATGTAAATAAAAATCTATCTGTTTGGGCACCGGGGCATCCAAATCTATTTGTGTCATTAGTTCGCCTTTGTGTTTTGTAAACGCAAACTAGTTATTTACTTCCCAAGTTTTGGCAATGGTCTCTGAAAAGTTCTCTCCCTCAGTTTCCCCTGTGTGGAAAAATATCCATCATTTACTCCATCATTCTCCTGAAACTGTTAACAGATTTAATAATTTAAGCTACTATGTTAAAAAGGTACTATATTTTTAAAGCCAAAATAAAGCTGGTGTGACTGTAAAATTGGCATTATTAAAAGCATGTTATTCAACATGCTTTTAATAATGTATGCTACATACGTGGTTAAAATAATTTAAAATGAGTTTTTATTGTAAATTAGAATATAGAAACATTTAAACCCTAACTTCGAGTAAAAATTGATCTATTTGAAGGATTTTCTCATTTAGCAAATGTCTACTTTTCTGTAACATAAAGATAAAAGGAACTATTTGTACTTACGCTTATGTAAAGCTAAAAATATGTAGATCTGATACATAGAAATGCACTTAGTAAAAAGTGAACATTTTCTCTATTAAAATAAAACAACTAATAACTCTTGATATTTCATTTAAACATGTTATTAGAAAAAGGGCATCTCAAAGCCCTGCGTGTCTTTTTCTTCTTCTTCTTCGTCTTTGAATAACTCCAGCAGGAAACCTCAACATTTTATTTGATTATTTAAGAGTTCCCTTTGGAGTGGAAGTAGATAGAGCTTGATATCACTATGTATAAATAAATAATTTGAAGGTTTTCTATGTCCAGATAAAATTCTAAAATCTGATAAGTAGGTTTCATTTTATCTCTTGTTATTTTAGTGGTGGGAAGGTTAGTTTTTTTCTTCCCCTCAGTGGCCTGCCGTCCTCTCAAGATTGCTGCCCCTGGGCTCTCCTGTGGCTTGAGGGTTGTATTTAGGATCTCATCAGCCCTTTTAATCTGACTGCCATTCTGCATTTTAATCTCTGCTCCTCAATCCTCTCATAAATAGGGAAGTACTACAGCATCTCCCCTTTCTCTCCACCTCCTAAAACCACACTCAGTCCACAACAGCACAGGAATTATAAAATGCCAGATTATAGATCTGCTTCATTATGAAAATGTTTGGTGATACTTTTCTTCTGACAGTCAACAATGTAAGATTCAGTAAACAACTTATAATTGTGTATGCCATTTAATATTGTGGTGTTTGCTAGTGATGGCTGCATGCTTTATAAAAAGGTAAATGGAATTCATCAGTTCATTTCTTATTTTTTTTAAAACAAATATTTGCTTAACACCTAAAATATGCCAGGAATTGGGCTAGGCATTAAAATACAAAGATGAATAAATATGTTCTCTGCCTTCAAAAACTCACAGTCCAGTCAAGAGACAGTCATGTAAATAAATTATTATAACAGTGTATGATAAAAAATAATTAATGTATAAAATTACATTTGGGCACAGAGAATGGAGGAACTAACTGACTAAGTGGAAGTTCAGGAATGGTCAAGTTGGATATCACACAGAAGATAATGTTTGAACAGTTTTTGAAGGAAGAATATGAGATAATAGAAGGAAGCCATTTCAGGCAAAGGCGTATACAAAGGCCCAGAAGAAAACAAAAACAACATGACAGTGTTACATAGCTGTCAGTAGTTTGTCATATAAAGAATATAAGGTGATAGTTGGCATATTGCTGAATTTGGACATTATAAATTCCTGGGAGGAAGTAATGTGATTTGTTTTCAGTATCAGAATCTCCTCAACTTGGCTTGTCCCTGAAGCCCCAGAAGGAGACAGGTATGGCTCCTAGAATCTTAGAAAAACCCATCAGATTCATGATGCTTTCCAGAAATAGGTAATGTGATCATTCAAGCCCAGTTCAAAGGAGTGCCTTTCACAAGTAAGGAAAAAGTAAAGGCAATTTTTTCTAAGACAAAATAAAATGTATATTATCCTTGCATAGCCCTATCAGAGCATAGAACAGAATTTGTAGGAGTTTAGAGAAATGTAATACCTAACAGAGTTCATCATCAACAACTATACCACAAGCGAAATCATTCTTTTAAAGATACTCTTCTCTTATCATTCCTTGTATTCTTCTGGAGCATTCCCACTGTGACACTGACCTCACAGAGAACTCCAATACTTTATCCTTACTGCTTCATTTCTATCTACCAACCTCCTCAGGAATTCACTTCCCTCCTTCAGTTGCTCTTGTTCCAGAGCCCTTCTTTATAATGACTATTTTGCAAATGTCCTCAATTCTCTGAGCTTTCTCCTTCCATCACATCCACTTTGCAAACCCCAGTGATGAATCCAACAATGCATTTTCTCTGAGTAGCATCCACAGAACTAAGCACAGCTGGACAAAAATCTTACAATAGAGAAGACTGGGATCATGGTTCATTCATGGTCACCAGCCTCAAATGGTCATTCAACAGAGACAAAAGTGATCACCCACTCATCACCACAGTGACTATTCAACACCTTCTCCATGCCCCTTCAATTGTCCCACCCCCTTTGTTCACAGCAGATAACCCAACCTTATGGTTCACTGAGAATATAGAAACGATATAATAAATACTATAAAATCTTTTCATGACTAAATCTGCATCTGCAGTCATCTAGTCATCTCCTTCTTCCCTGTTATTACACAGAAGGAAGTAACCCTTCTTTCAAAATTCTTTTTCAGTGTTTCATGTAACGTTTTAAAAAATTTAACCCCAGCTCAACGCTATTACTTCCCAAGGCAATCTTGCTTATATTCCCACCATTCCAGCTCTTTCTTGGATCACCAATGATTTATATCATCAAACCAGTTCTTGTATTACTCAGCCTCTTAGTTACATTCAAAATCCTTTCCCACTCTTCCCTTCCTGAAAAAGTCTCTTTGCTTCTGCAATAGCACATGCTCCTGGTCATGTTTCTGTTCCTTTGGTCCTTCCTGCATGGATCCAAAGCAGAGCCTGAGATGAGGATTTGTATGTAAGCAGTTGATTTGAGAGGTGATCCAAGGGCAAAGAGGCTAAAGGGTGATCCTAGACTTTGTAGAGTAAGATAGATCCAAGGGTGATCCTAGACTTTGTAGCGTAAGATAGGCAAAGAGGCTAAAACAATAGAAATGTGTTATCAAGGGCAACATTGTAGGAAAGAGGGGCAAAGAGATTAATTCCTCTCAGGCCTCCTGAGAAATATATAGAATGCTTCCCCTTAATTGCCTAAAAGACTTTGCTGTTTCTTCCTTCTTTACCTATCATTTAATTTTTGTGTTCCTCAGAACTCAGTCCTGGGCCATCTTCTCTTCAATATCCCTTCCCAGTAATCTCAGACATTCTTATGCTATCAATAGCATAAAAATGTTTATAAACCCTAGATTTTTATCTACAATGTAGATTGCTATTCCAAATACAGCTTTCTACACGATATCTCCATCTGGAGGTTCACCACGCATCTCATATTTAGAATTCTCTTGATCTTTCCCCACTTCTGGCCCAAATCTGCCTCTTCTTTAATTTTCCACATCTTAATAAGTGGCACTTCCATTTGCTCAGTTATACAAATGCAAACCTGGAAGTCATTTGACACCCCCCTTCTTCTCCCTACCTGCATCCAATCCATCACCAAGTTCTGTTAATCCTACTGCCAAATTATGTCTCAAATTTGTCCAATTTTTATTATCTCATTCCTCATCTAGACTACTGCAAGAGTCTGCTTCCATTTTTGCTTTCCACCAATCAACTCTGCATAGAGTAGACAAAAGGATCTTTCAAAGGCATAAGTCAAATTTTATTATTCCACTGCCTAAAGGATTTGTCTTCATATTATCTTTAAGTAGATAACAATTTGTATGAGTTTTCTTGGGACAAGTCCTGGTTTGTGCCAGCTTAACTATTAGCAGTGTTCACTTTCATTATCCAAAGGGCCTCATTTTGGACAATAAATCATATGATCACCCTACTCTTAAATACAAATTCCTGTAATTAGACTTACTCCAAACTCATCTCATGTTATTACACACTAGCCAACTTGCAAGCACCAACTATTTTCTGCTTCAGGTTCCTCGCACATGCTGTTCCCTCTGTGTACAGTATACTCTCTTGGAGCCTCCACCTGGGCAACTCCTACTCTTTCATCAAGAATCCACTTAAGGCCACCTTCTAAAACAGCCTTTTTTCCATTTTGTCATATAAATATTTCCACTAGGACGTTTCCTTTTTTTATCCTCTCAATTTCATTTGTAATGTAATTATAAATTTATTTGTACATTCATTTGTTAGTACATACCTTCCCCATTGTATAGTGAGCATGAAGGCAAGAAAACACATCCTCCACTTAGTAACGTATATTCCAGCACAGCCCTGGACCCCACTGTGGGTGTTCTCTAACATTGTTAAAAGAATGGAGAACAGAGTAGAGAGAAATACCAATCGAGGCCTTTTAATACATCCATTTTCTAAATCTGAATAAATACAAAACCTCTTCTTACTCTGACTTACTAGAGTGCAATGAAGATGTTGAAAGAAAACACCAACATACGAGGTGCACATAAAATTTTCTAGTACTTTGTGAAAATGAACAAAATCATTTAAGCACAATGGAGACAAGTTCCACACAGGCAATAGTTTAAAATGCCTTGATCAATAGGGGAGCTTTGTTATTTTATTAGCTCTCTCAAAACAATACATTTAAAAAAAAAACATACTTAATGAAAAATTCAGATTAAAACAAAAAAGCATTCATATGAGAATACATACCAAATTAGTTCTCTGATTAAGGATCATAGATTGATGAAGTCTTAGAGCCAGAAGTCCCTGGACATGAGCTAGTCCAGTTCTATCATCTTGCAGGAAAGGAGCTGAGACACCAGGACCGGAGATAAAGTTAGAAAGTCCACCTTGATGAATTGTCTCCCAAATTTCTTCATAATGAGACAGGCCTATTACAAAAATATTTATTTTATAGTGATTGATACAAAATCGTAATAATACATAATATGCACTTCTTTAGAAATGAAAATAAATATACTAGGCCTATAAGAAGATGACCTTTAAGTAATCTTTTATACTAAGAACTATCTTCTACCCATCGGGCTCATATGAGGGAGAAATTGAGATGTTGTGGTGAAAAAATACACATTCATATTTGTAGAACCCAGCTGAAAGGTGGATTATTAAATTACATTTCAAAGCATTTATTCAGTGAAATAATGTATCAACTATTGTCATATAGTTAATTAATTACTTTATTTTTTTTAATTAAAATGTGTCCTTGGTTAGTTTTCTCCCCTTTGATGGCTTTTACTTTTCACTTTATGAAGAAAATATCTCTATGTAAGTGATTCTGACAATGAATTCATAAATCTCTCACTAAGTTTTGAGCCTTCAAAAACTGACACATATTTCACAGAGGGGTACTTGCTTTAAACAGTTTGGCTCTAGCATCATATACCAGATACTTTCTTTGCCATGTGAAAAATTACATATCCTCTACAGAAAGCTCACCCCATTTGTCTTTCCAAAACAAAAGAGTCACCAATCTATCTCCCCACCCCAAATAGAAAGGTCATATTGTAAGAAATGTGATTTCTATAGACGACCAGCATCACTGCCGTATGGCAACGTGAAAGGCTACAATGGCAGGATTAACTCAAGGGCATAAGAAACACTGCTCTATGCCAATATAAATATTCCATTGTAACTTCTGAGAGTGTTCTGAGAGGCCAAACATTTTCCATACAGACATTCTATGCCCTAACAAATTCTTCTCCATATTCTTCTGACCAAATCCAGATTTAGTGACTCACAGATCTTATGGTCAGCCAACTCTTATGCTGTATCCTAAATTTAATAAATATTAAAATGATGTTACATGCTTAAATATGAATGTTAAAGAATGCAAGAACTTTTAGTGCATATTAAAAAGAGTAAATTTCCATTCAATAAAAATACCTGTCAAAGAGCCTCAATAATACAACAAATGAATGGAATGGAGAGAAAGATATGGAAGAAATTATTTCCTCATCAAGACTCTCCAATATGTGACATTTTTCAAGCTGGAAAACTTACCACACAGAATATTCTCCACCCCAGAAATGTAAGCCAGTATTTAGCAGTTATGTGAACAATGACTTTGAAGGCTGCTAAGAGCCCCATGTGCGGTTTTCATTACAAAGACCTTATTTCAGATATGTCAGGTCTAACTTGGAAATTGTAATTATTTCTGTAGAAGTTCAGGGATTGACTTCTTTTCTTGGGTATTTTGGCTTCCCTTGTTTAGGGGGGAAAGTGACTAATGATGCCCTGGAAATGATTAACTTAAAAAGAAACAGCTAAGAGTATTTGATCCTCCTTTGATGAAGTGTGAACACTAGATCCTTCTCCCCCAAAATGGAACCGGACTAAGCTAGCTCTGAGGGAAGGAAAAGGGTGTAAGTAAAAAGGAATGCATTTGTTACTGTTCCTTTATCTCAGAGAAGCTATTTCAAGTGATCACTGGTGGAAACTGCTGATAGTCAATCTCGTATTTTCACTCCCCGTTTGACATCAATGTTGTCAATACGACATAATCGTCTCTGTCAAAAGCATCATTCATTTCCAAACTGAGGAGTTATTTACAGTCGTGTCTTCACTCAATGTAACACTACCACTCAACACTCAGCTGTCCCTTCTCTGTTTTAAGTAAACATTTGGGCAGACTTTTAAAGAAGCTCTATTTTAGGTTAGGCTAACAACCTGAAAATGAACCCAAAGAGAAAAACTTCTTCTCTTGTCCAAATACCATTTGGACAAATGGATAAAGTTTTTCACAAAAACTGGCACTTCAAATTGAGTTCTGTTTGGTAAGAGACATGGTGCTGAAAAGTGACATTTATAATGACAGCAATATGGATCCCCAATAAAGAAGACTGGGTTGTATTTTGTTCTAATTATAACCATTTAAATTTGTGTGTGCATTTTTTAAAATTTGGAAATCAATTATAATAATGTAGCTTCTAGTTAAGCACCTACTCTAAATCTCTTTGCAAAACATGGCTGATGTGGGTGTTTGAATACAATTAAATAGAAAATGTTGTGAGGAAAACTCAGTCTTATGTTTCTAAACACCCGAATGAACAACTACTTATTTCATGGCTTCTATGCACTCAGTATGGTGCTAGCTGTATAGCATATGAAAAAATGATGGCAATATGAAGGAAACAAGGGTAAATGGAAATCAGGCTGTGTTTTTAAAATAAATTTGATTTGTCTTTTCCATCTACTCTTTCAGAGAACAAATCTTAAAACTCTTGGTATATCCAGAACTATTTCCCAGAGGCAACTACTTATGTCTTTTCACTAGCAGAGGACATGATAATGGTAAAAAGAGGTGGATGGAATTTTGAAAATTGAAAGCAGGATTAAAGCTAATTTGACAGACAAACAGAATTTTGGTGGTCTAATGACTTTCAGAAGCTATTTATTTTCAGAGCTTTTCCTAAGAAAAGTATAAATATCACTATCAATCTGTGTGGGATCCCATCTTCTTGATATAAAATGCATCAAGCATATAACCTAAAAAATAAATCAGGCATTCTAAATATATTTTTGTTATCTGAAAAAACTGGAATGGGTTATTTTGGAACCAGTGCATTTGAAAATAATAATAGCTACTTCTTACTTTGAGCCTACAGTATCTCAGACACTTTGCATAAATAAGCTCATTTAGGCCTCCCTCCAGAACATGGATGTGTTATCATCACTTTCATTTTACGTATTAGGCATCCAAGATGGACAGAGTTTCAGGGCTTTTCTTGAGGTTCTATAGTTAATATTAATAGTGGTTTAGCTAACATTACCATCAACATAAATACTATGACTTTTTCATGGGCTTTCTCTTCTAATTCTCACAGAATTTAGAGGTTGGGACTGTTAATATCCTCATTTTAAAGATCAAGAAACCAATTAAATCTTAGACTGATAACAACTAGTGTTATAAAAGATCTGACTTTGCTAGTTCATGACTGGGCTGAGATGTGAACACAGGTTTTTTTACTCCAGAGTCAGTGCTTTTCTCAACTAGACATGCCCATCTCTCCAAAACCAAAATTGGAATTTGAATCTATATCATTTGTTTTTTGTAAGTGCACAAGTTCCGTTTTACCTCACTATCCTAGTAGAAGTTAAGAACATCAAAATGTAGCTTATTGTCTCTATTTCTCTGTCTTGCAATTTCCTTTCACCTCCCTCTTCCTTATCCCATGCTTATCCAGGCCTACCCAGGACCCTTGGACTCTCTAATGAGAATTCTTCCTTTAATTTTGTTTATCACATGGTTTCTGGGCCAATGCTAATGTTTGTTTTTCATTTGATTGTGTTTTCCAATATTTTCCCAGCTTTTCCTATAGCACTCTAATACCAAGAGACCAGGCTCCTAAGAATGCAGACCATTCTTCATGCTGAATACCACACTGTAATTTTCTCCAATTCATTTCTATATCATGGTTTGTTGGTTGGAGACAAAGCACAGCACTACCAGATACGCTCTATATCTGATTATGTCCTTGGCCTCAAGCCCTCTTTTATTACCAAAATTGTTTGCATTGACTATATTCCCATCGCGTTTCCTCTCAAACTCTTGCCTTTTGCCTCCCATTTTCCATTCATTTTTTTACTGTTTTATTTTCCTTTCTATTTCCACATGTGCATGCCCCTCTAGCATTCCATTTTGCTCAATCCCCATGCATCCTCTTCATGCTTTCTATACACTCCCATCACCGCTATTTTCTTGCCCACATCAGAATAAAAAAGATTTTGAGTCCATTTTGGGGTTGCATACACACCATTGAGACAAGCAGAAACAATATATCCAACTACAGAACAACTCATACATAATGATAGTTGTGAGTTGTTTTTAATAAACACATCTTTTACCATGATTGTTCCTGTCTTTGTGCATGTGTCTGTAATTGTATGTTTTATGCTTCCAGTTTACGTTCCTACTTCTTATATTCTTGATTAGCATTAAAAAAATAAAAAGTCCAGTTAATAAGCATTAGTTATTGAATTGTCACCTCCTCATTCTAGTCACTGACAATAATTTGGAAATAGCAAACATCTCATCTGATTATTAGGCCATCAATTTACCGTGACCTGGGGCCACTTCTAAGTGATTAATGGTGTGTGAGCTTGTTGCAATATTAAAAAGATCACCCTGAACCTTAACTGTAAGCATAACAACATCTTTAGAGGCTTACAACAGTTTTGTTTATTTCTAGATATCTACAATCAAATAGTCACATAAGTAAATCTCTATTACTTCTTAATTTTGAAAAATAGGCTTAAATTATGTAAAATTTAATATCTATAGTTATTGTGAAAATCTGTGTTCTTCTAAAATTTGTTAGCCAGTGATGAGCAGCCTGGGACACACACACACACACAGACGTACTTATATGATTCCAAATGAGAAAATGAAAGCATCCCTTTTAGGGATATTTTACTTCCAGGTATTACAATTCTATGGGATATTTCAGAACCCTTCTTGAGTTATAAATTTCTTCTGAATAGTAATTTACAGTCTACATTGTATCTTACTTACTTCCCACAAGGTGGCTAGGGCAAGTAATACTAGAAATGGAATGGTATTGGGGACAATTAAATGATTTTCCAAGGTCAGGTACTAATCTGGGACTTGAACCTGGTGTTCTGATTCCTAGCTCATGGTTCTTTCTATTTTACATAGTTACTTAGACATTAGATCAGATATGTACTACCTAAAGTGAAAATTAAGCTTTAATTCTTTAAACAGAATAAGGTTTTAAAAACTTATTCTGTCATACTCTATTTGTGATGAAGGAAAGGAGCATTCTGATTAATTTTGTTTTCTGGTTTCTATTTCCAAGAATTCAAACCTGGAAAAAATACATTTAATATCATGAGAGAATTTAAACTAACATTAATTCAAAGAGCACTTCAAAGTCTTGTAGGACTTTAGGGTTTTAATTTCTTCCATTAATTTGTATTGTTTCATAGAGATAATGTCAGCTAAGAGATTTCTAACACCAAAGCATTTTTTTTTCCCTATCTGGCATTTGTGTCGATACAAATAAACCACAAAGTAATAAGTTGTTGCTGTTGTTGTTTTTCAGAGCAGAAACATTTTAAATGCTTGCACATTTTGACACACAAAAAAAGCTTTTAATTATGTGAGTGTACTATTTCTAAGTAAGGGCTTCTTTCTCATTAAAATGATGGTTGCAAATATTTTGAAAATACACTTTACTATGCTTTCAGATGGAATATTTATTTTAGATATATGCAGTAATCATCAGTTTCACTTGAAAACCAGGCCTATAAATATAATATACATTTTTTTCCCTGAATGTCATACATATTGAGTGAGGAAGGTAAGAAATCTGAGGAAGATAGAGGCTAAAATGAATCATAAAATAGAGGAATGAAACTAACCTCAATAAAAGTGTGTTTTATGTGTGTGTTAGTTCCCTACTGATGCTTATTAAACTACCAGCAATGTAGTGACTTAAAGTAGCATAAATTTATTATCCTACAATGCAGGAGGTCAAAAGTCTAAAATGGGTCTTATGGGGCTAAAAATCAAGGTGTCAAAAGAGCTGAGTTCCTCTGGAGGCTCTATCAGAGAATTCATTCCTTGCTTTGTCTAGCTTCTCGAGACTGCCTGCATTCCTTGGTTTGTGGCCACATTACTCTGACCTCTGCTTCCATTGTTACATCTCCTTCTCTGACTCTAACCCTCCTGCCTCCCGTTTATAACGACCCTTGTGATTATAATGTGTCCATGCAGATAATCCAGGATAGGCTCCCCATCTCAAGGCCCTTAACTTAATTACATTCACAAAGTCCTTTTTTCCATGTAGGTTTTGGAGATTAGGATGTGGACATCTTTGGGAGGTCATTCTGCCCTTCACAATGTGCATAAAATATTATAACTTTTAAATCAACATAGAGATAATGACATATTTGAAAAAAATACTCTTATGTGTAATTGATTCCTTTAAATGGATATTGGGATCTGTGTAGAAAAAGTATGGGATGTTGATGTTACCTGTCAGTTGTTTTGAAATACACTTAATATTTGATTAGTAAATCCAATACCTGAAAGCAGTCTTCCAATGTGGGAGTGTGTGTTTCTTCTTTTAGAGTAGCATGCAAAAATTTAAATTTTGAAAAAGTGTTTTAAGCCAAACTTGTACTGTGGAATATGTTTAAAAAATAGTTTTCATTTAAAATTGGCTTTCATGAGTCTCCTGCCAATACCCTCTATAAGATTAGCTGTGACATCATTAGTAAAATAAGCAGTAAGGAAGGCCAGAGTGTATTATTAAACTGGTTTCCAATCTAATGGTGTCCTAGTGAATGAGGAGTTAAGGAAATTTTGTGCCACCAAAATTAATTGAGGTAAAGGCAGAGGGTAGTTTTTGTGACTCTTGTGCAATCACCATCTCATCCTATGTTTTTGAAGTTACTTTTAATAACACCTAGAAATTGGGCAAATTAAAATGACATCCTTTAATACTTTGAATCAAATAACTTTACTATTTAAAGATATGAGAAAAAGACAACAGGTTATTATTATTTCATCCTAATTCTTAAATATGACTCTCTAGAAATTACTAGATTTGTCTTTTATGGTAATTCTATTCTTTGAATATTTTAAATTTTGTCTTATCTTTATGTATTTGTCCCCTGGTTCTACTAATTGCAGCCTAGAATCAAGAAAATGCCATCTATAAATATATATTATTCCAGTGATGTGTTGGAGCCTGCTTGTACCAGATCCTGATAATTGATTTTGTGTGTATCTCCTCCCAGCTCTGAGTTCACTGACATAATACTAGTAGCTTGAAATGGGCCATGGTGGGAGTATTTACGCCACAGAATCAGCAAATGCTACAAATAAGCGCGTTTTCTCTCCCAGAAAGCTGATTATTAAACGTTTAATAGCATTTCTCTGCACAAAGAATCAGTGCTAATTGGGTTAAGGATTTAAAGAACCTTCGAATTAATCATGATGACTTGGAAGCTAATGTGATTTCTATTAAGTGATGTAACATGGCATGTTTTGAACTGTTTAAACTTTCTCACTTGTGAGATCTGTGATGCTGGATTATAGTTCATTAATATTGTCACACAATTAAAAGGCAAAGATAATGTAGGAAAGTAAATTTCTACTTTGTAATACATAACATTGATTTCAAGTACCCCCTAATATAATGCACTGAGAACACACCACTTCTGGTGTATTCTTGTCAAAAATACATAACCTTAACTATGAGAAAACATCAGACAAACCCAATTGTAGAACATTTTACCCAAAAAATGATCAATACTCTTTAAGTATCAAGGTATGAAAAGACAAAGAAGAACAGAGGAATTGTTGCGTACTAGAGGAGATTAAGGAGACATGACACCAAATGCAAGGTAGGATTCTGTATTAGATTGTGAACAAGCAAAAGGAAATTAGTGGGGAAATGGGCAAGATCTGAATGAAGTCTATAGATTAATAAATAATATTGTGTGAACGTTAATTTTCTGTCTGCAGTAGTTAATCTACATTTATGTGAGATAATAACTTCAGAGGAAGCTGGTGAAAGGATATACAAAACATTTTATACCCTTTTGCAACTTTTAAGTCTAAGGTTATATCAAAATACAAAGTTAAAAAATGTTTCTTTAAAAGAACATGTGCTTTGGAAGTAGGCAAATGTGGATTTGAATCTTGGTTTTACAAAGATTTACTGTGTGACTTTGGACAGAGTATTTAAAGTACTTTTTAATGAGATAATGCTTCCTAAACTTTCTAACACAGTGCCTGAAACACAGTATGCATTGAATAAGCAATATTTAATGAAGTTTTACTGATGTTGAAGAAAATGTAAGAAAACTGTTACGATTTTTTTTTGACAATTTTAAGTTTCTGAATGTCCTGACATGGGTCTTCCAAGTCCTTGGATATATACATGATTGCAAAAAATCAAAAGTTTGTGTTTCCAGCTCATGCATCTCTCTCTCTATATATATAATATAGATGTATAATATATATATATATGTATATATACAAACAGCACAATCAAAAAATGAGCAGAAGACCTAAATAGACATTTCTTCAAAAAAGACATACAGATGGACAAAAAGCACATGAAAAGATAGATGCTCAACATAATTAATTTTTAGAGAAATACAAATCAAAACTGTAATGAGGTATCACTTCACACTGGTCAGAATTGCCATCATCAAAACGTCTACAAACAATAAATGCTAGAGAGTATGTGGAGAAAAGGGAACCCTTCTATACTGTTGGTGGGAATGTAGACTGGTACAGCCACTATGGAGAACAGTATGAAGGTTCCTTAAAAAACTAAAAATAGAACTACCATATGATAACAGCAGTCCTACTCCTAGACACATATCCAGAGAAAACCATAATTTGAAAAGATACATGCACCCCAATGTTCATTGCAGCACTACTTACAATAGCCAAGACATGGAAGCAACATAAATGTCCATCGACAGAATGGATAAAGAAGATGTGGTACATATATATATAATGGAATATTACTCAGCCATAAAAAAGAATGAAATAATGTCATTTGTAGCAACAAAGATGGACCTAGAGATTATCGTATTAAGTGAAGTAAGTCAGACAGAGAAAGACAAATATCATATGATATCACTTATATGTGGAATCTAAAAAAAAAAATGATACAAATGAGCTTATTTACAAAACAGAAACAGACTCACAGACTTAGAAGACAAACTTATGGCTACGTCTCCAAAGGGGAAAGGTAAGGGAGAGATAAATTAGGAGCTTGGGATTAACATACACACATTACTATATATGTTGATAAAATAGATAATCAACTAGGACCTACTGCACAGCATAGGGAACTCTGCTCAATATTCCATAATAACCTATAGGGGAAAAGACTCTGAAGATGAATGGATATATGTATATGTAAACTGAATCACTTATCTGTACACCTGAAACTAACACAATATTGTAAATCAACTATACTCCAATATAAAGTAAAAATTAAATTTAAAAAAAAGGTATGTGTTTCCAAAAGATGGCATTAAAACTTCCATAGAACTTCTTTGGCATAAGTGCCACAGCCTTGGGCCTAAAACAAGGAAAAGAGGGTGAAGAGTCCTAGTGCTAGATTGAACTGGACTAAGGTAGTATGAGCTATACTTTGAGATCTGGTAATGTAAACAGAGTGTCATGGCCTTGTCATTAAACTCTGAAGACACAGATCTCATAGTTTCTGAATTGGATAATAACACAGTTGCCTGCCAACTCCTGTATGCAATCTCCAATGTTGTGCAATCATATCTTCCTGCACAAATGCCAACTATATGGCAGCTTAATTTTAATCATGTAAATCTGGAAGTGAGATGTGCTTCTAGGTTTACCAGAGATTTCCCCTGGTGACAAATAATTTATACTTTCTAATAAGTTTTAGCCTTGTGGGCTAAAGTCCAAATGTTCCAAGAAATGCTGCCCAAGACCCATGCTCACTATTGCTCTCTGTATGAATGTATTTATACACACATATATACATAAATATACACATACATATATATAAAATGTTTATATGTATATGTATATATATACTATATACAGTTATATCTACATATGTGTGTATATATATTAAAAATCTGTATATATATATATTTATACACACACACATATACACATATACTTCTCAGTCTTATCCAAATATAAGCCCCATTTGTGACAGCTAAGCCAAAGCCAAATTAAGGGGATGACATCATCAAAGCATATGTTAAAACTTCTCTTGTAATTAATAAAAAATTAATTTTAAGAAAGTAAGGAAGGTGGCCTTTGTTTTATTATGCTAAATTCTCAATATCATATTCATTTTTATTTATTTGGATTGATCACAACTTCCAAATAGACTGACTAACCAACGTGAAGCCATGTATTGCTTTTGAAATGTGTATAAATTATTTTAATAAAAATTTCACCTGTAGAAAAAACCGTCTACTCCCATTCTCTGTAACCTCATTCTTAAAGCAAACTTTACATCTTTTAGATATCAGCCTAAAAACAGAACAACAAGCAAATGGCCCAATAACATCAGTAATATGAAAACATAAAATATAAAATCATGAAAATTCTTCTCAAGAAGAATTCTTGGCAAGAATTCTTGGCAAGAAGAAACTGAGAAACGGTACTCATGAACTGTCTTAACTGATATCAGAAAGCCCCTTGCATGTGGTTACGTCTAAAAATATAGGTTTCTAAGAAACACAGGTTTCTAATTCTCAGTTCAGAATGTTTTTCACCCAGCCATTCTCCACCCAGGCATGTGGAAAGCATTCTGTGAAGTGAGTAGCAGGTTTCAAGAACAGCTTTCAGCTGCAGAATCCAGACTTTGCTATTCATCTTCGTGGCAAGGAAGGAAAGACCACTCTCAAGTACTTCCAGGGGCTTTATAGGTTCTCTTGCTTCAACTTAGTATTTCTAGTCTTCATAAAACAGGAGCACTGAGGATGACATAGTGAAGTAGTCAGTTTATTCCAAATGCTGAAGTGCTTACTCTACCTTACATTTTACAAGTTTACAGTTTTGAAGTCATTTGAACTCCTCCTTGGCTCAGTGGTGCAATATTTTTTTTAAGTTATTTCTGACCATAACAGACACTTTTAGACCTGCAGTGATGAGCAAACCCCAGAGGCAAAATACAATAAAGATTTAAGGGGCTGTTCCGTGCAGCACTGTAGCTGCTTTGTGTAGGAGAGGAACAGAAGTGGGAGGGCTGGCCTGGTGTGTGATTATTTCTGACAACTCTGTAGTTTGTTTAATTTTCAATTTATGCTAGCACTCTGGGGCATTGGAAAGTATGGTCCAGAGAAAGATAACACTTTCATCTAAGATTGTGAAAGGTTTTTTTTTTTTTTTAATGCTGTTATTCTTTTTAGATTTGGTAAACAAATTTTGTTTGAAAGATATAAAATATCCAGAAACCAAACTCAAATTACCTCCATTATACCCACACCAGCCCCTTGAGATTGGCTTTCTTTGCATGTGGGAAAAGATGAAACACACTGCATTCTATATTTCAATTATTTTCACTGAATAAAGAAAACCCAGCTTATGCTATTGTTTATTCTATATGATAAAGGAAATGTAATCTATTTCTTATCATAAAACTCTGAGTTTACTGCAATATTATCAGAGATATGTTTGCTGTCTCTGAAGACATCCGTCTTGGAAGTGTTTGTGTTATCCTTGTTGGTATTTTACTTTACTAGATCTATAAACTGGATTATAAACAATTCAGTTTAGCTTTCATTAGAGAACCATAGAATTTTACTGGGTCCCAGGCTCAGCCAAATATTCTTTTATGGATATGTTTAGCAGATTCCTTTCCTAGTGAAAGCAATTAATGTGAAATTTCTCATACTCTTTCTTCAAGAGTAATACTGGTAAAAAAGAAGGAAGGAAGGAAGGGAGGAAATATATTTTTACATTTTATATATGAACATATACTGTTTATAATATATACTCATTTATATATATACTCATATATACATACATACATATACACACACATACACACCAGTTGGCATACTTACTTATCCATATGTGTATATACCTATTACATATATCCTTTTATCATATTTATTGATAATCACATGGGTTGTGGTACCCTGACAATTGGCTGCCTTTATCAGACTACTGAAGAATTTGCTAAGGTGACAATTCACTGGCAAATATGAATGTAGGGGCCAGGAGCTGAAGGAGCTCTGAAATCACAGAGGAACCTTTGTCTGTCACACTCGATCTCCTCTAAATCTTCAACTTTTCCTTGTTCCTTAGCTCCTTCCTCTTGTTAGCCCAGAGGAATAAATTCTGGCCTACCTGTCTTTACAAAAAAATATATTTTCTGCTTGCCACATTGGTATCCTACTAATTGCAAGGATTTCTGCCTATTTCTTTTCTTATAATCAAGCTTCTGGAAAGAATAGTCATCATTTGCTGTCTCTAATTTCTCACCTCTTTTCCACCCGTAACTCTATAATCTGATTTCTGACCCCATCAATCTTTGAAACTAGTTAATTTTCAAACTGGCTTCTAGTATCACGTATATATTAATGAGTCCCAAAGGATTTCATATAGATAAACCCACAGGTCAATGATCATTCCTCATCCAACTTGACCTATCAGTAGCATTTGACAAAGGTATCACTTCCTCTTTCTTGGAATACTTTTTTCACTTTGCTTTTGGAACGTTATACTCCCCTGGGTTTCCTCCTGCCTCTTTAGTTGTTTTTTCCCATTCTTCTTCACAGGTTACTTCTCACCTCCCAGATGTCTCAACTGTCAAGTGTCCCAGGGCTCACGCTGGACTTTGTCTCTTTTACATCTACACTAGCCTTGGTGATCTCATCTTATAACAAGGTTTTAAATATCATCATAAATATCATGGGTGACTATCAATTTATATTTCTAGTTTGGATCTCTCATCTGAATGCCGGACTCATATACCAACTATTAAACATCTCCATTTGGGTATCTGATACTCGTTTCAATTTGACATTTTCAAAACCAAATTTTCTATCTTTTTCACGCCCTACACCATCTCAGTTAATGGCAACTCTGTCTTTCCATTTGCTCTTGCCAAAACCTTGGAGTCAGCGTTACATCTTCTATTGCCCTCACACTACATATCTCATCCATAAGCAAATACTGTTGGTTCTTCCTCAGAATAAATCCAGAAGCTCACTACTTCTTTCCTTTTCCACCTCTACCACCCTGTCTAACCATCATCTCTCTCCAGGATTATCACAATGGCCTCCCAACTGATTTTTTTGCTTCCAGCCCTTGTTCCATTTAGTCTATTCTCAACACAACAGCCAAAGTAATCCTGTTAAAATGAGTTGGATCACATCATGCTGCCACTCAAAACTCTATAATGGTTTCTCAGTCAGCATAAAAGCCAGAGCATTTACAATGTCCTACAAGATCCTATATAATCTGGCTTGCTCTTCGCTTCCTCTTGCTAATCTCTCCCTCGCTCTGCTCTAGCCTCACTGCTCATCTTCTTTTCTCTCAAACTTGCCAGGCGTGTTCCAGGCTTGGGGCCTTTGCACTTGCTGTTCCTTCTTCCCTTGATATCCACTCTTCCCTTGATATCCACATAACTCACTCCCCTGACTCCTTTATAAATGTCATATCATTGAGGTCTTTACTGGACACCTACTCAAAACTGTAATGCCACCAACCCTGTTACCTTCTTTATTTTCTCATTAACACTGAATGTTACTCACATTCTATATATTTTAATATTTTCACTTGTTATCTCTCCCCCTACCTCACCTTATTCCCACTAGAATATAAACTCCATGAGGGCAGGGATTTTGAGTTGTGTCCTATGTCTACAGCTGTAACCTGTAGAATAATTCATTTGCCTGACATGTAAATGAATAAAAAAATATAGGAATGAAATCTCTTGTTTCCCAGACATATAATTTCAACTAGATATTTGGCATCCCAATATATGGCTCACTGCTGCCTCAAACATAAATCCACAACTAAGCTCACCACTTCACCCATGTGCTGAAACCTCAGTTCTACCACTTCCAGTTAAAAGATTTCATTGAATCTTCAATATCTTTTCCTGTAGAGATCAAAATATACTCAATATTTGTTCCTTCCTTGCCTTCAATCTCTACTCTGCTTTTCATCCTACCACCCTAAATATCTGTTGATAGTCTCTTTCTGCTGGATGGTACTTGTCTTCTGAATGTCCATTAAATGATGGTATTTCCTGCTCATCCTTGAAAATTCTGTCCAGAGTTCTCCTCAGGAAATCTTTCCCTGCTAACTCCTCCTTCACCCTATCACCTCACTCTCACATCTCTGTACACACAATGACTGAGCACCCTGGGTAAGCACTAACATGATATTTACCACATTGTATCAAGAGTATCTTCTCACCACTCAGCCTCCCCGTAGACTATAAACTGTGCAAGGGCAATAACCACATCTGAATCACCCAAGCCTTAGCAGAGAACCAGGCCCATGTTACGTGCTCAATAAATTATGGTAGAATGACAAATAAGTGAGCAAATAGATGAAGGAATAAATGAATGCAGTAAGATCACAAAGAATATTAGCAACAATGGATTAGTATTTTCTTGTATACCCTGAGAGCTTTGCTTGTTTTTATTGGAGCATTTAGCAATACAGCTTACAGATGAAAGTAAAAGATTCATGATAACATAAAATATGTCTTTACTACCTACACTAGCTAGAAAACAAATAAACTAACATAGTTTGACCTGAAATTATCCAGTGAAATTCTTATGTCTATTTTTGCAATTTTCTGCATAAGGTGGCCTCACGGCTTTCATAGCAAATTTATAATGAATGTAGAAATGTAATGCAGGCTAACTTGGAGTCTTTTGTGTTTCACCATTAAATGGAGTTTAAGATGGTCTTAAATTCTGGCCAGTGCCATAGAATTATTTGCTTTCTTCCCCTTTGCCTTTTGTTCTCTAGATTTCACATGAGAAAGTCCAGTATTTAATCAAATTACCTTTATGAACTGTATTTTCATTTAAATGACACAGAGATCAAAAGAGGAAATAGTTCTGGAAATATGCTGCCCTTCCATAATCCACATTAACACCTGTGGAAATCCTACAGAAAACTATTAATAATTGAGTCTGACGTGGGCAGTAAAACTCACAGTATGCTCTTATTAGGCTCGTTATTCATGTTGCTTCCAAGCACTGTATTCCATTTTCTGTGAATATTATTATTAACTTTCATAATGTGCAACATTCATATATGCAAGCTTTAAAGAAAATATAAAGATATAGATACTATAAATCAAGGGCTAAACAGAAAACTATTTGGAATTTCATTATTAAAAAAGAGGATAGAAAAGAAAAAAAAATTCCCATTATTTTATATAAATAGCATACCAGTATGATTTAGGGAATGGTTACATTTATTGACCATGCTTACCACTATATTAATTAAGGGCAAATGTGATCATACATTTTTCCCTCCATGATGTGAGATGCATAGTTTGTGCCTTGACTTTGTTATTTAGGTTTGGGGCTTTGTTTCTGCTGAGTTAGCTTTTAAAAACTGTTTTGAGGAAAACAATATTGACTAAAAAATCTTAATGTGACATTATCTATGGTACCTTGAAATATTAAGTTGCCTTAAGAATCTGAAGACATCCTAACTTTTGTCTGTATCATGTGAAAGATGAGTTGTGTGAAAAATAAACTATAATGTGCCATTTATAGCATGATGAGAATTATTCTCAAAGATAATTTTTCTAATTTTTGAGTGGTATCAGCTGCCTAAGCAAGGCCAAGCATATTAATTATAAAGAAGATGCTAGGGAGGAATACTTATGTACCTTTCATTGTTATAGAACCTCATTTGGGAGTTAATATCAGGGCTGTCTCCAGTACCATTCATCTGACACTTGGTAAATGAGTTGTCAGTAATGGTGAAAATATATTAATACTGCAGATCACTTGAAATGGGTGCCCTTATGGGTTTTACCAGAAAATTCTCCCTTTGGTTAACTCAATATCTTTTCTGACACATTTTCGTTGCACTGAAATGTCAGAGTTATGAATACTGATAGACCTTCTCTTAAAGTGCCCCTCAAGTTCACTGCCATTTGCTCATTAGGTTTGCTTTTTATTGCATGTCAGAAAGTGCCTCTTTTTAAGCACCTACTAATAAATGGGAATTGATGAGAACTATATCTCCAGAGCAGGCGGTAAATTCAAAGGTCCTAAATGAGGACGTCTGTGAGGCATCTAAGACCAGGGCATGTGCCCGTGGATCTTGATCTGGCTTACAGCAGATAGTTGATTTGATGTTAAGATTGAAGAGGCACGCATTCCTAAGCAGTGCTTTAAGTCCCAAAATGGAAATAGTTCCTTTTCCCATTGATAAAAGAACGTAATAAGCTATCCTTTTAAATATGTCTCCAGAATCATTTTCAATGGTAATTTATTTAAAGGAGTATGAATTGTAACTTTGCAGAAAGCGTTAATACACTATTTCCAACTCTAACATAAAATGTGTAAGGTGAAGGTGGCAGGGGGTAGATGAAGATGCAGAGATAAAGAAAATGGTGGTGGTTACTAAAGGTGGAGACAGAGGCAGGAGGTGAGTGCATATGCTCACTCAGTCATCTGAAGAATCTGGGGTTGAGGCTGCGGCAGAGGAGGCAAGGGGATGGGAGAGAGAGTGATGCCTCTGTCTCAGGTATAGGGCTCTCTTGGGCTGAGCATGGTGTGAAGATCCAACCCTGTGCTACTTAGCTCTGGGAAACTTCTGAAAAGCAAGAGTATCTCTAGAAAATAGGTCTTTAGTCCATGAAGTTGTTGATGAACTGGCCTTGGTAAGCTCCTGTTAAATGGAAAAAATTGTGAATTAGGCTTGCTGCTGAAATGAGATATAGGGAAAATGTTGGTTGTGTGAGTTCCAATTGTGGCAGGTAATAGCTTGCTGACTCAAAAAGAAGGCAGGAAATCAGTAAGTCAGAAAGGTATAACTATCCAGCAACAAACCATTGGTAAGAGAAGGGAAACCTAGAACCCGACAGTTTTTCAGATATTCCGAATCAGTGTTTCCCAAGGATCTATTTACCACCTTCATGGCTTAGGCATATCCACAAGTATTTTTAAATTAATATTTTTACTTAAATCAACCTAGTTACTTTTTTACCTAGCCTTGTTCTGTGTGATAATATATGTGGTATATCTTTTATCTTTTTAATATATATTAAAATAAATACATAACTGTTAAAATTAAAAATTTAGGAATCTCTGGTCTACCTTAAAATTTCTCATGTTTTGCCTTTGGTACAAATCCTGTGCTTTGGGAACTCTATTCTAAATATGAAGAGTGAAATGTCTGTCACAGATTTTGGAGGAGGGCCTGACCAGCAGGGATCAGGGGAAGGGACTTAATATTATTTGTTTGCAATTTAGATCCTGCATCAGAAGGATTTAAAGGCAACTTAAGACATGTATGCAAAAAGAATGTTAAGGTAAAAAATGTAAATATCAGAAACTTGTAGAAAAAGAAAGCAAATATACTGCCCCTCCAGGTTAAAATAGTTACTTTGTTGAATATTAAACTTAGTTCTGTGGCTTCTGGAAAGGTCAACATTATATCCAACTTGCTCATGGTCTCTATGACCTCTGTTGACCCTTGTTACCTAAGGGAGATACCCATATGGTAAAGTAGAGTATTCTTTTTCTATGTTAAGAATTTCTATTGAAAATCCACATACCCAGCCATCAGCTTCAAACCTGACAGATTTCACTAACAGGAAGAGTGGGAGAGCTGGATCTGTCAAGGTGAGTGGTACTCACGGGAGTCGGTGAGGCTTGACAAGGGGCTTGCCTGGCAGAGGTGAGAGTGCATCTGAGGTTCAATGTTATGAATCTGTGGGCAGCCAGGACTGCTGACTTCTGTGCCAACTATTCCAGTTGCTTTTGTTCTGTAACAAATCACTTTAAAGCTTAGTAGAATTAAAATAAAAATTAGTGTATCTTAAGGTCTGTGAATTAACGGGTCTCATCTGGGCAGTTTCCACTCGGGGTCTCTCATGCACTTACAGGCAGCTGTCAGATTGGTCTGGGGGTCATCTGAAACTCAACTGGGCTGGGCATTGAAAATGGCACTCTCCATGGGTAGCTATTAATACTGGCTGTCAGAGACCTTCAAGATGGTGGAGGAGTAAGATGTGGAGATCACCTTCCTCCCCACAGTACATCAAAAATGCATCTACATGTGGAACAACAACACCTTCTGAATGCTGGCAGAAGACCTCAGACTTCCCAAAAGGCAAGAAACTCCCCACGTATCTGCATAGGACAAAAGAAAAAACAGAAACAAAAGAATAGGGACAGGATCTGCACCTCTGGGAGGGAACTGTGGAGGAGGAAAAATTTCCACACACTAGGAAGTCCCTTCACTGGCAGAGATGGGGGATGGGTGGGGGGGGGGAGCTTTGGAGCCATGGAGGAGAGTGCAGGAACAGGGGTGCAAAGGGCAAAGTGGAGAGATTTCTACACAGAGGATCAGCGCCGACCAGCACTCACCAGCCTGAAAGGCTTGTCTGCTCACCAGCTGGGGTGGGTGGGGGCTGAGAGCTGAGGCTCAGGCTTTAGAGGTCAGATCCCAGGGAGAGGACTGGGGTTGGCCACGTGAACACAGCCTGAACGGGGCTAGTGCGCCACAGCTAACCTGGAGGGAGTCTGGGAAAAGGTATGGACCTGACGGAGAGGCAAGAGACCTTTGTGAGTAGAGGGGATTCTGACTCCATGTGCCCACAGAAGGCAGAGCACTGCCTAAACAAGCTCCAGAGATGGGCAAAAGCCGTGGCTATCAGCCTGGACCCCCCAGAGACGGGCATGAACTGCTAATGCTGCTGCTGCCACCAAGAATCCTATGTGCAAGCGCAGGTCACTATCTACAACACCTGCCCCCCCCCCCCCCAGGAGTCTGTGCAGCCCACCACTGCCAGGGTCTCGTGATCCAGGGACAAGTTCCCTGGGGGGAACACACACCACGCCTCAGGATGTTGCAATGTCATGCCGGCCTCTGCCACCTCAGGCTCGTCCCGTGTTCCAATTATGACTACCCTACCCCTCCTTCCTGCCGGCGTGAGTAAGCAAGAGAGCCCTAATCAGCCGCTGCTTTGGCCCTCTCCTGTCTGGGAAGGGAAAAGACTCTGAGGGCAGCCTAGATGCAGAGGCAGGGCCAAAACCAAAGCTGAACCCTAGGAGCTGTGTGAACAAAGAAGAGAAAGGGAAATTTCTCTGTGCAGCCTCAGGAGCAGCAGATTAAATCCCCACAATCAACTTAATAAACCCTGCATCTGAAGAACACCTGAGTAGACAACGAATGTTCCCAAAATTGAGGTGGTAGACTTTGGGAGCAACTGTAGACTTGGGGTTTGCTTTCTGCATCTAATTTGTTTCTGGTTTTATGTTTATCTTAGTTTAGTATTTAGTGATTATTATCTTTGGTGGACTTGTTTATTGGTTTGGTTGCTCTCTTCCTTTTTATATATATATATATACTTTTTTTCTTTTTCTGTTTTTGTGAGTGTGTATGTGTATGCTTCTTTGTGTGATTTTGTCTGTATAGGTTTGATTTTACCATTTGTCCTAAGGTTCTGTCTGCTTGTTTTTTGTTTTTGTTGCTGTTTTGTTTTATTTTTCTCTCTTCCTTTCCTTCTGAGCTGTGTGGCTGGCAGGCTCTTGGTGTTCCAGCTGGGTGTCAGGCCTGAGCCTCTGAGGTGGGAGAGCTGAGTTCAGGACACTGGACCACCAGAAAACTCCTGGCCCCACGTAATAACAATCAGTGAGAGCGCTCCCTGAGATCTTCATCTCAACACTAAGACCCAGCTCCAACCAACAGTGAGCAAGCTCCAGTGCTGGACGCCCCATGGCAAACAACTAGCAAGACAGGAATACAACGCCACCCACTAGCAGAGAGGCTGCCTAAAGTCATCCTAAGTTCACAGACACTCCAAAACACACCACCAGACACAGCCCTGTCCACCAGAAGGACAAGATACAGCCCCACCTACCAGAATACAGGCACCAGTCCCCTCCGCCAGGAAACCTACACAACCCACTGAATCAACCTTAGCCACTGGGGGCAAACACCAAAAATAACAGGAAATATGAACCTTTAGCCTGTGAAAAGCAGACCCCAAATACAGTAAGTTAAACAAAATGAGAAAACAGCAAAATGCACAGCAGATGAAGGATCAAGGTAAAAACCCACCAGACCAAACAAATGAAGAGGAAATAGGGGAAGTGGAGTCAAGATGGCAGTGTGGGAAGACATGGAGTTAACATCTCTGCACAAGTAGGGTGCCTGCGGGCCATTGGTGGCGAACTCTGATGCCCAAGGAGACGGGAGGAACCACAAAATGAACTGTTAGGATGTAGGGGGACTGAGGGGGGAGGAGAAGTGGAGGCCACACAGGATCGGCACCCCTGAGGCCAGGGAGATCAGGAGAGGCAGGTGGGAGGGATTCTCCAGGAAGACCGGGAGAGGAGTGGAGGGCGATTGCCTGGCCTACTTGGGCCAGGGAGCCTGCTGAGCTCCCAGGCCAGTACCCCCCACCAAAGCCCCAACCAGGCTGCATGGGTCCCTGGGAGCATAAGAGGGAGGCCAGGGAGATCAGGAGAGGCAGGTGAGAGAGGACCTCCGGGAAGAGTGGGAAAGGAGTAGAGGGAGAATGCCCCAACCACTCAGGACCAGGAGCCTGCTGATCTCCCAGGCTGATACCCCCCCCAAACCTGCCTTCAGGCCACGTGTGTCCCTGGGGGGCATAGGAGGGAGGCTAGGGAGATCAGGAGAGGCAGGAAGAGGGGCCCTCCCAGACCAGAGGAGCAGGAGAGGAGAAGAGGAAATTTACCCCACCCGCTCGAGCCCAGGAAGCCTGCTGGGTTCCCAGGTGAGGTCCCCTGCCCTCTGAGACCAGGGGTGGGGGGCACAACTTGGCCCCTTCTGTTCCTTGAGCCTAAGCCCCACCCACCACAGCCCCCAGGGCCTTATCCAGCCCTGTGGGTCCTGAGCATTGGCCCTGCCAACCACCCAAACCTTGCCCTTGCTTAAGCCCTGCCCTCAAGAGCTATGGCTTTCCCCCTCCCTTTTTTTTTTCCTCCTTTTTTACTATTGTGGTACTGTTGTACCTTCCACTTGTTGATTCATCTATATTTTTATTTTTATATTCTTCCTAACATATCTGTTAGTTTCCTAATCTAATTTTATTTTCTACTTTGTTATTTTTATTTTTTCTGTCCCAGGCAGCTTGCAGGATGTTGGTTCATGAGCCAGGGGTTGGGCAGAAGCTCCTGCAGTGAGAGCTCTGAGTCCAAACCACCAGAGTAGCAGAGAACCTCACAACCGAGGGAATATTCATCAGGGTGAGGTCTCATGTAGTTCCTCATCTCAGCACCAAGACCCAGCTCTACCCAAAAGCCTACAAACTCCAGTGTTGGAAGCCTCAGGCCAAACAACCACAATCTCACTCATAAAAAAAAGATGGCAAAAAAATATGTCATAGATGAAGGAGCAAGTAAAAACCTATAACACCAAATAAATGAAGAGGAAATAGGCAATCTACCTGAAATAGAATTCACAGTAATGATAGTAACGATGATGCAGAATCTCGAAAATAGAATGGACGCATGGATTGAAAAAATACAACAAATGTTTAACAAAGGTATAGAAGAACTAAAGAACAAAAACAACAGAGATGAACAACACAATAACTGAAATGAAAAATACACTAGAAGGAATCAATAGCAGAATAACTGAGGCAGAAGAACGGATAAGTGACCTGGAAAACAAAATGGTATAAATAACTGCAACAGAGCAGAATAAAGAATGAAAAGAATTGAAGACAATCTCAGAGACCTCTGGGACAACACTGAACACACAAACATTTGAATTATAGGGGTCCCAGAAGAAGAAGAGAAAAATAAAGGGTCTGAGAAAATATTTTAAGAGATTACAGTTGAAAATGTCCCTAACATGGGAAAGGAAATAGTCACCCAAGTCCAGGAAGCACAGAGAGTCCCATACAGGATATCCCATACAGGATAAAACCTAGAAAAAACACACCAAGACACATATTAATCAAACTAACAAAAATTAAATTCAAAGAAAAAATATTAAAAACAGCAAGGGAAAAACAAACAATAACATACAAAGGAATCCCCATAAGGTTATCAGCTGAGTTTTCTGTGAAAACTCAGCAGGCCAGAAGGGAGTGGCAGGATATACTTAAAGTGATGAAAGAGAAAAACCTACAACCAAGATTACTCTACCCAGCAAGTATCTCATTCAGATTCAATGGAGAAGTCAAAAGCTTTTCAGACAAGCAAAGCCTAAGAGAATTCAGCACCAACAAACCAGCTTTACAAAATGCTAAAGAAACTTCTCTAAGCAGGAAACACAAGAAAAAGACCCACAAAAACAAACACAAAACAACTAAGAAAATGGTAATAGCAACATACATATCAATAATAACCTCGAATAGAAATGGATTAAATGCCCCAACCAAAAGACACAGACTGGCTGAATGCATACAGAAACAAAACCCATATATATGATGTCTACAAGAGACCCACTTCAGACCTAGGGACACATACAGACTGAAAGTGAAAGGATGGAAAAAGATATTCCATGCAAATGGAAATCAAAAGAAAGCTGGAGTAGCAATACTAGTATAAGATAAAATATACTTTAAAATAAAGATTTTTACAAGAGATAAGGAGGGACACTACATAATAATCAAAGGATCAATCCAAGAAGAAGATATAACAATTATAAATGTTTATGTACCCAGAATAGGAGCACCTCAATACATAAGACAAATGCTAACAACCATGAAAGGAGAAATCCACAGTAACACAATAATAGTAGGAGACTTTAACACCCCACTTACACCAATGGACAGATCATCTAAACAGAAAATAAGTAAGGAAACACAAGTTTTAAATGACACAACAGACCAGATAGATCTAACTGATATTTACAGAACATTCCACCTAAAAGTGGCAAACTACACTTTCTTCTCAACTGCACATGGAACATTCTGGAGGATAGATTACATCTTGGGTCACAAATCAAGCCTCAGAAAATTTAACAAAATTGAAATCATATCAAGCAACTTTTCTCACCACAACGCTATGAGATTGGAAATCAATTAGAGGGAAAAAAATGTAAAAAACACAATAACATGGAGGCTAAACAGTGCACTACTAAATAACCAAGAATTCACTGAAGAAATCAAAGAAGAAATTAAAGAATATATAGAAACAAATGACAATGAATACACGACGACCCAAAACCTGTGGGACGCAGCAAAAGCAGTTCTAAGAGGGAAGTTTATAGCAATACAATCTCACCTCACGAAGCAAGAAAAACCTCAAATAAACAATCTAACCTTATGCTTAAAACAACTAGAGAAAGAAGAACAAAGAAAACCCAAAGTCAGTAGAAGGAAAGAAATGATAAAGATCAGAGCAGAAATAAATGAAATAGGAATGAAGAAAACAATAGTAAAGATCAATAAAACTACAAGCTGGTTCTTTGAGAAGATAAACAAAATTGATAAACCTTTAGCTAGACTCATCAAGGAAAAAAGGGAGAGGACCCAAATCAATAAAATTAGAAATAAAAATGGAGAAATCACAACTGACACTGCAGAAACACAAGGGATTATAAGAGACTACTACAAACAACTATATGCCAACAAAATGGAACACCATGAAGAAATGGACAAATTCGTAGAAAGGTACAATTTTCCAAGACTGAACAAGGAAGAATTAGAAAATATAAACAGACATATCACAAGTAATGAAGTTGAAACAGTAATCAAAAATCTTCCAACAAACAAATGACCAGATGGCTTCACAGGTGAACCCTATCAAATATTTAGAGAAGAGATAACACTGATCCTTCTCAAACTCTTCCAAAAATTGCAGAGAGAGAAACACTCCCAAATTCATTCTTCAAAGCCACCATCACCCTGATACCAAAACCAGAAAAAGACATCACAAAAAAAGAAAATTATGACCAATATCACTGATGAACATAGATGCAAATATCCTGAACAAAATATAAGCAAACAGAATCCAAAAGAACATTAAAATAATCATACACCATGATCAAGTGGGATTTATCCCAGGGATGCAAGGATTCTTCAATATATGCAAATCAATCAATGTGATACACCACATTAACAAATTAAGGATTAAAAACCGATGATTATCTCAATAGTAGCAGAAAAACCTTCTGACAAAATTCAACAATGATTTATGATAAAAACACTCCAGAAAATGGGCATAGAGGGAACCTACATCAACATAATACAGGCCATATATGACAAACCCACAGCAAGCATCATACTCAATGGTCAAAAACTGAAAGCATTTCCACTAAGATCAGGAAGAAGACAAGGATGTCCACTCTCACCACTCTTATTCAACATAGTTTTGGAACTCCTAGCCATAGCAATCAGAGAAGAAAAAGAAATAAAAGGAATACAAATTAGAAAAGAAGAAGTAAAACTGTCACTGTTTGCCGATGACATCATACTATACATAGAAAATCCTAAAGATGCCACCAGAAAACTACTAGAACAATCAATGAATATGGGAAGGTTGAAGGATACAAAATTAATGCACAGAAATCTCTGGCATTCCTATACACCAACAACAAAAAATCAGAAAGACAAATTAAGGAAACTCTCTCATTTACCACTGCAACAAAAAGAATAAAATAACTAGGAATAAACCTGCCTAAAGAGGCAAAAGACTTGTACTCAGAAAACTATAAAACACTGATGAAAGAAATCAACGATGACATAAACACATGGAGAAATATACCATGTTCTTGGATTGGAAGAATCAGTATTGTGAAAATGACTACACTACACAAAGCAATCTACAAATTCAATGTAATCCCTATCAAACTACCAATGGCATTCTTCACAGAATTAGAACAAAAAATTTTACAATTCGTACGGAAACACAAAAGACCCCGAATAGCCAAAGCAATCATGAGTAAGAAAAACGGAGTTGGAGAAATCATGCTCCCCAACTTCAAACTATACAAAGCTACAATAATCAAGACAGTATGCTACTGGTACAAAAACAGAAATATAGATCAATGGTACAAGATAGAATTCCCAGAGATAAACCCACATCCAAAAGGACACCTATTTTATGACAAAGGGGGCAAGAACATTCGATGGAAAAAAGACAGACTCTTCAATAAGTGGTTCTGGGAAAACTGGACAGCTACGTGTAAAAGAATGAAATTAGAACACTACCTAACACCATACACAAAAGTAAACTCCAAATGGATTAAAGACTTAAATGTAATACCAGACACTATACAACTCTTAGAGGAAAACATAGGAGAAACACTCTTTGACATAAACCACAGCAAGATCTTTTTTGACCCACCTCCTAGAGTAATGGAAATAAAAACAAAAATAAACAAATGGGACTTAATTAAACATAAAACTTTTGCACAGGAAAGGAAACTATAAACAAAACAAAAAGACAACCCTCAGAATAGGAGAAAATATTTGCAAATAAAACAACAGACAAAGGATTAATCTACAAAATGCACAAACAGCTCATGGAGCTCAATATCAAAACCCCCAAAAAATCCAGTTAAAAAATGGGCAGAAGACCTAAATAGACATTTCACTAAGGAAGACATACAGATGGCCAAGAGGCACATGAAAAGATGCTCAACATCGTTAATTATTAGAGAAATGCAAATCAAAACTGCAATTAGGTATCACCTCACGTGGGTTAGAACTGTCATTATCAAAAAATCTAGAAACAGTAAATACTGGAAAGGGTGTGGTGAAAAGGGAACCCTCTTGCACTGTTGGTGGGAATGTAAATTGATACAACCCCTATGGAAAAGAGTATGGAGGTTCCTTAAAAAACTAAAAATAGAACTACCATATGACCCAGCTATCCCACTACTGGGCATATACCCTGAGAAAATGATAATTCAAAAAGAGACATGTACCACAATGTTCATTGCAGCACTATTTACAATAGCCAGGACATGGAACCTACCTAAATGTCCATCGACAGATGAATGGATAAGGAAGATGTGGCACACATATACAATGGAATATTACTCAGCCATAAAAAGAAACGAAATTGAGTTATTTGTAGTGAAGTGGATGGACCTAGAGCCTGTCATCCAGAATGAAGTAAGTCAGAAAGAGAAAAACAAATACTATATGCTAAGACATATGTATGGAATGTCAAAAAAAAAAAAAAAGGTTCTGATGAACCTAGGGGCAGAATAGGAATAAAGACACAGACCTACTAGAGAATGGACTTGAGGATATGGGGAGGGGGAAGGGTAAGCTGGGACGAAGTGAGAGAGTGGCATAGACATATATACACTACCAAATGTAAAATAGATAGCTAGTGGGAAGCAGCCGCATAGCACAGGGAGATCAGCTCAGTGCTTTGTGACCACCTAGAGGGGTGGGATAGGGAGGTTGGGAGGGAGACACAAGAGGGAGGAGATATGGGGATATATGTATATGTATAGCTGATTCACTTTGTTATACAGCAGCAACTAACACAACATTGTAAAGCAATTATACTCCAATGAAGATGTTAAAAAAAAAATACTGGCTGTTAGCTGGAAGCTTAGCAGGGCTGGAGCATCTAGACGTGCCTTTGTCATGTGACTCCTGCTTCTCACAGTGCAGAGACTGACTTCTGAGAGAAATGTCTCAACAGTAGACGCTCCAAAAAGCAGGAATCAGAAGCTGCCAGGCTACTTAAGTGTTATGCTCAGAACTGGCACACCACCGCTTCCTTTGTGCCCTACTGAAGATAACAATCATAGAATTCATTCAGATTCAAAGAGGTTGGAGAAATAAACTCTTAATGGAGAAATGGAAGGGTCACAATGTAGAAGAGTATGTGAAATGGGAAATATTATGTGACTATCTTCAGAAAATATAATCTACTATATCCTCCAAGAGGCTTCTGCACTCTTAATTAAAAGAAAACCACAAACACAAGAGTAATCTGGGTTGGGGGATAGTATTTTAGGTATTGTGTAAAGTTGTGTAGGCAGTGAACTGTAAGTTGTGGTGACCTTGGCCTGAAAAGGAATTCATTATGTAATATTGTGAGAAGAAAGAGCCCTAGACTAAAATTCTCCTGGCTCTGCACTTTGTTAACTATGTAGCCCTGGGATAGTAACTAGACCTTAATATCTCTGTATTACTAACAACAATTCAGAGTTGAATGATCTATGAGAGGCTTTCCCATTCTTAATAATTAGGAAGCTACGAACTTAATGGTCACTTGCCTGCTGTGGATCAGAGGGAATGATATGATGAATGAACTGCTCATAAATTAAAAGAACAAATTTGGAACGGGGTTGGCTTTTCTGGGAATCAATAGTTGACACTAAATACTGTAGAGAAAGTTATTAATGGCATTGATTGCTAGATTATTCCTTTGGCTCTGTAGTCCTAGGAAGGCATTTCCTAGTGATCTTCTATAATGGAAAAACTTTTAAGTTGTTTTTTCCTTTTCTATGTTTTTCACTCTAATCTAAACTCCAGTAAATAATCTCTGGTCTGCTTTCAGGGGTAGAAGTTTATTAATTTATTTTTAATCAGAATAATCGCTTCTTAATATTGGTTTATAAATCCATATTTTCATTCATTGAATGTCTTCAAGTAGGAAGAGGATAGACCCAAGTCTATGGCTGTGGATTGCTACATGTGAATTCGTACTTAATATTAAATGAGATAATGCATATCTCTGCCAAACTATACGTGAGAGCTGAGCCTAATAGCATGTAAAAGAGGACCAAGCCAGTTCACAGTCTCTCTGCTTTCAAGAAAAATGTGAGCAGCTCATAGACATAAAACCTGTCCTCTATGCAGGTGCTATGGGAACTTGAAGCTGCAGTGAACGAGATGTGTTCTCTCCAGTGAATAACCCAAGCAAGGGCTGGAAAGCAAACGTAAAATGTCAGACATCTTCTGGATAGAGTTCATAGAGGATCTTAGCACAGGATATGTGTCTTGCTAGTTTTTTGCATAATGAGAAGTTTAAACAATAGGACCAACTTGTATTTTCTATGACAACAACCACTTCCTGGACTTCTGGGGCTTCCCAAGTAAAACTGGTATCAATCTATCTCACTCCAGTCATGAAAAATTGCCTCCTCTCTGAAAACTGTCCCTCATTTACCTTTGCATATAAAATGGCAGAACAGCTTGTGGCATATTCCAAATTTTCTACTTAAATTGTACAGAAATACAACTGTATAATATCAACCAAACATTCATTGAGTGACTATTAGATACAAGGCATTGTATTTGAAGGCTATCAAAGGGTTTACTCATTCAATTCTTTTTTTTTGTTGCATATTTAACAAATATTTTGAGCGCCTATTCAGTGCCAGGCTCTGTTCACTATGACAGAAGTTATTGGTTGTCTACCTAATAGACATATGCCTCATCCCATCACACACACCCTTCCACACAGGCAGCCTAGTATTAATTTTTAAAGTACCACCTCTGAGGCCAGACCACCTGGGTTACAATCCTGGTGTCACCACTAAATAACTGTGTGGCTTTAGGTTATTTAATGTCTCTGTAAATCATAGATAATAGTGCTAACTACCTCATATCCTTGTGGTGGTGATTAAATAAGTTAATATACTATAATCAGTGGAAAAGGGCCTAGCACATCGTAAATGCCATGTAACAGCTATTACTATTGCCACTATTACTAAAACTACTACTACTACTACTACTAATACCACAAACACTACTAACAAACTCTTGATTTTGTTTGAGTATTGGTGGCTGTGTCCTTCAAAGGAGGCCAAGTCCTAGTCCAAAGATGCACATCGATCTTAGTTGAAATTGGTCATGTAAATTCCATTCCTATTTTCATGGTTGTTTTAGAAATAGGCACGTGATGCCATTCTGTCCAGTGAAATGTGAGGCCATTATTGTTTGAGCGTGAAAGCTTGAAACTGCTTTGGAATGCAGGAAATTAGCTTAAGGATGAACACCTACATTCTGAGAATGGCAGAGAAAAAGATGACGATTTCATTGAGCTCCTGAGTCAACAAACCCCCAAAACAATTATACTGGACTTATTGTTAGATAATAAAGATAATAATAGCTTTGTATAAGCCATTTTCAGTTGAGTTTTCTGCAACTTACTGTTGAACGTATCAAATGAAATGATGTATCATTCCTAATGATGATGATTCATGATATCATTGAAGTTCCTTATTTATTTAAAGAAATATGAGAATCATATCCAAGGCTTTCTCATAAGGAAGAATGAAAGACCACTGGCCGAGGATGGAAAGTGTATCCTATTTACCCTAACTCAGATGTGGTGATATTTATTTTAACATCTACAAAAATTACAGTAAAGATAAGTAGAAAAAGGTATTAGTTTGATTCCATTGGTCTTTCCACATAAGAGCAATAATCTTCTAGGTCACTCTCATTCTGCACAGAGACATAACACTGCATGAGGGGAAACATCACCATGGGTCTGTTCTGTAATATGTGTGATAGTTGATTAAGTGTAATTAATCTATTAGGAAGTACCAGTAACAAGAAAAGTTAATTTGAGCCAGTTTCTCAGGTTAAACAGGAACTACTTAGATAGCTTCTCTCATGCCCTGTTTCAAAGATTCTGACTCAGTAGATTAAAATATGTCTATGGGCAACACTTGAAGAAATACCAGTTTGAACATAGATTCAAAGATATGTAAAAATAGATTATTGGTCTTCAGTTTACACAAATATCATTTGCTAACAGAAGAGGAAAAATAGAAATGAATGTTTTAACTCTTCAGTGAGATCATCTTAATACATACTCTAAATTAGTTTATAACCTGTAAATAAAAGGTTAATTTTGGTTGAAAAGAGTAAAATGACTTCATTTACTACATTTCTGTCAACTCTAACCCAATGCCCTAAATACTTTACTGAAGAGAATCTGATATCTAGTAGTTCCACCTTGAGAAACTACCTAGAATCACAGAGGAAAATTACACAGAAGTAATTCTCACCTTTGTAGGAAGAAAGCACACGTTAAATATCTATATCACCCATTTAGGATCCAGACAGTGCCTTGAAAAAACCAAGGTACAGGGCTTCCCTGGTGGCGCAGTCGTTGAGAGTCCGCCTGCTGATGCAGGGGACACGGGTTCGTGCCCTGGTCTGGGAAGATCCCACATGCTGCGGAGCAGCTGGGCCCGTGAGCCATGGCCGCTGAGCCTACGCGTCCGGAGCCTGTGCTCCGCAACGGGAGAGGCCACAACAGTGAGAGGCCCGCGTACCGCAAAAAAAAAAAAAAAAAAAAAAAAAACAAGGTACAATTAACCCATAGATATATGACCATTTAAAGTTTCGTACCTGATGGATCTATCCGTCTGAAAAATCAGATCACACATCTGTGTTATTGAGTTCTTGTTCTTACATTCTAATCCCCTGTTACCTTCATAATTTATGTACCTGAGATGTCATCTGCCTGTTTGCCGTCAGATCCATTCCCTACCCTCTGCTACTCTAGCTGTGTTCCAGGGAATTACTTTTCCCAGTCTCACTGACTTCTAACTAGGTTCAGCTGATAGGAGGCACCAAAAGGAATTTGGAGGGAGCATAAAAGGAAAAATCAATGTATTTTTCTGTCTCTATCTGTATCTGTCTCTGTCTCACCCTCTCCCTTTCCCTTAGGTGACATCTATGATAGCAACTGGGCCTCTGTTCCAAATCAGGCCAGATGTTTCTGCCTTACTGGTTTCAGCTATCATCAGGCATACCTAACGTGGTTTCTGCTTCTCAATGTGGTCCCAGAGACTGGGAACTAATACTGTCTTTTCCCTTTAACCCTCCAGCCTAGTAGTGATAGTGGCTTTTTGCTGTTGCTAATTATCTGGGTTACCATACTGTCATCTTTTTGGTTTCTCAGCATTCCCTGTATTAAAATTTCTCTTGCCTGGAGTGGTTACTGTTTTCTTGAGTGATATGTTATCCTTGGGTCTTATTCTGAACTATGCAAATTGTAGACATTTTTTGTAACATTCTAGATTTAACTTGACTTCTACCAGTTATCCTACTTTTCCAATCATTGACTATTATACCATCTTCACTTGTATTCAGAAGTGACCTACATGCCCCTGATTTCATGTATTCCCCAAACAAGATCAACCTGGTTGAAACACAGCCTAGTTTTATATCAGTGTGTGATTAATTAGTTGTATCATTTAACCTGTGAATAAATGTGACAGACCAAGAGGGTATCAGAACTTATATAAAAGCCAATGGACTTCTAATGTCATTTTCTTAACTGTATATGATGGAGCTTTGAGAGACTTTCAGAAACAAACAGTAGAGAAAACTTTTAATATGAAATGTCCCACCTAAGAAAAGCCACAACAGAAGGCATATGAAGGGAACTATTGTAGGACAAATGAAAGGCAACAGGGTAAGAGAATTATGTAATAGCAGAGCTAAAAGTTGGGCAAATTTAAATTTCTGAAAAGGTATGCAGTGTGTTAAAGTTATCATTGTTAGAGAAATGTAGAAATTGGAAAAGGAAATTCACACATAACAATATACAGTCCAAAGTATTGCCATATCATCTTTAATTTTTGCAGCCTTTCATTTAACGCACATAAGCCTCTGAATGTTCCAATACTTAAGGGCAACCAATAACAAAGGAGAGTTGTGTGGGGGACCACATCTTTTATTTTTACTCCCTTTGAGAAAATGTGCTGAGCTTAAAGGCTAGTTGCTGCCAGCCTTCAGTCTGCCCCACAGAGAGGACTTTTCCGCAGTTCAACAGAAAATTTTATCAGGTAAAGGTGATATTTTAGTTAATGATTTCCCTGCTTCAATTCTGCATATACTGTTTTGTCTTTGAAACATGCCAAGAGATATATGTAAGCTCTCTGGTACATAGCGCTTTAACCTGTGTTGTTTCAAATCCATAGCAAAGCAATTTTATGTAGTAGGAGTAGCATTGTCTTACGTCTGCTATTGTTTTCTACAAGCAAATGGGTTCATCAGACACTATTAGCTCTAGCTATAGTATTTGAAATGGATTAGCAAAACTACTCCGAGCTGTGGATTTCCTGAAGTCAGAGTGTTAACTATCTATCATGTATCGTGGTGGAAGAAACTCCTTAGATAAAGAAAAACTTAGTTTCATTGGCTGACAAATAAGTAATCTTTAAGGAGGTGATTAGCCTCATTTTTCCCCCTTATGTTTGGAAGGATCTGATACCTTAAAATTTTTGGAGATAGCTCTGGGAGATGGCTGAGTGCAAGAGCCACAGAGTCAAGAACTTGACAGGGTATGATTGGGAATCCTGGGTTTGTTTACTAAACCAATTTCCTAACTTTAAAAGTGACAATAAGAGTAATGGGCCTTAAGATGTGTTATGAATTTCCCATAGGAATATGTACACAAAATCAAACTCTGCTTTACAATATGGCAATTCTAGCAATTTCTTGAACATCTCTATTTCCACCACGACATTTTTGTACCCAAGGTAAAATCCTCTCCAGACCAGAAGGATGCCACTTAAGGGAAAGAACAAAAAAAAAGAAAGAAAAAGAAAAATCCACTTTCTAGAGTAAATAATTTTCTTTTGAAAACGAAAGTTTGTGGTGTTTACCTATAATAAAAGCGTAATGGTAAAGTTCGAACATGTTCATATCGCCTCCTTGCATTTTTAAATTTCAATTTTTGGCAATCATCAGGGAATAAGACACTTCTGGAGCCATCTTAATGACCCCTCTATCCCCCCCCAAAGAACAACTCACAATTTTTCTAGGCATTTCTGATGCAAAATAGTTTGAAGATGTATGTCCTGGCGGGGTCTAAAAGTCAAAATGGAATTGCTCCTTACATGCTGTGGCATGTACCTTGGAGACCTGGGTTCAGATTCTATACTTCTACTTACTAGCTGTGTGACTTGATAAGATATTTTATCTAAGTTTATCTTCTCATCTGAACAGTGGAGGTTATTCCTACCTCACAAGGTTGTTTGGGTAATGAAATGAGATAATATAAGGAAAGTGATAGGTCATAGTTGATGTTCACTTACAAATCTCATCTACATGTCATTTCCCTCTTAATTACCTATTTTAATGACAAAAATCTAAATGCTATGACCCAAACCATTTGCCCTGAAACATATAATTACCAATGCAAAGTCAAGGCTACCACTAGCCTATAAATGAAGAACTTGGTAATTGCTCCTTCTCCTGCCCTAGCCATCAGTTACCTCATTACACAAAGCTTCTCCAAGGTACATGTCCATAACCTAGGACAAAACCTAGGACATCTACTCACAAATGTACTACAAAGAACAGAGCTAATTTTAATGTTCAACCAAGGCAGTAGCAAAAGGCCAGAATCCCTGTTCCTTTCCTAAATAGTGTGCCTTGTAGCATCCTATAATATCATCTTATAGGTAGCTGTCTATCCATGTGTGTGTACCACTGGCTTTGAACCAGTATGTGTGTATACAATTAATTTTGTCTTTAGATTGAATCCTTCCTGATCTTGTTCTAATAGGCTCAAACCAGATAAATAAATGATGAACAAAGCTGATTATAAATGTGTGGATGCCTGTAGCCTATTGCACATTGGGGCACTGGGGTGCAGATTGCTTATACATAGAGGAAGGAATTCACCTGAAATAGCATGAAAATGGATTACTAAAACATATTAGAATTACAAGATTTCAGACCCAGTAGTTTTGTTTTTTAATGGTTTAATGGATGGGGGATCTTACACGTCTGAAGCAAGGTCCTGAAGCAACAACCCAATGTGTTCAGCTGATAGCAGGGCAGGACATGGCAGCAAGCTTCCCTTCGGGGGCAGGGGGAGGCTACCAGTTATAGGGGGAATTGAGGGCAGGTTGGCTCATTGGTTACCAGCAGAGGAGCACATCCCTCACCGACGCTTTGATAAGCTATAAAGTGGTTAAAGTTAGAAAAATCATTAGCTGGGGCCTGGGGCAAGCATGCAGGAAGGGCAGTTAGGTGAGTAGGATATAAGTGAAGCAAGCACTGGCTGAGCTTTGCAGACAGAGTAGTTCTTATTTATTTATTTACACAGCCAAAATGGTAGGCATGTCTTTGTTACTTCTTAAAGCACATAGGAAAATGAGAAGAAAGATGAAGAGGAAAGGACTTCTAGAATCTTTCTATATTCTTCTGAGCTCACTAGCATAAATAGCCTAACTCACTCATCCACAGATGAGACTTTCTCTTGCAGAATTTGCATGCATCCTGAGGTATGACTGGAAATTATGAGTTGACAATGAGACTTTAAACTTTGACTAATGTCCTTTGGTTTTGTTATTGTTATTTGTCTTGTTATTGTTTTTGTCCTAAGTTTCAAAGATATAGTTGGAAGATACATCTCTAGAGCTTTCAGTCTTGGAATTCCAAGGAAATATTAAAAGATTGCTTTACCATTCTTGAGGAATAATAATAACATTGATGTAGGTACCATGAATAGAATCATTTATTGATAGAATATTGTAGACATGAGGAAATTTTATTTATTCTTCTAACATATCTTATCCTGAAGTGCTATCTTTATGATGACCATGTTATTAAAACATGAAATATTTGGGGGTTTGTTTTCCTGATATATGCATGTATGTGTATGTGCAGGAGGGAGTGGACAGGTGATATATGAGAAGAGGGCCTGCTGATTAAGGAACCATACCTGATGTCAAATGACCAGTATACCTGATCCTCCCTATCTGCTCCTCATACCCCAACTTAACCAGTTGCCATGGCATTGGTAGACATAGTTCAAGATAATCAAAGATTTCCCATTGGTCTGTCACTATGATGTGTTTAAAATTCAAGTCTCTCTAGGTCACATTTAATAGCCTAAATAAAGACAAAAAAAAAAAAGATGAAGTTTTACTGCTGTTTAAAATAAATCAAAGTAAATGAAAAAAAAATTGTCAAAATAACAATATTGTCCTAATACAAACCTACAGTACATGGGAATCTGAGTCAGGGCAGTGCAATAATCTTAACACAGCAGTGCAGGGCCCACCGGTTACACACATATGGCCCACCAGCCTATTTGCTTTTGCTGACCCTGTGAAGGCAACACACATGCCACAACTGGTTGGAAGATCAGCATTGAAGGCAGACACCTGAAATTTAGATTTTGTTAAAAAGAGCGTTTCCTGAAACATACTTACCTCTCAGGCTTACATCAGGTCTTTACATTTTATAAGGCATAATTTGAAATTTTCTGGCACACCCAGACATGGGGCCAGAAGACAATGAAGTTATTCATTACTTTTGGCATGAATCCGTCTGTTCCTAGAAGAATCTTAAATTGTCATTGATTTGATAACATTTTCAGCTTGAAAACACATACATCTATGTAAGTCAATGAGTTCTTTTTGTACTCCTGTATTCTATTCCAAACAAAGCCACAAAAGTAAACTTTTGGCAAAAATGGTTCAGGTTCAGCAAAATAGCAAATAGGATTTGCCAAACGTTATTTTCCCTTACATTTTAAGGCCCTCCCTGCTCATTCTGGGGAAAACACAACCCACGTATCTCTGATTCATTTATATCTAATAAAGTGAAATATTTTGTCAGTGGTCTGCTGTCCAAAAGGGCTTTGGAGGTTCTTGAACAGTCTTCTCCTTGTCTTTCATGTCTCCACTGATCTGATTCCAAAAGACATTTTCTAACTAGTGATGCCTAAATAGTAAAAGATTCCTTTTAGTTTGAAACCTGGTAAAATGTGCACTTTTTTTCTCACTTTTTATCAAAGTTCTCATGACCTGATCTTTTAAATATAGTTTTCAAATATTTAACACAACCTTACTGAGTTATATGGTTTTTTTTTTTTTTTCTTTCTCTTTGTGGTACGCGGGCCTCTCACTGCTGTGGCCTTTCCCGCTGCGGAGCACAGGCTCCGGACGCGCAGGCTCAGCGTCCATGGCTCACGGGCCTAGCCGCTCCGCGGCACGAGATCCTGGGATCCTCCCGGACCAGGGCACGAACCCGTGTCCCCTGAATTGGCAGGCGGACTCTCAACCACTGCGCCACCAGGGAAGCCCCAGTTACATGTTTTCTTTTCTTTTTTATATGTTAAAACAGAAAAAAAAAAAAAGAACTCTGAATACGGTAAAGTACTTCGCAGCTTGCCAGTTTGTGTCAGAATGAAGATTAAATAATCACCACCTTGTTCTTTTTGCTATTTGACTCTACTTTAGATAATTTAATGTAGATTAATACAGTCTCTTTTTCTGTAAGCAGCACCCAAACCATGATGTGTCTTTTCCCATATTTAATATTAATATATATTATTTAATATGGAAGAGTTGGCTTTTCCTGACCACTCTTACCACCACAGTCATACACACCCAATCCCTATTATCCATATTTGATTTTCATTTGAAAATAATGCAACACATCTGCTGCAATCATGGAAAAAAAAATGTAAATTCTGGGAAAGTCAGACATGTTGATGACAGTCTGCAGCCTGATACATTTGAAAAGACTATGCAAGATGCAAAGGAAATTTCATGAAATAATAAACCACAAAAGAGTGCTATACGTGAAGAACAGCCATGGAGCAATAGAGTTGGAGTGCTACAGCATGATGACAGAGAGTATTTTCCAGAGAAGTAGATTCCCTAACCTCAATCTTGAAGTCAAATGGACTAACAAAACGCAGTCAAAATATTTTTCTCTCTAAGCTGAATATCTCATATTATTATTAAATTATTTTATTTCATCACGTTATCTATAAACATTCAATCAGCTGGATTCCAAGCTCTCCTATAGGAGTGGGTTCCAGTTTTGAAAATCATCAATAAACCATAGGACCTTTGGAAGAGGATATAGACAGACACATTGAGGATCACTTCATAACGGAACCGACTAGAGAACATAGCACATTATTGGGTAATTGCATAGGTGTTGCTGTGTTTAAAATCTTCCTCTACCATTTACTATCCGTTCTCTTTGGATAAGTTACCTAACCTATGTGTGCCTCAGTTTACTCAAATAAAAGAGATTATAAGTAGCACTTACTTGATATAGCTGTTGTAGAATTTAGTAAAGTACTTCCTGTAGAGCAAGTATATCTCTCATAAATAGCTCATCCATGTCCCTCTCTACATCTTTCCAGAGCCCATTGCCTGCTGCTTTGTCAATACTTGCTCAACTGAATCTTCAAAACCAGGCTACACATGTACTTCCTCCATGAAGAGCTCTGCAATCTAGTTTAACTCCAATCTCTTCTACTCAATCTTACCTCAGGAATCCAGGAGTTATTAAACTATTGTTTTGGGAATTTATTGTTTTGAAATGATATCAGCACTTTATCTGCTGATTTCTATCTCTCCAATTAGAAAGCCAGCTCTTGAGAGTAGAAATATTTTATATATATATATTTGTGTGTGTGTGTGTGTGTGTGTGTGTGTATGTGTGTGTGTGTGTGTGTGTGTGACACGGGCCTCTCACTGTTGTGGCCTCTCCCGTTGCGGAGCACAGGCTCCAGACACGCAGGCGCAGTGGCCATGGCTCACGGGCCCAGCCACTCCGCGGCATGTGGGATCTTCCCAGACTGGGGCACGAACCCCGGTCCCCTGCATCGGCAGGCGGACTCTCAACCACTGCGCCACCAGGGAAGCCCAGAAATATTTTATATTTTTATTTTGTTTTTTGCTCCATCTTATCTTCTTCTCTATACCACACATACATACAGCAATATTCAAAATAATCTCTTTAGTTCATTCATTTCTTTAATGAAGAAGGAAATGTTACTTAAAAAAGGATTTTTTTACTTAATTTTTTAAAACTGGTAAATACATGCAACTTAAAATGTAACCATTTTTAAGTGTACAGTTCAGTAGCATTAAGTATATTCACCCCGTTGTGCAACCAATATCCAGATCCTTTTTGCCTTGTAAAACTGAAATTCTATACCCATCAAAACAACTCCCCATTTCTCTCTCCTCCCAGTTCTTGGCAATCACCATTCTATTTTCTGTTTCTTTGAGTTGGACTACTCTAGGTACCTCATATAAGTGGGATCATACACTATTTGTATTTTTGTGACTGGGTTATTTCACTTAGTATAACATCCTCAAGGTTCATCCATGTTGTACCATATGTCAGAAAATCTTTCCTTTTTAAGGCTCAATAATATTCCATTGTGGGTATATACTAAATTTTGTTTACCCACTTTTTCTGTTGATACACTTTTGCTTACTTCCACATTTTGGCTATTGTGAATAATACTGCTAAGAACATGGGTATGCGCATATATCTTTAAGATCTAGCTTTCAATTCTTTTGAATATATACCTGGAAGTAGATTGCTGTAAAAGAATTTTGATATCTAATAAATGAAGATATTTTTACCGCAGTTAAAAAATGATTGATACCTTATTTATTAATTCCATAAATAGTTATTGAATATCAGATACTGCACTAGGTCCAGGAGGAAGGGGAGCATGCAAAGATCAACAAGTCATGGTCTGTACCTTAGGAAGCTCATTCACATGATTTCAACTTCCTGTTGTATTAACAATAATAAAATGTATGTGAGTCCTAAGAAGGGAGGAAAGGCTTCATCCAGGAGGTAATCTTTGGGCTGATTCTCAGGTCAAAAGTAGAAAGTTACTAGGTAGAGGATAAAGGAAAGGCATTCTAGGGAAAAGAAATAACAGGTACAAAAACACTAGCTGTGGGGAGGGGCTGGGAAGATGGCGGAAGAGTAAGACGCGGAGATCACCTTCCTCCCCACAGATACATCAGAAATACATCTACACGTGGAACTGCTCCTACAGAACACCTACTGAATGCTGGGATAAGACCTCAGACCTCACAAAAGGCAAGAAACTCCCCCATGTACCTGGATAGGGCAAAAGAAAAAAGGATAAACAGAGACAAAAGAATAGGGACGGAACGTGCGCCAGTGGGAGGGAGCTGTGAAGGAGGAAAGGTTTCCACACACTAGGAAATCCCTTCACAGGTGGAGACTGCGGATGGCGGAGGGGGGAAGGTTCGGAGCCATGGAGAGCGCAGCAACAGGGGTGCGGAGGGCAAAGCAGAGAGATTCCCGCACAGAGGATAAGGGCCGACCGGCACTCACCGGGCCGAGAGGCTTGTCTGCTCACCCGCCGGGGTGGGCGGGGCTGGGAGTTGAGGCTCAGGCTTCGGTCGGAGCGCTGGGAGAGGACTGCGGTTGGCGGCACAGCCTGCAGGGGGTTAGTGCGCCAAGGTTAGATGGGAGGGAGTCCGGGAAAAGTCTGCAGCTGCAGAAGAGGCAAGAGACTTTTTCTTCCCTCTTTGTTTCCTGGTGCGTGAGGAGAGGGGATTAAGAGCGCTGCTTAAAGGAGCTCCAGAGAGGGGCACGAGCCGTGGCTAAAAGCGCGGACCCCAGAGACGGGCATGAGACACAAAGTCTGCTGCTGCCGCCACCAAGAAACCTGTGTGTGAGCACAGGTCACTCTCCACACCTCCCTTCCGGGGAGCCTGTGCAGCCCACCAGTGCCAGGGTCCCAGGTTCCAGGGACAACTTCCCCGGGAGAATGCACGCCGGCCTCTGCTGCTGCAGGCTCGCCTCACATTATGTACCATTTCCTGCTCCCCACCTGAGTGAGCCAGAGCCCCCGAATCAGCGGCTCCTTTAACCCCATCCTGTCTGAGCGAAGAACAGATGCCCTCAGGTGACTTACACGCAGAGGCAGGGCCAGATTGAAAGCTGAACCCCGGGAGCTGTGCGAACAAAGAAGAGAAAGGACAATCTCTCCCAGCAGCCTCAGGAGCAGCGAATTAAAGCTCCACAATCAACTTGATGTACCCTGCATCTGTGGAATACATGAATAGACAACAAATCATCTCAAATTGAGGAGGTGGACTTTGAGAGCAAGATATATTATTTTTTCCCCTTTTCCTCTTTTTGTGTGTATGCTTCTGTGTGAGATTTTGTCTGTATAGCTTTGCTTTCACCATTTGTCCTAGGGTTCGGTACACCCGTTTCTTTTTTTATTTTTTTACTTAAAAAATTTTTTTTCTTAATAATTAATTTTTATTTTAATAACTTTATTTTATCTTACTTCATTTTACTTTATCTTCTTTCTTTCTTTCCTTCCTTCCTCCCTCCCTCCCTCCCTCCTTTCTTTCTTCCTTCCTTCCTTTCTTTCTTTCTTTATTTCCTTCTTTCTTTCTTTCTTTCCTTCTTTCCCACTTTCTTTCTTTCTTTCCTTCTTTCCTTCTCTCTTTCTTTCTTTCTTTCCTTCTCTCTTTCTTTCTCTCTTTCTCTCTTTCTTTCTTTCTTTCCTTCTTCTTCTCTCTTTCTTTCTCTCTTTCTTTCTTTCTTTCTTTCTTTCTTTCTTTCTTTCTTTCTTTCTTTCTTTCTTTCTTTCTTTCTTTCTTTCTTCTTTTCTCCCTTTTATTCTGAGCCATGTGGATGAAAGGCTCTTGGTGCTCCAGCCAGAGTCAGTGCTGTGCCTCTGAGGTGGGAGACCCAACTTCAGGACAATGGTCCACAAGAGGCCTCCCAGCTCCATGTAATATGAAATGGTGAAAATCTCCCAGAGATCTCGATCTCAACACCAAGACCCAGCTTCACTCAACGACCAGCAAGCTACAGTGCTGGACATCCTATGCCAAACAACTAGCAAGACAGGAACACAACCCCACCCATTAGCAGAGAGACTGCCTAAAATCATAATAAGGCCACAGACACCCCAAAACACACCACCAGACGTGGACCTGCCCACCAGAAAGATAAGATCCAGCCTCATCCACCAGAACACAGGCACTCGTCCCCTCCACCAGGAAGCCTACACAACCCACTAAACCAATGCTAGCTACTGGGGACAGACATCAAAAGCAATGGGAACTATGAACCTGCAGCCTGCAAAAAGGAGACCCCAAACACAGTAAGATAAGCAAAATGAGAAGACAGAAAAACACAGCAGATGAAGGAGCAAGGTAAAAACCCACCAGACGTAACAAATGAAGAGGAAATAGGCAGTCTACCTGAAAAAGAATTCAGAATAATGATAGTAAAGATGATCCAAAATCTTGGAAATAGAATACAGAAAATGTGAGAAACATTTGACAGGGACCTAGAAGAACTAAAGAGGAAACAAGCAATGATGAACAACACAATAAATAAAATTAAAAATACTTTAGAAGGGATCAATAGCAGAATAACTGAGGCAGAAGAACGGATAAGTGACCTGGAAGATAAAATAGTGGAAATAACTACTGCAGAGCAGAATAAAGAAAAAAGAATGAAAAGAACTGAGGACAGTCTCAGAGACCACTGGCACAACATTAAGCACACCAACATTCGAATTATAGGGGTTCCAGGAGAAGAAGAGAAAAAGAAAGGGACTGAGAAAATATTTGAAGAGATTATAGTTGAAAACGTCCCTAATGGGAAAGGAAATAGTTAATCAAGTCCAGGAAGCACAGAGAGTCCCATACAGGATAAATCCAAGTAGAAACATGCCAAGACACATATTAATCAAACTATCAAAAATTAAATACAAAGAAAACATATTAAAAGCAGCAAGGGAAAAACAACAAATAACACACAAGGGAATCCCCATAAGGTTAACAGCTGATCTTTCAGCAGAAACTCTGCAAGCCAGAAGGGAGTGGCAGGACATATTTAGAGTGATGAAGGAGAAAAACCTACAACCAAGATTACTCTACCCAGGAAGGATCTCATTCAGATTTGATGGAGAAATTAAAACCTTTACAGACAAGCAAAAGCTGAGAGAGTTCAGCACCACAAAACCAGCTTTACAACAATTGCTAAAGGAACTTCTCTAGGCAAGAAACACAAGAGAAAGAAAAGACCTACAATAACAAACCCAAAACAATTAAGAAAATGGGAACAGGAACATACATATCGATAATTGCCTTAAATGTAAATGGATTAAATGCTCCCACCAAAAGACACAGACTGGCTGAATGGATACAAAAACAAGACCTGTATATATGCTGTCTACAAGAGACCCACTTCAGACCTAGGGACACATACAGACTGAAAGTGAGGGAATGGAACAAGATATTCCATGCAAATGGAAATCAAAAGAAAGCTGGAGTAGCAATTCTCATATCAGACAAAATAGACTTTAAAGTAAAGACTATTAGAAGAGACAAAGAAGGACACTACATAATGATCAAGGGATCGATCCAAGAAGAAGATATAACAATTGTAAATATTTATGCACCCAACATAGGAGCACCTCAATACCTAAGGCAAATACTAACAGTCATAAAAGAGGAAATCGACAGTAACATATTCATAGTAGGGGACTTTAACACCCCACTTTCACCAATGGACAAATCATCCAAAATGAAAATAAATAAAGAAACACAAGTTTTCAATGATACATTAAACAAGATGGATTTAATTGATATTTATAGGACATTCCATACAACAACAACAGAATACACATTTTTCTCAAGTGCTCATGGAACATTCTCCAGGATAGATCATATCTTGGGTCACACATCAAGCCTTGGTAAATTTAAGAAAATTGAAATTGTATCAAGTATCTTTTCCGACCACAATGCTATGAGACTAGATATCAATTACAGGAAAAGATCTGTAAAAAATACAAACACATGGAGGCTAAACAATACACTACTTAATAACGAAATGATCACTGAAGAAATCAAAGGGGAAATCAAAAAATACCTAGAAGCAAATGACAATGGAGACACAATGACCCAAAACCTATGGGATGCAGCAAAAGCAGTTCTAAGAGGGAAGTTTATAGGAATACAATCCTACCTTAATAAACAGGAAACATCTCAAATAAACAACCTAACCTTGCACCTAAAGCAATTAGAGAAAGAAGAACAAAAAAACCCCCAAAGTTAGCAGAAGGAAAGAAATCATAAAGATTCAAACAAAAATAAATGAAAAAGAAATGAAGGAAACGATAGCAAAGATCAATAAAACTAAAAGCTGGTTCCTTGAGAAGATAAAACAAAATTGGTAAACCATTAGCCAGACACATCAAGAAAAAAAGGGCGAAGACTCAAATCAAAGAATTAGAAATGAAAAAGGAGAAGACAACTGACAATGCTGAAATACAAAAGATCATGAGAGAATTCTACAAGCCAACTCTATGCCAATAAAATGGACAAACTGGAAGAAATGGACAAGTTCTTAGAAATGCACAACCTGCCAAGACTGAACCAGGAAGAAATAGAAAATATGAACAGACCAATTACAAGCACTGAAATTGAGACTGTGATTAAAAATCTTCCAACAAACAAACGCCCAGGACCAGATGGCTTCACAGGCGAATTCTATCAAACATTTAGAGAAGAACTAACACCTATCCTTCTCAAACTCTTCCAAAATATAGAAGAGGGAGGAACACTCCCAAACTCATTCTACAAGGCCACCATCACCCTGATACCTAAACTAGACAAAGATGTCACAAAGAAAGAAAACTACAGGCCAATATCACTGATGAACATAGATGCAAAAATCCTCAACAAAATACTAGCAAACAGTATCCAACAGCACATTAAAAGGATCATACACCATAATCAAGTGGGGTTTATTCCAGGAATGCAAGGATTCTTCCATATATGCAATCAATCAACGTGATACACCATATTAACAAACTGAAGGAGAAAAACCATATCATCATCTCAATAGATGCAGAGAAAGCTTTCGACAAAATTCAACACCAATTATGATAAAAACCCTGCAGATAGTAGGCATAGAGGGAACTTTCCTCAACATAATAAAGGCCATATATGACAAACCCACAGCCAACATCATCCTCAATGGTGAAAAACTGAAAGCATTTCCACTAAGATCAGGAACAAGACAAGGTTGCCCACTCTCACCACTCTTATTCAAAATAGTTTTGGAAGTTTAAGCCACAGCAATCAGAGAGAAAAGGAAATAAAAGGAATCCAAATTGGAAAAGAAGAAGTAAAGCTTTCACTGTTTGCAGATGACATGATACTATACATAGAGAATCCCAAAGATGCTACCAGAAAACTACTAGAGCTAATCAATGAATTTGGATACAAAATTAATGCAGACAAATCTCTGGCATTTCTATACACTAATGATGAAAAATCTGAAAGTGAAATTAAGAAAACATTCCCATTTACCGTTGCAACAAAAAGAATAAAATATCTAGGAATAAACCTACCTAAGGAGACAAAAGACCTGTATGCAAAAAATTATAAGACACTGATGAAAGAAAGATGATACAAATAGATGGAGAGATATACCATGTTCTTGGATTGGAAGAATCAACTTTGTGAAAATGACTCTACTACGCAAAGCAATCTCCAGTTTCAATGCAATCCCTATCAAACTACCACTAGCATTTTTCACAGAACTAGAACAAAAAATTTCACAATTTGTATGTAAACACAAAAGACCCCGAATAGCCAAAGCAATCTTGAGAACGAAAAATGCAGCTGGAGAAATAAGGCTCCCTGACTTCAGACTATATTACAAAGCTACAGTAATCAAGACAGTATGGTACTGGCACCGAAACAGAAATATACCTCAATGGAACAGGACAGAAAGCCCAGAGATAAACCCATGCACATATGGTCACCTTATCTTTGATAAAGGAGGCAAGAATATACAGTGGAGAATAGACAGCCTCTTCAATAAGTGGTGCTGGGAAAACTGGACAGGTACATGTAAAAGTATGAGATTAGAACATTCCCTAATACCATACACAAAAATAAACTCAAAATGGATTAAAGACCTAAATGTAAGGCCAAAAACCATCAAACTCTTAGAGGAAAACAGGCAGAACACTCTATGACATAAATCACAGCAAGATCCTTTTTGACCTACCTCCTAGAGAAATGGAAATAAAAACAAAAATAAACAAATGGGACCTAATGAAACTTAAAAGCTTTTGCACAGCAAAGGAAACCATAAACAAGACCAAAAGACAATCCTCAGAATGGGAGAAAATATTTGCAAATGAAGCAACTGACAAAGGATTAATCTCTAAAATTTATAAGCAGCTCATGCAGCTCAATAACAAAAAAGGAAACCCAACCCAAAAATGGGCAGAAGACCTAAATAGACATTTCTCCAAAGAAGATATACAGATTGCCAACAAACACATGAAAGGATGCTCAACATCATTAATCATTAGAGAAATGCAAATCAAAACTACAATGAGATATCATCTCACACTGGTCAGAATGGCCATCTTCAAAAAATCTAGAAACAATAAATGCTGGAGAGGGTGTGGAGAAAAGGGAACACTCTTGCACTGTTGGTGGGAATGTAAATTGATACAGCCACTATGGAGAACAGTATGGAGGTTCCTTAAAAAACTACAAATAGAACTACCATATGACCCAGTAATCCCACTACTGGGCATATGCCCTGAGAAATCCATAATTCAAAAAGAGTCATGTACTGAAATGTTCATTGCAGCTCTATTTATAATAGCCAGGAGATGGAAGCAACCTAAGTGTCCATCAACAGATGAATGGATAAAGAAGATGTGGCACATATATACAATGGAATATTACTCAGCCTTAAAAATAAATGAAATTGAGTTTTTTGTAGTGAGGTGGATGGACCTAGAGTCTGTCATACAGAGTGAAGTTAGCCAGAAAGAGAAAAACAAATACTGTATGCTAACACATATGTATGGAATATAAGGAAAACAAACAAACAAACAAAAAAGGTCATGAAGAACCTAGGGGCAGAATAGGAATAAAGATCCCAGACCTACTAGAGAATGGACTAGAGGATATGGGGAGGGGGAAGGGTAAGCTGTGACAAAGTGAGAGAGTAGCATGGACATATATACACTACAAAACATAAAATAGATAGCTAGTGGGAAGCAGCCACATAACACAGGGAGATCAGCTCAGTGGTTTTTGACCACCTAGAGGGGTGGGATAGGGAGGGTGGGAGGGAGGGAGACGCAAGAGGGAAGAGATATGGGAACATATGTATATGTATAACTGATTCACTTTGTTATAAAGCAGAAACTAACACACCATTGTAAAGCAATTATACTCCAGTAAAGATGTTAAAAAAAAACCCAAAAAACAAAACAAAAGAAACAAAAATAAAACACTAGCTGTGAAACAGCAAACCACGTTGAGGAAATCTTGAGGTTGGTATGGATGGAACATAGGCCATGTGGTGGGGACAGGGGACTAAAAAACGAGGCTGAGGCCAAATGTAACTGTGATTGTGAAGGACACTGGATGACAAAGTAAGAGTTCAAAATTTAAGTTCTAGGCAAAGGAGCTCCAAGAGGAGTCAGTTAGGAGAGAATGGTGATTTGAATTGCTTCTGGGAAGATCAAGAGCAGTATGAAGATGATGCCAGAGATAGTGGATAAGAGACCATTGAAACAGTGCAGGCAAAAAAATATTAAGGTCCATCTTTCTGTTTGGTTATTTTTGGTGAAAGTGACTACTGAAGAGGGTTTGGAGGCAGAAAACCAGAGACTGAGGCCTTGCTTTTCACTTATTAGCTGTCACTTAACATCCTCTGAGTTTTCGGATCCTATCTATAAAATATGAACAATAATACCTGGAGAATTATGAGGATCGAGCAAAGGCATGCATATGAATGCACTTTGTAAAGTGCCAACATTCTGTGCAAATGTAAAGTAATATCAATATTATCATTATATACTCATCAACCTGATAATTTATTCAAAACAATGCATTATTTTAAGTGTATTTTCCAACTAACAAGGTATCCTATTTTCAGTAATAAAACAGGTTGAATAAATCAAATCTCATTAAATAGAAGTCAATTTTTTCCAGTCTCTTGCATTTAATATAAATGATGTAAAATAGTGTGGTAGAAAATAAAATGGGTCTAATTATTTCTGATCTACTTGAATTCTTTTTTGCCCATGTTTTCTCCAAGTTACATGATCCTTTTATTATCAGTGAAGACTGCAAGTTTTAGATGTGTATATAACCCCCAAAAGTTCTTGTTTAACCTCGCAGTTTTCTTAGCCACACACACACAAAGATAGAAATAGGGAACATTTGTCAAGATGATTTGATACTGTGCAGATGGGCATTATATACATGCAGATACTGTTGGGATATTTAAAGTACTGTCAATGAAAAGGAGGACATTTTAGTTTCGAACTGACATAGACTCTAGACATAATGATGATAATAGGAGTTAGCAAGACTGTCCATTTATTCCATGCATTAGCAGCTCTGAGTTGTACATTTCCCAGCTACACCATGAGAGGAAGTCATGGCAGGCCTTGAAGGTTCTTTTCCCCCCTTGAGAAGAGATAGAAAGAAAATAGCAATTATTTTTTGAATCTATAATAAATTTGCTAAGAATTTGACTTGGAAAAGTAAAAATGGGATTGTGACTACCCTTCCTCTCATTCGTGAGGAGTCAGCAGGATAACTGTTAGAATGATTTGGACAGAAATTTTTAACTAAGCAAAAGGGTTACATGTCAATCAGAAAGTAAGTAATAGGTTGTTTGCATTGATTGGGTCATGTGTCAATATTTTTGGGACCTGTAGTTTGAGCAAGACAGTAATCCTTGATATACAGGGTAAACTGCTTAGCATTTCAAATATGACTTCAATTTAGGAGAGTAAGTGGTAATGAAGTTCAAAAGGTGGCATGTTGTACCTCATATTCAGTGATGGCTGCAAGTGTTTACTTAAGGGTCTACCATTAGAATCCTGCATAGATTTCTTTTACCAACTCTGTCTCTGGTTTAGTAGAGCTGCTATCTACTATGCTATCAACTCCAAATCAAAAACTTTCCTGCTGCCTCGGTTTCCTTTGCCATAACTGTATAATTTTTTTCTTTCAAACACTGTAAGCTGATTATCAATTTTTTTTTTTTTTTTGGGGTTCGCAGGCCTCCCACCGCTGCGGCCTCTCCCACCACGGAGCCCAGGCTCTGGATGCGCAGGCCCAGCGGCCATGGACCACGGGCCCAGCCGCTCCGCGGCACGTGGGACCCCCCCGGACAGGGGCACGAACCCGCGCCCCCCACATCGGCAGGCGGACCCCCCAACCACTGCGCCACCAGGGAAGCCCCTGATTATCAATTTTTAACCCCCAAATAATAGTTGGTATTTTATTTATAATGTACACCCTATTTTTTCCAGAATGGATCTGAGTCAGAATTACAGGAACATTTTAGTGCATATCTTCATAAATATTTGCACATTTCTGACTGCTTTCTCTCTCAGTGTTTACCTGTCTATAAGGATATATTTCCTTCCTGTCTCCTGTCAGCCAGCCCCTTCGGCCACGTCAAGTTGGTTCCTACAGTTAGAAGAAGTTAACAACAGTAGTGTAAATACCCTTCTCTACCAAAGGACATTATTTGGCTGAGTAAATCCCAGTAGAATGATTCAGATAGTTTTTCCAAAGTTAAAAATGAACAATTAAGTGAGATTTTACAAGCTGGTAGAGGTAGATAAGTCAAACTTAAGCAAAACCTAGAGCTCAGGCATAGCCATCCAGGAAAGGAGTGATAAATAAGAGACCACATGTAATAGCTGCTGGTCCAAGTCAGCAGGGCATCTTCAACAACAACGTGATCTTAAGACACACCAAATGAATGAATGAATGATAAGTGACTTTGGGCATCTAGAAGTTAATTAGTAGAGAAAACAAACAAACAAAATACACTTTCTTTAAGCCATTCCATACTTCTGACAGTTTCAACTTCCTTGGTTAGTTTCTTTATTGTTTTCCATAGCGTATAAAAGCACCTGGCTGATATGCAGAAAAAGAGAGAAAGAACATTTGTGGATGTATTTTTCTTTGTGTTAAGAGGCTATGTATTTGTCATAGCAATATTCCCTATAAGCTATTTTTTAAACACAGATGAGAAGAAGAGCTTAGATTGTGGTGCCAAAATTAGAATAAGATGTGTGGTCACCTGCAAGGAGGAGGCTGCCTCCCAGGTAGGCATGGGAGTATATGCTTTTGTCTTTTTTTCCACCCAGCCTCCAACCCCACTTGAGCCTCCCTTTGGGAAGCAGCCCATTTGTGTTAGGAGTTGGTGTCCACTGCCTTCTGTAGGAGCTATGGTGTCCAGACCATCCCCTTCCCTGCCTCAGCATAATCAAGGAGACACACCTGACTCACGCTCAGCAGATTAGACACCCTTTTCTGGGAGGTGAATGTAACGGGGTTTAATGAGAAACACCAGCCTCTTCCTGCTTCAGAATCTGTGCTTCAGTTCTTGGTTCCCAGTCCTCCAGAATTCCTCTCTTCTTGCCTGTTTCTCCACCTGATCCTCCAGGTCCCCACTGATTTGGTAGTCCCAGAGATTTCCAGGTAATCAGGAAATTCCCTTCCGGCTCAATATAGACACCCATTTCTGATGCTTGCAGCTATGAACACTGATTCATACAGGTAGAGTTAACAGACACGAATCTTGCTTAGAGTGATATTTGGGTACTCAAGTTCCTTGTTGTAAGTATAGCATGAACGCAACTTGATGAAATTCTCTCTGGCACTAGACGAGTGACCTACTTAGTCCGCTGAGATCCATTAGATCTGACAATCAGCAAACAAGCACTAAGGGTCACAGATGTAACACCAGAACATAGAACTGCAGGAAATGCTAAAATGAAAGGCAGATTCCACTGTTAAACCAGTGGATGGAATGACCCACTGTGATTCTTTCACTAGGATAGGATAGAATCATAGAAGACTTTCAAACTTTAGGCTGCATAAGAATCACTTTGGAAGCTTGCTTAAAAAATGCAATGTTCCACTACTTTATATAAAATAGATAACTAATAAGGACCTACTATATAGCACAGGGAGCTCTACTCAATACCCTGTAATGACCTGTATAGGAAAATAATCTAAAAAAGAGTGGATATATGTATATGTATAACTGATTCACTTTGCTGTAAACCCAAAACTAACACAACATTGTAAATCAACTATATCCAATAAAAAATTATTTTTAAAATCCCATATCCCAATCATCCTCTCAGAAATACTAACCTAAGTGATATGATATGAGTCCTACTTCATTTAAAGAATATTCCTTTCTCCCTTCCCAAGTTTCCTACAATTTCTATTAGGAAATAGGGAAAATTGGGAGGAAGAGAGTAATAAATATTGTCTATAAAAGGACTCTATTACTTAAGAAATGTAACAAATCAACATACAGTAGTGTTGTATCCAAAGTGTACTTAGCCTGCTAGGACTCAATTATGTAGGCTTAGAAAAAGGAAACAAAACAAATAGAAAAACTATAAACAGTGTAAGCGATTCTTTAGAATAGGGCATGTGTCGTCAGCCAGGCTCGGCATCACTGCACCTCTCAAAGTGACCATTTCACCAACTGCAGGTGATTCTAGTGTCTATACATGTGGACATTTCTATCAATATGGTCCCCAAACATGCATCAATTACTTTATCAGGTATTCAACCAAGCAAGCAACAATCTGTCCCAAGCTGTCAGAAAAAAATACCCCATTGGATTTATCAAGAGACTTTCTTAGGAATCTTCAGGGTAATTTTGCTAGCAGTGATTTTAAGCTACATAATAAGCTCAGAACTTGATCCCCTAGCAAGATGACTCTGCTCTTATTTAGCCCAGCACTGACAGAGGCAATATAGTGTAAATCAGAGGTTAAATGCCTTCATTCTAGAGCCAGATTGATTGAGTTCAAGTTCTTGCTCTGGCATTTATTAACTGTGTGACTTGGAGCAAGTTGCTTACCCTTCCATGCTCAGCTTCCTCATCTGTAAAATAGTCTCTCTTTCGTGGCTGTAAGTAAGGCCACAGTCGCAAGATTCCACATGTGTGCTGAAAAATTCAGCCAAGTCTTTCAGGTACCTAATTATCAGAGTAAGAATCATGACTTGGATTAAAACTGGAAGCCTTCCCTGACCACCAGCCTAGATTGGATCCCCCAGTGGTATACTCTCAAGGCATCCTCTGATTCTCCATGGTAATACTTAAAACAATTTTATTTAAATAATATTTAGTGTCTATCACTCCTCTGTCCATGATATCATTCAGTCCCAATGCCCCCAGAATGTAAACTCCATTTACATTCATCCACTTCTATATCACCAATATTTAACATAGTGCTGTGAGCAATTCAGGCACACTCAATAAATATTTCCTGAATAAATGAATGTGTGATGACAATCATATACATGTACAGATTTTAGATATTTTCTATTTTTAAAGTGTAGGCTATGAGTAAGGAATGGGACCAATATCTGTTTCTATATTGTCAGTTTTAAAGTCAGCCATTTCTCCACCATGCTAAGTGTTCACTCAATTCATCTGAATTCAACAACACTTCTTTAGCACTACCATGTGCTACAGTGCTCAGGATACAAAGATGTTCTCAATGAGTTTATCCTCCCACACATTCCCTTTTCCCATCAAACACACAGGAGGGGGAACGTCACATTATTCTTTCATTAAACAAGCCTTTTTCAAGTGATTGTTGTATGCTCTTTCTGTGCCTTCTTTCAATGGTATAGACAAGGACATGTACTCTCTTTGTCATGTATTGTGTGACTTTGCCTGTGAATAATTATTCATTTGCTGCATGAGTATAAATGGGTCCCCTGGTTGAGCCACCTGGGTCTGAGGCAATGATACGTTCTTGTCTACAGAACAGATAACATTGCAGTTAAAGACCTCAAAATCTCTTACTCAAATGTATTTCTTAGTCTCCCAAGTTCTTTGCAAGTTCAATGGCTCTCCAGGGCAGCTCTCTTCCAAGTATCAGAGATCTGATCATTTCCATCTTGTGTCTCTGCTATCTCAACATTTAGCTTGCAAGGCTGCTATGTCAGGGGACTAGAGACAATGAAGAACTCACATTGCTCTTCTATTCTTTACTCCAGAGGGACATTCTATCTAGAGTCCATTGATCATCAAGAGTCACATGTCCCTACCTAACTATAATGGACCCAGGAAGGATAGGAGAACCAGATATGGTTAAATGCTGAAAGTTTCCACCATATTGTTGTATCATATTCTTATCAGAAGCAATCTCAATCAGTGGAGTGAACGCTGAGATAATAGTAGACCACTAAAGCTGGACTAGATATTAGGGAGTATCTTCCATTCCCCTGTTTTATAATAAAGGAGACTGAGGCTGAAAGATCATCCATGGCTTCAGAACTACTCAGAGGAAATACCAGAAGTGGAAATTAGGTGTCCAGAATCTCTATCCAGTATATTCTTCTCACTGCATAATGATCCTCTCAAAACACAGTCCACGTGGCATTCTACGTGGCTTCCCCATCAGTAGAAGGCTGCAGAATGAGATAAAAAACAGAGCCTTTATGGTTCAACCAGAGCCAAGTGTCTCATGTCGGTTGATTAAATGGATTAGAGCTGTCTAATTTCAGTAGAAATTCCATTTCCTTAGACTTTCCATTTTCCATACACTATGTTATTTTCAGTGAGAATTTCAGTAGGCAGGAACTAAATTTGTTGAGCCCTGAGGCTTGGATTTTAAATTTTTATTAAGCATGTATGTTTCCCTCCCACATCAAGCAGATAGTTAAATTCTGGTTTGGAAAAGTTGCTGGCATTTATTGGGCATATATGAACTGGATTGTATCTTGCAGCACAGTGAGCTTGTTTTATAGGTTATTCTTCTCTACTTATAATTTTTACTGGTGTTGAAAATAGGATTAAAATTGGGCAGTTTAATTCCCATAATAGCTGAAAACTCATTTGGTACGGGGGAAGTTTTTAAAGAGAGTATATTTAAAGTTACCTGATCTAGAGTTCAGTTTATAAGTGGCCAAAGTGTACATAATGTCTGTCTCTCTTCTTTCCCTAGAGTCTCTTCTTCTCGCATATTTGTACCAAACATGCTTCTCTACTCAGAGGCCCTTTTCACTCTGACATAAGCGGTGACAAAGAAGGTGATGGTGGCAAACATCTTCTTGGCAGGAGATGGAAACTCATGGTCCCTCAGACAGACATCAACCAAACCCCAAAGTGCCCCCTGACACAAGTGTGCCCTCTGATGTGCTTACAAAGTCCTTTTAGGGGCACAGTAGCCAGAAGCACAACTTCAGGCCATTTCAAGTTCTGGTCAACAGCCACTTCTGGACATTTCCTAGGAAACTTATCTCTGTCCTCTGGCACTCCTTCAGCACAGCCTCTCCCACTGTACCTAGCAGGCCGAATAGTTCTGACACCACACCATTTTCTTTCTAAGTCACACTCACAGTAGCATGGGAGGAAGGAAGGAAGGAAAGAAGGAAGGAAGGAAGGGAGGAAAGAAGGAAATTATATTTAAAATAGGATTAGGTCTCATTTTCTTCATCCCTTTCAAGTTATGTTCTTTAGCCCAGTGCCCTCCAGCTGTGCATGGAGATCAGTGACTTTTTCAGATTCAAGGCCAATGATCAGTCAGCAAATTGTCTGGCAAGCAGTGCCAAGACACCAGGCAATTGGCTGGTGCCCTCTGAGGAATGTACACTTTCCCTCCCCTTCTCTGTAACCCAGTTAGCTACGTGAGTTGCCATGACTCTCTCCAGTCCAATCCAATGTCCAAAGTGGGCCTTATAGCATACAATTCAATAGGTTCCTATTCAGCAGTAGGAAAGCTCATGATAGATTTTATCACAATGTTCTATGAATTATTGGGAGTAGAACAGGTAAGGTTTGTCAGGGCAACTAGATCATACTCAGGAGAATGTCCCTTTCCATAGCCCCACAGGAGCACAGCATTTCTCTGTAAGACACCATATTTATCCTTGATACCCTTACCTATCACCAGACACTAAATTATGAGACATTGGTCAAGTCCCTGAACTTCCCTCAGTTTCACCCCTCTGAACTACTGAGTGGAGATCTTAAGGTACTTGTTCTTCTTTCTCACATGGTATATAAGGATAAAAATGAGACATAGTTATAAAATGCTTTGAACAATTATAAAATAACATGTGATAATTACATGCTCATTTGTTGCTTGTGGGGGTATTAAACAATACAACCACTGAGAATTGACTTGGAGTATTACTGCATTCGTTGGAATTATATCTGGCTGGCTGTGACAGAAAGTCTAAAATAACAAAGGCTTATACAAGAAATAAGTTCACATTTCTCCAATAAAGTCTCAGGGAATAAAGTCTGTTGCTGGTAAGGCAGCTCCAGGAAGTTACCCAGGTTCCTACTGGTTCTGACTTCCTTACAGCAGGGCCCTTATTCTCTTAGTCCAAAATGGCCCCTAGACCTTTAGTCAACATATCTGTAATTCTGATATGAGAAACAAGGAAGGGAACAAAGCAAAGGAAATGTCAATGGATATATGGCAGCTATGTTTTAAGGTCATATACTGAAAACTGTCATACAACATTTCCACTTACATATCATTAGCCAATATTTAGTTAAATTGTCAGACTTAGCAGCAAGGAAGGGTAGGAAATGTTTCTTCCAGACAACCATGTATCTAACTGAAAATCAAGGAAGCATGAGTTTCAGGGTTGGCAAGTAGCAGTTTTTGCTCCACCTAATAAAATTGAACCTGCACGTACCTTATGATCCAGCAAGTCCATATCTGGGTGCATGCCTTAGAGAATCTTTATCACACAGCAAGACTGACAAATGGACAGAAATTTTCATTGTGACACAATGTCAAGTAGTTAAACTGCCTATCACGAGGGGAATGGATAAATAAACTGTGGTTTATTCTCGCTATGGAACACCGTACACCAACATTCACGACTTAAAATAATTAATCTTATTTACTTAAATCAATCTAGATATATCTTGAACAACTTTTGGGGAATATAGCAAGTTACAAAATATATATGAAGTATGATACTGTTTATACAAATTTTAAAAATACATGAAGCAATACTATGTATTGTTTGTGGACAAAAATACATTTACAGAAAATGTTTAAAACATGTCTGGAAATGGTATGAACGTCAGAGTAACTACCCCAAGAGAGAAGGGGCGGAAGGATGGGAGAGTGGGCTTTAACTGCATTCTATAACATCTTCTTTAAAAACAAGCAAAAACAAAGAAAGTTCTGAAGCAAAATGGCAAATTGTTAGCTTCTATTAAATCTGGGCTATGAGTATTTTGCTATCTGCTTTGTTATTGTCATCATGTTTGAAACATTTCATGATTATAAACAGAACATTTAGTTATAGAATATTAGGCACAGCACAGGGTGGTGGTATTGATGGCAGTTGCTGTTTCTTGGTGCACACAGAAATTTCTTATGGCAGAGATAGATTTGTGTATAAGTCTGTGATGGTTAAGAAACGTTCTTGGCTCATATAGAAATTTCTTATTGCATTACTTCTGCAGCCATGCAGTAGGTATCAGTTGAATAAATACAACGGACAGTGAAGGTCTGTCCAGTGGTATACATATATTGACTTCCAAAAATCATTGGAAAGAACTTTGGGACAACCTCTCTCCTGGAAGCTTCCCTGAATAAAAGGAAACAGGCAGCAGTAGGACCCATCGCCAGCCCATTGCTCCAACCTCATCTTCCTCCACTCACTACTTTATTCTCCATACTTGGTGACACCAGTTGTCTTTTTGAAGCCTCAGTCGTTTAAACTTATTGTTTTTCTTACCTAGTATACCTTTCCCCATGCAGCCTCTTTCTCAAGACTCAAGGCTCAGTTTAAAAGACACCTCCTCAGAGAGGCCACCCAGGATCACCCTAACTAAAGTTGATTCCCCAACTCCTACCCATATCACTCTCTATTCCACTACCATGCTTTATTTTAAAATTTCCTTCACATTGATTATCATGATCTGAAATTATTCTAAAGATTTTTTAATGTATTTGTCATCCACCACAAAGTGCAAGCTCCATGGGGGTAGGTACTTGATCCATTTTGTTTACTGCTGTATGTCCAGAATCTAGAACAGTAGAGACTTGGCACTATTGGCTCTCAGTAAGTAGTTGTTGAATGAATAATAAATGTCAGCACATGTTATAACCTCTAAAAATCAAGGAGGGAAGCTTAGAGGTTTTTCCCTAATTGGTTAGGGAAATTAATGGCCCTAGAGGCCAATAATTTCAAGAAAGCATAGTTTTGTTATTGTTTTTTGTTTTAATAGACTTTTTAGAGCAGTTTTAGTTTTACAGAAAAATCATGTAGAAAGCACAGAGAGTTCCCATATACCCCTTTGTCCCTTCACACATACCTTGCATTAATGTGGTACATTTGTTATAATTGATGAGCCAATACTGATATGTTATTATTCATTGAAGTCCATAGTTTACATTAGGGTTTGCTCTTTGTGTTACACAATGTACAGGTTTTGACAAATGTATAAAGTCATGTATGCACCATTACTGTATCATACAGAATAGTTTTGCCACCCTAAGAATTCTCTGTGCTTCACCTATTCATCCTCCTACCCTTCGCCTGAAGTCCTGGCAACCACTGATCTTTTTGATGTCTCTCTGGTTTTACCTTTTCCAGAATGTCATGAAGTTGGAATCATGTAATATGTATCCTTTTTTCGACTGGTTTCTTTCACTTAGCAATATGCATTAAAGATTCATCCATGTATTTTCCACTCTTCATAGTTCATTTCTTTCATTGCTATTGTAATGTACTGTACTGTAACATTTATACTTAAATATAAAATGTATGTTTATTTTATTTTAATGAATAATGGTCCATTGTATATATGTTTCATAGTTTATCCATTCACCTACTGAAGGACATCTTGGTAGTTTCCAATTTTTTGCAATAATGGATAAAGTTGCTATAATTTTTTTTTTTTTTTTTTTGCGGTACACGGGCCTCTCACTGTTGTGGCCTCTCCCGTTGCGGAGCACAGGCTCCGGACGCACAGGCTCAGCAGCCATGGCTCACGGGCCCAGCCACTCTGCGGCATGTGGGATCTTCCCAGACCGGGGCACAAACCCATGTCCCCTGCATCAGCAGGCGGACTCTCAACCACTGTGCCACCAGGGAAGCCCAAGTTGCTATAAATATTAATGTGCAAGTTTTCGTGTGGACATAAGTTTTCAACTCACTTGGGTAAATGCACAGGAGCACAGTTGCTGGATTATATGGTAAGCTTATGTTTGTAATAAACTGCCAAGCTGTCTTCCAAAGTGGCTCTACCATTCTGCATTCCCACCAGCAATGAATGAGAGTTCATGTTGCTCCACATCCTTGTCAGCATTCGATATTGTCAGTGTTTTGTATTTAGCTATTTTAGTAGTGTATCTAGTAGTGTATCTCATTATTGTTTTAAGTTAAATTCCCTGAAGACATATAATGTTGAGCATCTTTCATAGGCTTATTTTTTCCATCTCTGTATCTTCTTTGGTGCTGCACTGTTCACCTCTTTTACCCATTTTTTAAAAATGGATTGTTTGTTTTCTTATTGTTGAGTTCTAAGAGTTCTTCATATATTTCGGATATAAGTCCTTTATCAGATATGTATTTTGCAAATAATTTTCTCCCAGTTTGTGGCTTGTCTTTATTCTCTTAAGAAAGCACTAGTTGTCATAGAGACAGTCGCCTCAATAACTTTACCTAGTGTATTCCTAATGTCCTCTGAGAGCCCAAGCGTGCCTGGCTCTTTGCTTCCAGTGCCTGATTTCTGTTCCTCTACACCCATTTTGCCTCATAGCACTGACATTAGGAGGGTAGGTGGGAAAGCAAAACATCAAGTATTATACCAGTTTCTCTGAATTCATCATATGAAAGACATTGATTTAAAATTGACTAGTAGTTATCCAAAGGCTCTGTACAATCTATTCCAGAGGATGGGGCAGAGACTTGTACCTATAAGAAGGTACAGTTTACTAATTTTTTCTCTCTTGTACTATATTAAAAGCTTCTATTCCCATTGCTAGGGATACTTCCCTTTTGCAATCCTGTGCCACCCCTTCCCACCCTTCAGAAAGGTGGGAATTCAGGGAGACAATGCATTTACAGTTAACTCTCACTAGGAGAACACAAGCTTGTGGAGAAACTTCATCAGTAACTATTGTTAAAGAAAACTCTTCTGCTAGTTCTACTGGAGATTATTGAGATACATAATAATCATTTATTGACATAAAAGCCTATACCTACAGAAACAAATTGCTTTCTTTAAAAGTCTTGCCAATCAAACATCCTCTGATTAAACCCTAAATTAAAAACCTTTCCACTGATTACTAGCCTGCTTATAAATTTCAGTTTCCAAATGCCATGGGACTATGTTCTTGGTCTTGCGTATAGTATTTCTTCCAATAGACTCCTATATGCACAAAAAGGTTCATGCAAGTTTAGAGGTTCCATTACAGATCCCCAAAGAGGATTTATTTTCCTTGTTTTTTCCTGGTTTCAGGCAGAGTAACTAGAGTTCTCAAAGGAAATTCCATTGTCATGCTAAAATTTGAAATGGCAAATTAAAATTTTGTTTTATTATTTAATAACAGCATAAGTTATTTTCAAAGGGGAAACAAGGTAGGTGTTATTCTTAAAAAGGAATGAAGACAGTGAAAAAAATAAATATTGCTTAGTTTCTAATTCTTGAGGGCATGGTTTCCAAAATGCCTCATTTGAATGTCCAAAATTGACTCCTCTCATAGATGGAGTAGACACCCTCTGTGACTTGCTTAGAGAATCTTCAGAGTAGCCTCCAAACTAAAACTATTTTCTTCACTGACTTGTCTCTGTGCCCAGAATCCCTACTAGGTATGTTTTCCCTTTGTGCCTCTACATTCCTTATAAGAATTCTCCTACTCCCTGCTGCTCACAAAGCAACGAAGTTGATAATGTACATTATAATATTGGAGCAAATAATATATTAGATTATCAATAGTTTATTATTTTTGTCATTGCATAGTATTCCATTGTGTTACGTTCCACAATCTGTTCATCCATTTACCAGTTGATGACTATTTGAATTTTTTCCACTTGGGACTATTATGTAAACAGCTGCTATGAACAATTCCCATACAAGTCTTTGTATGAAGGTATGCTTTCATGCCTCTTGGATAAATAACCAGAAGTGAGATTGCTGGATCATACGGTAAATGCATCTTTAATCTTATAGGAAATGGCCAAACTGTTTTCCAAGTGGTTTACTATTGTACATTCCCCCCAGCAATGTATGAGGGTTCTAGTTTCTCCTCATCCTCAAGGCAAGTAACTTATAGAGGAGGATAGAAAGAATAACAGAAGGAGATAGAGGGATTGGTACAATATGAAGCCCTTGTCAGGATCTCCCTGTATTAGGAGATACCTCCCAACAGCTGCCCTTCTCTCTCATCTACCTCACTCACCTCTACCTGCAGATGCTCAGAAATGGGTATTGCCCTAGTAGGAATTGTCCCTGGATGAGACAAAGGTCTGCCTTAGATTATCAAGGTTGTCTTGTAGCCTATCTACCTGTTGCCTTTCCCCTGCCTTTTCAGATTTCTCAGTCCTCCTGACCCTTTTGCCTTCATTTGAAGCCTTTACCTCTTTTGATCTTAGTTAGTTGTGCCCTCCTGGTTGTCACCTATCCAGTGGGCCTGTTTTACCTTCCCTCTTCATTGCTGCCTGGACTTGGGGTCCTTATGCATGAACCTACTTTGCTCAGCCTGGTGGCGTTACTCTTCAACTCTTTTTGCAAAATGGCCTAAGCTAATTTGCTCACATGTATTTTGACCTTTTTGGTATATAATTATAGTTACTATATATAATTACAGTCATAGCCTCTTCAATAAGAGCACGTTTCTGACCAAAGCTCCCAAATGTGTTGACATTTATTAAACATTTACTAGCAAGCAGGCATAGAACATTTTCTACAGTTTGCTCCATAAGTTCAAAGAAACAAATTCTCTGTGTCTTAAGTGTGCCTGCCACACCTTGTATGAGAGATGGTCACCATCTAGTCACCCCTGAAAACTGAATTTCTGATTAGGACAGTGCATAGCATGTGACTCAAACTAAAAAGTACCCACATACATCACACATGTTGCTTGTTTTTTTTTCTTTTTGCAGAATTATTTTAAAGTAAATTATAGATGTCATAACAACTCTTGAATCCTGCCTTTGAAATAACATTTATTGAGTACCCACCACATACCAGGCGGTCTGCTAGGTGTTTTAAAATTGCATTTATATTCTTCAATTGGAAAATTATATAATAACTCAATGAAGCAGGTATCATTGTATGTCCCTGTTTTACAAATAAGAACGGTAATTTACCCAAAGTCATTTGAAGTGACAGAGCTCTAGTTCAAATCTAAGTCTGCCTACCCCCAAAGCGATATTTCAGCCATCTTTCAGTTTAAGCAATAAAAACATAGTTTTTTTAGTATCCATTCAAAGATGTAACTAACTCACTGTTTATTAATCTTTCTTATACTTTCTGATTAATGAATACCTTGGAGAATGTGATGAAAGCACTTGCATCTCTCCTATCAGAAAGGACGTACATGGCTTATTTTGTCAATAACTTCAAGAAATTTGTGAAAACTTCACCTTTCCTCCCTATGCCCACATGAATCTCAGATTAAGAATCCCTGCAATAAGGAACATGAAGCGTTTCCCTGCTTTAGGACTGTAATCTACACTATTTGCTCTGGTTCCTCTGTTGCACTTCTGAACACGTTACTTGTTTCTCAGGTACAGAAGCCATTTACCCTTTCTGTAATGGTGCTCCTATTTCTTTGGTTTAAAATGCCCCTAGACACAGGCAGTCAATCTTCAGATATTAGCAGCAGAAACCCCTTCTTGGTGACTATACTTTGCACTTACAAGGTATAGTTTTCCCTGAATTCATACCTCAGAAACTGTACTTAATGAGTACAAAGCCACTGTGAAAATAGGGTCTTTAACCCAAAGACCACATCCCTGCCCATTCAGAGGTCAACTGCTGCCTGACAGATTACTTCAGAGAACTGGCCATGAAAAAGCATGACTTTTATCACCTCAGCACAACAGCACACCTGTATTTTTCTGTTGCCCTCCAGGTTCTTCAATGCTTTTGACATTATATGAACTTTCCTAGGTTTGGCATGTTGTCAGGGCTCTGTGTCATGTAACCAAGGGCCTTCTCTAAAAAGAATGCACAAACCACTCATTAGCATAATTTAAACATTAATTATGAAAACAGTCCCCCAAATGCCATGAAAGCAAATAAAACGCTGAGCAACTACCAAGCAAACTATTTTACTGCTGAGGTTCAGAAAAACAATAGAATGATTAGCAAAAATGCATTACTAGGCCTAGTTATATTTCACACAATATTTGATAATCCATAGGGCCCATGTCTGTTTGCCCATAAATAAGATATACAATTAATGGTTTTCTTTTCTTTCTTTCTTTTTTTTTTTTTGCGGTACGCGGGGTTCCCACCGCTGTGGCCCCTCCCGTTGCGGAGCACAGGCTCCGGACGCGCAGGCTCAGCGGCCATGGCTCACGGGCCCAGCCTCTCCGCGGCATGTGGGATTTTCCCGGACCGGGGCACGAACCTGTGTCCCCTGCATAGGCAGGCAGACTCTCAACCACTGCGCCACCAGGGAAGCCCAATGGTTCTCTTTTATCTGACACATCATAGTGAATCTGTGAGAACATCACTTAACCTCTCCAATCCATCTTTCAACTACTGTATACTTACATATAAGAATGAACAGAAATGTAACTTTCTTGATTTTATTCTGTGAATATGTACTTTTGTGTTGCCTCTGATAAAGTGAAAAGTATATATTCAAATACAGAAAAATTGCTATTGTCGTACATTAAGAAAGATTCTGAAGCTTATTAAAATATAATAAACTACCAAATTTGGCATTTTTGGTACTTGTTGAATCCATTCCAAGGTATTTCATTATTTGGAATTACTAGAAGAACCTCATCACAGGCTAGCTTTTCCAATAACTCAACCTTGAGGCATGAGTAGAAATTATAGCATGAAAATGAAGCTATAATGCAAACTGAACATATGTGAGTTTTATCCTAGGCAGAAAATAACCTAGTGCTATAACTTATCTCTGTTTTTTTAAAAAAAGTGCTTTTAAATCATTGAACACTGATTCTTAAAAGAAGCTATTATCTATAATGTGACCATCAAACAAGTTTTGGTAAAACCAGATATAGGCAACACTGTGAGAAGCTGCATTTTCCTAAGAAACTATCTTTTTCTTCCCTCTCTAATATTCATAGCATTTTGATTTTAGTTTTTAATCTCATTTACAAAATTTAAGATTCAATGGGTCAATTAATTTTTCTCATATATAAAATGGGGGCAATAATAGTAACTACAGGCACACTTTGGAGACATTGCAGGTTTGGTTCCAGACCACTGCAATAAAGCAAATATCGAAATAAAGTGAGTCACACAAATATTTTGGTTTCCCAGCGCATGTAAAAGTTATGTTTATATTATACTGTAGTCTTTTAAGTGTGCACTATGTTAAAAAAAAAAGTATATGCCTTAATTTTAATATACTTTATTGCTAAAAAATGCTAACCATCACTGAGCCTGCTGTGAGTTGTAATCTTTTTGCAATTGTAACATCAAAGATCACTGATCACAGGTCACCACAACAAATATAACAATGAAAAAGCTTGAAACATTGTGAGAATTACCAAAATGTGACAGAGAGATATGAAGTGAGCAAATGTTATTGGAAAAATGGTGCCAACAGACTTGCAGTGTTGCCACAAACCTCCAATTTGTAAAAAACTCAGTATCTGCGAAGCACAGTAAAGTGAAACAATAAAACCAGGTATGTCTGTACTCAACTGGCTTCTTGAGAAAATTAAATATAATAATGCATGGAAAGATCCTGGCATGGAAGACTTCTAGGTTCAGCTCCAACATGGAAACAGCTTGGATGTTGTCACTCCTGTCTCTATAATAAGAAAAAGCTGGACAAATAAAAAATCGACAACTTTTTTGGATTCATAAGAGAAATGAGGTCACAAGGCAAACCAGCACCCACAATCTGGAAAGACAAACAAATCTAGGGGGTCACAGCCAAGATCTGCTTACCTGGAACAGAACAGCTGGAGTCATAAACTAGTAAGAACACTTAAATGATAATTTTGATGAATTGTTGAAGGCTGAGTCTGGACTAACATGAGAGTGAGAAACTCTCAGGGGCTGCAGTCTTAGGAAGGCCCCCACACTCTCATGGGTTTTACCTCCAGGAATCTCACAAAGTTCTCATGGTGAAAATCAGCAAAAGATCTCCTAGTTCATGGCTCTGGCTTTGGCAGGAGTTAAGAGAAAAGTAGTCACTCTGCAGTAAACCCAGACCTTCTCCATAACAAAGGCCTACCCTCAAAGAGAGAAGACTTTGTCAGAGCCTTATCTCAGCTGGGGGATATTCCCCCAATAGCCTTCCTGTCTCACCTAAGATTAAAAAGAAAAATCTACAGGGGTCAGGGCTTCAAAGAAATAGGAATGCGGAAGCCAAAGAAGTGAATGGGGGAGAAGGAGAAAGCTACACCATGGAGAAATACTTGTGAAGATTGCTTCCCAGAGACACAGGCTCTCTAAGAGACTAAGATTTATTCACAAGATTATAGAACACTTCCCTTCCCCCATACCTGACCATCACATTAACAAGACTCCTATTGATATATAATAGTGATATATTATAGCTAACGAGCTGCAAGCTGCAGACTCCCTCTGGGAAGGAGTATTTAGGGAAGCCTAAAGTCAAGAAAGGAAACAAAAACTAGCACAATGGAGGAATTTAAACCCTCTATTATCTATAGCCACAGCAAATATTAAACATAGTCCAACTACTGGACGGATTTATATATCTCCTCACACTCAATCCTGTTTACCTCAGTTCCTATTACTCAATACATTTTCGCTTTCAACAGAAATTACAAGGCTAGTGGGAATGAAAAAGTTACAGACATTTTGGAAGACAACTTGGCAGCTTTTATAAAGCTAAACATAGAATTACCATATAATCCAGCAATCACACTTGTATATATTTACCCAACTGATTTGAAAACTATGTCCACACATAAACCCGCATATAAACACTTACAGAAGCTTTACTCATAATCGCCCAAAACTGGATGCAACCGTGATGTCCTTTAGAGGAAAATAGATAAATAAACTATGGCACATCCATATAATGGAATATTATTCATACACTAAAAAGAATGAGCTATCAAGCCACAGAAAGACATGGATTACATAAATATATATTACTAAGTGAAGGAAGCCACTCTGCAAAGGCTAAATACGTTAAGATCTCAATTGCATGATATTCTATAAAATGCAAAACTATAGAGATGGTAAACAAGATCAGTGATCACAGGGGTTCAGAGCAGGGGTATTAGTAAGTGGCACACAGGTGATTTTTTTAGGGCAGTCAAATTGTTGTGGATGACACTGTAATTATGGGTACACAACAAGATGTATTTGTCAAAACTCATAGAAATTTGCAGCACAGAAGCAAACCTTAATATATAAACATTAAAAAAAAAACATTTAGAATGTTGGAGGTTTCCAGGATGAATTGTAGAATGTGACAAAATAATCTAACTGTATTACAAATATATATAACAACCTCACTGAAGGAGGTAGGGTGGAAATGCCTTTACCTTTGTAACTATGGAAATGAGTAGAGTCTGCATGACTAAAGGAAATAGAAACTGCACATAAGTACTGTACTGTTGATTAAGTTGCTTCCCATAGAGGCATGGGTTAACAATTCTGCAACCACTACTTATAAGCAAGAGGTTGAGGCTAGAATGATCCATGATGTAATGGATTCGAGTTAGAAACATCAGTATGAATTAATATTTAGTTTAATATAGATATTGATGGTTACATGTAGAAATATTTATAAATATGTGTATATACAGATGTTAGTATACACATATGTTTCCTTGGTATGTCAGCTAAGAGAGGGAAAACCAACAACACCCCAGTAGCAATGAGCACATCTAGCACCCAGATCTTGATTTCTAATTCTCCATTGAAAGGAACCAGGGATCCTAGAGAAATTGCTGAGTTTAGGACTGAGGCAGGAAATATACAAGATGAAGCTGAAGCATGTTGTAGTGTCAGAAAGTAAGCAAGGGCTCAAAAAAGAAAAGAAACCCACAATAATCAGGGCATGTTAAAGGGACTTGGGAGCCAATCAACAGAGCTCCCTATTGCCAAAGTTGGAACAATTTAAGCAGGAAAATAAATAATGTTAGATTATAATAAAAAATATAAAGCAAATACCATGAGTCCATATTGATATAACAAATCATTTGGATAAATAAATAAGTTGGGGAGAGCAGACAAATCCCTCATGTAGAAAAATTCTAAATAATTTATGTATCTACTCCACCCTCAAGGAGGTAGAACATAACTACTTACTTGTTAAATGTGGGCTATACATAGTGACTTCCTTCCAAAGAACAGTATGGAAGGGGTTAGGGAGAGAGGGAAATTGTAACTTTACAGTTGAGAGAACATGACACACACTACCTCAGCTAGGTGGTCAAGATTAACATTGATAATGATGTCATCTTCACAGCATGAACACTTGATCTGACATGATGAGAATGATACTTTATTCTGTAAAGTATCTTCCTATTAACTTATTAAAGTATGTCTGTTATCTTCCTCCTCAAACCCATAACTTCAGTCTAACCATGAGAAACATCAGAAAAATACAAATAGAAGAACATTGTACAATCTATACCTGACCATACTGCTTACAACCATAAAGATCAACAAAAACAAGGAGTTTAAGAAACTGTCACACCAAGAGGAGATAGGACAACTAAATGTAATGTGTTATTCGGGATAGGATCCTGGAATAGAAAAATGACATTAGATAAAACTAAAGGAAATCTGAATAAATAATGAATTTTAGTTAATATGTATAAATACTGGCTCATTAAATGTGATAAATGTACCATATTAATGTATATGTACCAGATGTAGCATTACATGTACATATAATTAATTATTAATAGGTGGAATTGGGTACAGGGTATATGTGAACTCTCTGTACTATCTCCTTCATCTTTCTATACACCTAATATTATTCTAAAACTAGAAGTTTATTTTTTAAAAAAGGACGTGACATGGGTCCTTTCTCATGAGAAGAACTTGATAAAGGTCCACTGTTATCATCTACATAATAAATACTACGTTTTCAGGGATCTCTGTGGTCAAAGAGTAGTCAGATAATTATTAGATATTTGAATAGACTATTGACTGTAATTAACCTGAATAATTTGGAAATTAAAAGGAATTGCTGAACCATGAATTAGCCAGATTACCTGTCTCCCATTTTGCTTATGAGTAAACCATAGAATAAATAGTCAAAATATGAGGTAGAAAAAAGCAAACCTTAAGTGATTTCCCTCTTACCATCCAAAGGAAAAGTGAACAGTATTGCCTCCTGATTAAAAACTACGTATTGCTTTCAGGGTGATGTCATCCAATACACTTCTGAAGGCTTGTGCACAGTCCTCTTAGTGCCATTTACATTTCCGTAGTGAACTCCTACAGATCTAAAGACCCTTAAGATACAAGCAGGCATCCAATACTACTAAGGCTGAGAGGCTCTGGAAAAATATGAGAAGGGACAAAGTATGTGAATAATAATGATAGACTATTTCATTGGAAGAGTAATTGAATTGTCCGCTTTAAAAAATTTACTCCTATGCCTTGGCATTCATTTCTTATCTCATCTTTCAGTAGATCCTTTTGAGAACTTCTTAGTTGTTGAAGAAATTGTCAATTGACCATTCATTTACAATCAGGGCCACGCAGCAGGGGGGAAAATGCCGAAGTTTTATTTTTAGTTCACTTTACAAATTTAAGAGAATCACTCAAACTCCTATAACTCTGGGTGAACCACATAGACATAACCTCACCTCTGAATTCACTGAACCTTATCCTACCTTCATGTGTGTTCTCTTCTAGATGGGCTACAATTGTTGATGTTTGCCTCCATCACCTCTGGTATCTCTTTGGATAAATAAGAAGTTAACAAAGTCACGAGGACCTCTGGATTTAAAGGTTTCATTACACTGTAAATAGAAAAGCAGGCACACAACCTTGTCTCTGCCATTGCCTGACAAGGTCCATCTTATTTTAAAATTTTATGAATTAATGAAAACCACTGTCTGTTTAATTTTTTTAAGTAAATTCTAAATTTATCTACCAAAGATGAAGCTTAGTGTATAAAAGGATCTGGTTTTTAAAACTCCAAAAAGGAATGTGCCTATCAACAAGTCCCTCTGAATCTCCCTTTCATCAGGATGTACACACGGGAGTGCACTCAGTGGCTACACTGGCCAATAAAATGTCTGCATCAGCCTGAATTATGAAGCTGGTCAAGTTAGTCATGGGAAGGCTCTATTTGTCAGCACACAGGTCCCATTCTTAGAAGCACTTGCTTTAAACATGATGTCAATAAATCCTCTCCAAAGTGTAAATTCATACTAGATTAAAATATATTAACACCCTTTTTAGGAGTATTTGCATTTTGATAGCAATGCCTAAAGATTAAGAAAAAAATTCCATAAAATTGAAAGGTGTACCTAATAGTGGAATTTTAGACTCTGTCAGATGATGGAGAGAGAGAAAAGGAAAAATGCTTAGAAAAGGTTTTTGCTCAAAACCTCTTGAATCACAGCAGACAGGCAACCTCCTATTCTCTGTCTCCCAATTATTTCTCTCTTTACATGGCCTCTTGCTACATGAAATACTTGACTTTATCTACATTATATTTATTTTATAGAGTTTTAACAACACTGAATGACATTTTCAGAATAAAATTCATATATAATCCCATGTCGAACATAGTTTTTGCAAGTGTTTTTACATAGCTATATTTCAGTGTAATCAGTTTTACTGATTGTGTTTTATTCTTGCCAATGTATTCATTCATTCAACAAACATTTGTTAAATGTGTACCACGTGCCAGGCACCATTCTAGGTGTTAGAATATATCATTAATCAAAACAAAAAAAAATTGCTGATTGCATGCAGCTTACATTCTTTTGGAAGAAAGAAAGATATAAACAATAAACATAATACCTAAAAAATTGTATATGCCATTTTTAAAAATAATAAAGTGGGGTAAGAAGGGTTGGTAGTGAAGATTGAGGAGAAGGATAAAATTTTAAATATTATATCTGGGGTAGGCATCCTTAAAAAGTGATATTAGAGCAAAGACTTGCAGGAGGTGAGTTAGACATTGTAGATACTTAGGGAAAGAGACTTCCAGACAGAGCAAATAGTCAGTGCCAATGACCTCTTAGCTGGGGCTGTGTCTTGCATGTCTGAGGAGCAGCAGAGAGGCCAGTGTGGCTGGGGCAGAGTGAGTGACAGAGAGGCTACAAAAAGATGATGTCTGAGAGCTATTGAAGGCTAGAAAATGTAAGGCCTTGTAAGCTATTGTAAGGGCTTTGGCTTAACTATTATGTGATGTTGGACAAGTGGTTAACCATTGTAAAGCTCAGTCTAATCTGTGCAGTGAGGAACAACCAACTGAAAAGAGAAGTATAGCTAATAAACCAGCAATGGAGAGGAAATGGAAAAATAAAAATTAATTAATATTTTCTTAAAAAGCCCCAAAAGGGGAACAAAAAAGGGGACAAAGAGAAAACAAATAGTAAGATAGTACATTTAAACCCAACCATAATGTAATAATAATTACATTACGTGTAAATAGTCTAAATACTTCAATTAAAGAGCAGATTGTCTTGATGAATAAAAAACCAAGACCCAACTGTATATGTCTATCAGAATCACACTTTGAATATAAACTACAGAGTGGTTAAAAGTAAAAGAATGGGAAAAGATGCTAAGCTTGATAAAAAGAAAGTTGGAGTAGCTACATTAATATCAGACAAAATAGATTTCAGAGTAAAGATTGGGGCAGATACAGTTAAGATTGCTGTGTTTTATCAATGTATTGACCCCTTTGTCAAACATCCACATCCATTCTTGATAAAAATGCTCAATAAATTAAACATAGAAAAGGACTTCTCCAATTTGTTAAAAGGTATGTTTGAAAAACTCACATTTAGCATCATACCTATTGGTGAAAGACCTTGTAAGATTAAGAACAAGGAAAGGATTCCCCCTCTCACTGCTTGTATTCACATTATACTGAAGGTACTTGCTGATAAGGAAAGAAGAAAAAAAGAAAAGGCAGACAGATTAGAAAGAAATAAAAATTTCTTTGCAGAAAATATGGTCATCTATATAGAATATTTTAGTCAATATAAATTTTATCTATGCATAGTAGTAACAAACAATTGGAAATTTCAATTTAAAAATACTATTTACAATATTAGGGAATATGTAAAAACTTAGGGATAAATTTTATAAAAGGTGTATAAGAATTGTACACTGAAATCTACAAAATATTGCTGAGAAAAATTAACAATGATTAATAAGTGTAGAGATATATCATTCTTAAGATTATAAGACTCCAGACTTCCCTGGTGGCACAGTGGTTAAGAATCAGCCTGCCAATGCAGGGGACACAGGTTCGAGCCCTGGTCTGGGAAGATCCCACATGCTGCGGAGCAACTAAGTCCGTGTGCCACAACTACTGAGCCTGCTCTCTAGAGCCCGCGAGCCACAACTATTGAGACCATGTACCACAACTACTGAAGCCCGCGTGCCTAGAGCCCATGCTCCTCAACAAGAGAAGCCACTGCAATGAGAAGCCCGTCTACCACAACGAAGAGTAGCCCCCATTTGATGCAACTAGAGAAAGCCCACGCACAAAAATGAAGACCCAACAAAGCCAAAAATAAATAAATAAATTAATTAATTAATAAACAAAACCACTCTTACTTTAAAAAAATAAAAAAGATTATAAGGCTCAATACTGTCAGTATGTCAATCCTCCCCAAACTGAGGTATATATTCAATGCAGTTTAACTCAAATTCCAGTAGAAACTCTCACAGATGACTAGTAGAAATGCAAAATGGTACAGCCACATTGAAAGACAATTTGGCAGTTTCTTATAACGTTAAACATAGACTTACCACATGACCCAGTAATTGCACTCCTAGGTATTTACCAAGTGAACTGAAAATTACATTCACACAAAAACGTGTAGTAGCTTTATTTATAATTGCCAAAAGCTAGAAGTAACCAACTCAATAATAAACAATCTAATTAAAAATAGTCAAAAAAGAATAGAATTTAACCAAATAAAAGATATGGATGCCAAATAAGCACATGAAAATATACTCAATAATATTAGTCATTAGGGAAATGCAAATTAAAGCCATAATCAGATACCACTACACATCTAGTAGAAAAGCTAAAATTTCAAATACTGACATTGCTAAATTTGCAACGAACTCACAACCATGGCTGGTGGAAATGCAAAATGATTAACTACATTGGAAAACAGATAGTGGTTTCTTAACAATGTCATCATAAACATTTGCTACAAAGATTTGTATAGACATATGTTTTCATTTCTCTTGGGTAAATTTATAGGAGTGGAATGATCCAGAGGACTTTCTAAGTAGTGAGTAATGAACTACAGGGTAGCAGTAGGAAGAAAGATACTTTCCCAGAATTTCCCCATGTTAGAAAAGAGGAGAGTTAACAATGAAGTTCAGGAAAGTGAATGGTGTTACCTGGAGCACCATGAACAGTGAGAGACTTGATGAGAAATCCTGAAAAGGGAACAGCTCTGGAGGTAGGTAAAATAAAGGGTTCTATTCTCTAAGATAAACTAGAGGGGCATGGCCCTTGAAAGGGGCTGAGAGGAAGAGCTGACTTAGTTATCTTGTAGACCCACAATCTTTCCAAATCAGTTCTGGGACAATAAGCAATCTCATAAATGTAATAGAAATGTAAGCACCCACAAGAGATCTGAGAATTTATCCTCCAGATCAGGACGCATGCCACTCAACATCCCCCAAACGCAGTGTGGCTCCAAGAGCTCTAGTTGTTACAGGGAAGACGTTCTAGGCTGAACTAGTCATAGAAGCCCAAGGGCATGCAAGAGCAGTGGGTTGTGTGACAGGACTAGGCACATGAGGGAAACACTAACTTAATTGACTAGAGCATAAGGTGTGTGAAGAGGAAAATAAGATTGAGGAGAAGTAAATCGAGGCCAGACTCAGAAGGGCCCTGAATGTCCTCCTTATGATTCTAATTCTATTGTATATTTGGTGCTTAATTCTAGAATTTCACAGTTGGAAGAATAGAGAACAACATTTTGTTAAGAAACATATGATTGCATGGTGAAAACATTATTTTTTTAGGGCTCACATTGCTGTTGGCATACATTACAAGCTGAAAGTGCACTAACTAGTCTTTACTGTAGGGAATTGAATGGTGTGGCTCCATCTCCTATATGCACCAGTACCTACGGTACTAGCTACAAATGATTTAAAAGAGAGAACTCAGTCCCCTTCATGCCTTTGCTCATACTGTTTCCTCTGCTAAGAATATGTGTCCCTCCATAGGAACCACATCCTATGGTTTAATGGTTAAGAAAAAAGACTTTAGAGTCAAAGGGTGCCTGGTAACATAAGAGCTCAGTAAATGTTAGCTGTTTCTATTAATACCCATCCTTTAAGCCCACATGTCAACCCCTTGATAGTTTCTCTTTCATGCCCTCCATATCTCTCTCTCCCAAGCCATAAGGATTCTTTCTTTCTTCTGAAAATCCATATCACTCTGCCAATGTCTACTCTTTAGTTGGCACTCTAATAATCTGTATACACTCATTATCCCCCTTGCTAGGTGGTGAGCTCCTTGAAAGCAGGTCCATACCTGTCTGCCTTCATGTCCCTCACAATGCCCGAGAGGATGCCTTACAGTAGATGTCATAGTAAGCATTTATTGATCATGATGTCATAAAAAGGTATCATTTAGCTTTTAAAGATATTTCCTACTCTTCGTATAAAAGCTGAAATTTGGTAACATATGAAAGGTAATGATCATTATGAAAGTGTTTTTGAAAATATCAAGGTACTAATATTTGAAACTAATCTGCCAAATAGAGACACAGATGTAGAGAACAAACTCATGGACACCAAGGGGCGAAGGGGGGGTGGGATGAACTGGGAGATTGGGATTGCTATATATACACTACTATGTATAAAATAGATGACTAATGAGAACCTACTGTATAGCACAGGTAACTCTACTCAGTGTTCTGTGGTGACCTAAATGGGAAGGAAATCTTAAAAAGAGGGGCTATATGTGTACATATAACTGATTCACATTGCTGTACAGCAGAAACGAACACAACATTGTAAAGCAACTATACGCCAATAAAAATTTTTTTAAAAAAAGAAACTAATCTGTCCCCTCCATACTGAGATAATCAAAAGAAATAATATATAAAGAAATCTGCACATCCATGCAGTGTATGATAGCTATACTGATCCAGCAGAGATGACAAGGAGAAGCCAGTTCATGTTGTTTTTGCTAAAGAAACATATGACGTTCATCAGCATAATTTTATGTGAGATAATTTTAAGAATCTCACATTCTTAAAGAAAGCCTTAGTTATTGTTTTTTCTTTATTCTAAATTACAAGAAGAAAAATTTATTACTAATTCCTCAATTATTTCATTATGCAGCACTAATAAAAAGTCTTGACATCTCCATTATGTTTGAAAATTTTTAATAAATAGTTTTTGACTAAAGTGATTATTTACTTAAAACAGAAAATGTAGAAGGAGCTTTAAATCATATTTTTCTGGTGCCATATAATAAAATAATTGTGCAATTAGTAATAAACAGTGTGCAAGGATGACAAATGTTTTATTTAAAACTTGGCGAACAAAAGCACATCACTTGTGTTTTTTCCAAGCGAACACAATCCTGTGGTATATTAATCAAAGGGGCTTTTTTATGCCTCTGGCAGCAGTGTTTTAAAGTAAACCCTTAATATCAGATCCCAATCCCCAGTTTCAATTTGCTTTCAATGGAAAGGACATTAGAGTTTATAAAATACTCCTTGATTACTTTTTTGAAGGCCTGAAATCTTGACATGTCCATGACTTGCTCGCACTGCATCAATATACGGTGGTTGAAAGAGCAATACCCGTCGTGAACATTGCCACATTGACTTATAGAATCATGCCCTTGAGAAAAAGCCAGAGAGAAAAAAGGAGCAGCAGGCAGTGACAAAAAATGAAATAGAACTGTCATCTAGCAGTTCTTCATAGTCCGTCAAGGAAACTATTAAAGATGTACAAAGAGCCAGAGAGTGCTTGGGCAAAGGTTGTTAAACTCGCACTTCAAGGGCAGGTCACTGCAGGCTGCTCAAGACTCAGTGAAAAGACCAGCCGGCACTCACTGAGGGGGGCTCTGGGGCAAAGGAAATGAAGCTTTCTGTCCCAAGGCAGCTGAAGATGAGGAATTTTAAATAAATTGTAAAGTAACTCCTAAGTGTATCCTTTTTCTAGTAGCAGATATCATGGAGATTATTTTTGGTCTGGTTAGGAATTTTAGTAAGAACCTTCCTGGTGTCATTTAACTCAGGTTCAAATATCAGTCTGCACAGTTTGCAGCACCTTTACCAAATTATTTAGATTCCCTGAACCTCAGTTTCCTCCTTTTCACACATAGGAAGTATGAAATTAGAACTTTACCTCCTTCCTCGTTTGCACCTGCTCTATTTTTCTTATCCAGTGTTCTGCTACTCCTCTGTGTCCCCCTCATTTGAGAGTTTCCTAAATCCTAAATCCATTAGATCAGATATACTTCACTGGCCAACTATTAGTTGATTTGAAGAAAAGTAGTGGGATCTTATGGGAATCAAGGGGCATTTTCAGGGAACTTCTCCCCCAAGCCTCCCCCTTAACACACACACACACACACACACACACACACACACACACACACACACACACACTGCCCTGATGTCATGCATATCAGCTTTCTGGAGGAAATGTAATGGTTCCTGAGGCCTGTGTCTATTCCTCCAATTATTCTAATAGTCAGAATTTCATCTAGGAAAGGAGGAGCAAATGATGCCACATCCAAGCATTTAGAAGAGATATTTGGAGAAGGTTAGGCCTTTTTCTTCTCTTCGTATCACCCAACATAGATCCCTATCACTCAAAATAGAATAGGGGAAGTTATCTAAAAATGGAATAAGCTCAAATATCACACTATGTAAAACATTGGTGACAAATATACCTTGTCCTTAAATCTCATTATGATTTGGGTTTAAAATAAGTAATAAGACATCTTGAATATGAAAGGCAATAGAAAAGTATAATTTAATTTATAAAAATTAAAAGTTTAGCTTCAGTCACATATAGTAATTAAATCCATAAAGTGATTATAAGAATAATGGTAATTCAAATTTTATCCTATTTTTTTTGTTAAATCAACTTTTTATGGTCATTCAAGCTCAAAATCTTTGTGTGTGTGTGTGTGTGTGTGTGTGTGTGCTGTATGCGACCATTTATAGGCCTCTCTAGAAGACAGTTTGCTTCTGGATGTAATTTACAGTATTCACATAATCTAAAAAAAGGAGAGAAATCCCGTTTTTGAGAGTGGGGTGAGAAGAGCTTATCATGATCCTCTTTTCTAGCCATAGTCTTATAGTCATTTTAATTCTAACATGCTATTATTTATCCCAAAGATTTATTTTTCCAAATAGAGAGTACCACATTCAGAATAACTTTTGGTTTTTTATTCTAATGGAATTTTCACCTTCAGCTACCACAGTTTAGTGGGCTATTTTGGAGGTATTTCTTTCACAATTCTCATATTTAAGAAGTATACTACAGACTTTTAATAGTAAGTATACTGTAGACTTATAGTAATAATGATTTTTTCATTTCCACTAATCTCTCATGCAGATGGGACATATTATTTTATTCTAGGCTTCCCTCATATTTCTTTGGCAAGACCATACACACACTATTTCAACCCAAAAGATTTTATTTCTCATAACATTAGAAGGTATGTTGTAGAATTCAATTTACAAACTTGGCTACAGACATAACTACAACAAATAATTACAAAAACATAATATAAAATGAGTAATTTCCTGCTGCATGGCAGATATAGAAACCTGCTGTAGAATCCAATTTTTTCGGACAGATCATCAGGGGGCCATCACCACAATTGTCACTAAATACTTTTAGCAGTGACCCAAAGCTTCTGCATTTAAGAGAATGGCCTCTTACAAAAAAAATTGATTCTGCCCTCTGGAAATTTCCTTTTCAAAGGAGATGAGAGACAGTAGGCATGAATAGCATTTAATTCACATATTACAGTTTTGGGTTTTTTTTCTTTTTTGGGGATGGTAGTGCTTTTAAATATGTTCCCTTTTTTTCATTCCCCAGTTAATGTCATCTATAAATTCTTCTTCTGCTAAAAGAATACAAAACAAATTTTTCCTGACTGCTCACTGTGACCAGAAACAGGTCCAGGTACATATAAGAAATAAGCAAAACTATAGAGGCATTGTTAATTTCAATGATCACTTAATACTGAAGCTCTGTATTTGTTAATAATTTTGCCCAAATCTGCACTATGCTAGAAATTGTATGTATATGGTAATAATCATACTAATGAGGAGGAGGAGGAAATCTAATATGGGTAAGGTAGGTATTCAACATACATAGTCATATTTAATAAGAACTTTATGAGAGAGAGAGGTTTTTATTTTCCCCTTTTTACAAATGAGGAAACTGAGGCACAGCCAGTAACCTGTGTGAGGTCCTAGTAAGTAGCAGAACCAGGATTTGAACCCTGAACTGTTTGACTCCAGAGCCTTTGCTCGCAGTTGCTGTACTTACAACTTGGAGGTATAAGAAACACACATATGGGCTTCCCTGGTGGCGCAGTGGTTGAGAGTCCGCCTGTCGATGCAGGGGACGCGGGTTCGTGCCCCGGTCTGGAAGGATCCCACATGTCGCGGAGCGGCTTGGCCCGTGAGCCTGCGCGTCCGGAGCCTGTGCTCCGCAACAGGAGAGGCCACAACAGTGAGAGGCCCGCGTACTGCAAAAAAAAAAAAAGAAACACACATATAGGAGAGTTCATGAATATGGCAGCAGAGCACTGCAGATTGATTCTAGGATATAGACATTGGACTAGAACAATGTATTTTCATGTTAATGGTGTAACGTAGATAGTAACTGTAAAGGTGATTTATTAAAGAAGAGAGTGACATGAATTGGCATCATTGCACTAAAATGTTTAAAGAAGGCAGAGCCTGAAAATGAGCAAAATCTAGATCAGCTGAGACTGGAGTGCAGGAGTGAGAGATTGTACACAAGAGAATAATATGAGTATGGGCACATGGGTGCAAGTTGTACATGTATGTCCCTGGGAAAAGGACAGCTGCAAAATTGCCTCGAACTGTCCCAGTCAATCTCTTCCACATTTTAATTTTACCCCAAACATTGTATGGGACATACTTATGTTAAAAAATTATTATTTATCTGATATTCAAATTTATCTCAACAGCTGGTATTTTTATTTGCTAAATCTGACAACCCTATATAACACTTAAATTTACCTGATTTTCTTAATTATCTATCCTCCCCTACCCCCTATGCTAAAATATATGCTCCATTCAACCAGAAACCTCCCCAGCCTATCCTCAGTATGTAGAACATCACCTGGCATCTGTAGGTGCTCAATAGATGCTTGTGAATGAAAGAGAAATAGGCTTTTTACTACTTATTTAATTCCAACGTTGCCAAGTTTGAAAGCAAAGGGGCAAAAAATAGGAAATTGGGGGAATGAAGGATAGGATACAGAGAGGCAGTAAATATGAAAATATAAACCTAAGTAAACTGGAAAGGAAAACATGCACAGCACATATGGAAGGGTTTGGGGGAGGAGGAGGGGGCAATCCCTTACCTGGGAGGAATATGAAAGGGAAGAAAACAGAGTTTTATTGACAGAGATAGGAAAGGATGAGGGGAACAATATCAGCTTGCTTTAATAATTTTAGTGAAAAAGGCAATGCAAAATCCTTAGAATTTTGGTTAAGGACTACAATTTTAAAAAGAGAGGGAGAGAGGCCCTCTTAAACTACGATGGAACCTGATGTAGATGAAAAATGACATGAATAGCAACAGATGTTCTCCTTATAACTCTTCTTTTTTTTTCTCGAAATACCAAGATGGATTAGAAATGTGCAAAACAAAAGAGTCAAACTAACCCAAATTCTTCTAATTCTCTAACTGCAGAAACAGGGCTGTAACCAATTTTGCTTTTTGCTTTTTTCTTTTTAGTTTAAAATGGGGAATAATTTTATCCAGACTAGTACTTCCATCTTTCAGCCTATGAAATATAATATTGTAGAGTTGCTCTTAACTAAAAAATCACATTTCTGTTGGGTACACATTTAGGCTATTTGAACAATCGTTCTGGTAGATGTATTTGGAGGTTTCATGACAAAAATTGAACAATGCAGACTTTTTCCCAATTCATTAATTTGTAAATCAAATTTCTTTAAAGTATTTTCTTCATAGTTTTTCTTGTATATTTGGCACCTGCCACTCTTCATGTATAGGAGAATCTAGCATAAGATGGCATGTGATTTAGCACAAAATGGTACATTACACAATTTTAGCTTTATATGTCAACATTTTATGATGTTCAGTAAATGCCATCATGATTTCCAGATGTTTCACCACCTGAATCAGATTTAAATCATGGTAAAATCTTTGATACAGATGCTTGAGAAATAAAGAGGATCATATATGTTTGAATATATCATCTCAGCCTAAGCTCAAAAAATACCTTCTCTCCAGCCAGGTCACCAATTTCAAAATTCACTTAAAAGTCTCCCCAGTGGGAACTGTATCCCACCCTTTCCTGCTAGTGTTAGTACAGCAACATTCACCTCCCTTTTCCCTGGGGGCCACTGATGGGATTAGTAATGCTCGATGTCATGAGCACTACTGGTATACAGAAGTGATGACTCAATTAAATCAAGTTACCAAATAGATAACTAAAAGACAACTAAAGATAACTAAAAGACAACTTGTGCAAGATAAGGTACTCTGAAAGTTGCCTGCCCTCAAGGAGAGCAAAGTTGAATTGGCAAAATGCCAGGTAAATATGACCAGGTTAACTTAGCACAATATTTAAGAAAATGTTGATTTGACAGATAGTGAAAAGACATACATGTATGCATTTTGACAATAAATTGAAACAGAAAAAGAGTCAGGAATAAAGGGGAAAGATAATGGTAGAAGGAGAAATACATGAAAATAAAAGCGAAATGGAGAAATACATCCAGCTCCTGTCTTTGTGTGTTACAGTGTTCACAACCAAATTACAAGTTTTTTACCTTTACTAGTTGGTTTATAAATTGAAATGTGTATCTTTGTTTTATTATTGCTTCTGGTCAGTACTACCCCGAACTAGTCTATATACTAAAAATATATAACAAAATAAATTATAAAGAGTATAAAGACCATCTTTGTATCTTCCTCCTAAACCCAGAAGGGAGTCAGAAACATAGTAGGTGCTTAATAAATGTTGAATTTATTAATTAGTTAACTAAATGTTGAAATATTATTATTGGTCAGGTATAAAGCTATGATTCAAATATGTATATATTACATACAATTTCCCAAACCATATTCTATAAAATATTAATTCAGCTAGGTGTACCACTGGGGGTGGGGAGACAGATTCTGAATTGAAATAGATTGCGGAAACATGCATAGTCATACCTTCTCTCTCCAAGATATTCAATGCATATTAATGTAAAGAGTTTGAATTGTAATTCTTCTAGTTCCAAAGTGGAAAAAGTTGTCATGCAGCTAAGACACCTTAAATTAAAAAATATATATACTGCCTTTGTTACAAATAAAATATAGAAGGAAGAAATTTCTATAACATCAATCTGATTTACATATAATTGTTTGATTGGTGAATATTTTATGGGTAATATGGTCACTCTGTGGCATTCAAGGAACACATAAATCATGGAGCTCAGGAGTCCAGGTTGGTCATTTTTTGGCTTCAAAACATTCTATCTTATACTTAAATTTATGAATTAAAAAATTTTAAAATAGTAAAGAAAATGTGAAAGGAGAGCTCTCATGTATTAGATGTATATGTATATTACACACATATTTGGGAGAGACCAAGTAGGCAACAGTCAGTCAGTCCCTCTTGGCACAGCTGGCTAATTTGGACAATGACAACAAAATATCAAATTCACCGGGTAGCACAAGTGGGTGTGGGGCCATACTCAAGACCATATTAACTTAAAAAATGATGTTCTGCAAAACAGGTACAGAATAGTTCCGATCACAGTAGTAAAACATCAAGAAAGTCACTTCTCCTGCCTTATAAATTACACGAGGAAAGTCTTGCATTTAAGCTCTGCTCTTGTGACTGAGTGTGCTACTTGGATACATTCAATTATCTTTTTGACTTCTGGAAACTGGATACATGGTGGTCGACAACTATGGTTAAGCATTTAAACAAATTACAAATTATTAGTTAAATGTTCAATAGTAAATGATTGTGGGTCATGGGACTTGACACCTCAGTGAATGAGATCAGAAAGAGACTCAGCTTTAGGCTATATGTAGCACCTGACTAGAGAGATCTATATATTTTTATTTTTTTAGCCCCCATCCCCTATCCTAGTACATGTCATTAATTGTTTTGAGCAATTTTTTCAAAAAGTGTGATTCTTTTGCTGTATTAATAACAAACTTTGTCTTTTGATTTTTGTATCCCCAGGGCCCAGACCAAGGCTATGTATGTATATACTAGGTGTTCAATAAATTGTTATATTTAACAGTGAATGTGAATTAACCAAAAAGCTACTTCAAACTATCTATCCCTTAATGCTAGGCAGCAGTGGTAGAAGTTCTCTGTGATTGTACATTTCTGAAAATGTCATCACAGCATCTTCCTGGATCGATTAGGCACCCTGTCCAAGTTGCTTATCTGATGTATATTAGGATTAGAGGAAATGTCTATGGAAGTTCCACAGAAGGCATCTGCAAATCCCTGCCTCTGCTTGACTATTTAGAAAGGCTTGAAACATGATATTATGTAACATCCCAGTACCTTAAGAGAGTGTTTACCAAACCTTAATCATTAGTAGACCAACATCATAATTGCTCAATCCCAGACTCCTGAGCATCTTACAATTGCAATTCATATGGCCTGGGTGAATTGTCATGGCACTGCCTTCCTTACACTTAACCTAAGCACTGTTATCCATAAAACACATTGAGTTCAACAAACTTTTATTAGATAAATATTTTCTATATGCCAAACATCATGTACTAAAAGTAACTATAACTGACAGAACATTCATTCTTAGGAATTTATATTCTGGAGTAGATAAATTTTTAAAATGCAATATGTCATTAGGGGATATATGAGCTATATTTTGCCATAATAATGTGGCATAACAAAGAACCCCAATATTAAGCATCTTAAACACAATCATTTATTTCCTCCATGAGTTTGTGGGTCATTTATTTAGGACTTGGCTGTTCAGCTCTCTTAGTCTCCAGTGAATTTGCTTACAAAGCCGAAAGTCAGCCAGCTGTGGGCTACTCTAGACTGCTGTGGTTGGGATGAGAGGGTGATTCAGTCTTACTCCAGGAAACTTATCCTCCAGCAGGTATTCATAGAAAGTGCATAAGAGCAACAGTCAAACAGAAATAAGCACACACTTTTTCAAGCTTCTGCCTGCATCATATTTGCAATATACCATTGGCCAAAGAAAGTCATATAGCCAAGCCCAGTGAGAGTGAGAGAGATTAGAGTCACATGGCAAACAGGTCAGATACAGGATGGGATGACAAATAGAGGCCATTTCTTCAGTCTACCACTGGGCATAACAGCTATGGAGAAACACAAAGCAGAGTGAAGAGATAGAAAGTGAAGTTACTAGGGAAGGGGCCAAATCAGGTGATATTTGAGCAAAGCCTTGAATTCAGTGAGGAAGAAAGCCATGTGAATAGTTTAGAAGAGAATTCTAGAAAGAGGAAAGAAAAGAAATTCCAAAGGCCTGAAACCAACTTACTTTCAGCATGATGGAGAAATAGCAAGGAAGCTGAAGCAGAGTGGCAGGAGATAAGATCAGGCAAGTAGCCAAAGGAAAGACCTGGCATGGCTTGTGGGTCATGGCAAGGACGCTGGCTTTAATTTTGAGTGACGGAAAGCCACTGCAAGATTCTGAGCTGACAAAATCAGGACCTAACCTATGTTTTTAAAGCTTCTCTCTGATTCCCATGAGAAAGATCAACTGCAGGTAGGAAGAGTAGAAGCAGGGAGGTCAGTTAGGAGACTATGGTCTTAATTTAGCAGAGACATCACAGTGGATGGGTCATGAATGTAGTGTGAAGATGGTGAGATGACATACTGGATATTTCTAAGGTACTGCTAACAAGATTTGTTAAAAACTTTGTACACACACAGTATATATGTTTGTGTGTGTGTGTGTGTGTGTGTGTGTGTGTGTGTGTGTATGTTTGTATATTCAATTACTCATTAAAATATCTACATAGTTAAAACAAAAAGTGTTCATTACTGTAGCACCTAAAGTCATCTCATGTACCACTCAAAGGTGATTATGTGAGCACTAACCTTGGGAAACAATGCCTTGCCTTCAGACAAACATTTAGACTAGTCACCTAAAACTCCTAACATGAATTAAGTGGTCAAAGACTCTTGGATTAAAAAGTCACAGACCCTTAAATTGTCTTGATCACTCAAAATAGAAAATCAAAGTAAATGACACATTTATTTTAATAGAACCTTGTAAAGGGAAATTTCTCTTGTCCTCAGTGCTTTCCATGTCTTAATGATTTCCCCATTATCACAGAAATTTCTGGCACTGACTCCTCACATCAGAGAAATTTTCTCAAAGTGTTTAATAACCTAGGTTTTATTTCCTTGGTTTATTATATTCATAACTTGTGAAGCTGCCCAAGAGTTCTTTCTTATGGGAATAGAGGCACACACAATCCTCAAAATTATAAGTACCCACTACTGTTGGGAAAGGTGCTGTGTAAATGCAAAGAGAACAGAGTACTACCACTCCCCCTAAAAATTATAAGAATCTAATTGTTTTATTCTTGTTGTCACTCTATTAAAATGAAAATTAGTTTTCACATGGATTAAATTTTCATTTTGCTGCAGAAAAAAGTGAAATTTTCTGCAAAAATTATAAATTTCCACGGCAGCAACTTCATAAAAATGTATGATCTTGCCCCTCAGGGTGCCTGCTCGCTTATTTGAAATGAAAAGCTGTTTGTATTCATGGTTAGAAATACACACATGAGGAAAAATTAATCATGCAAATATTTACAAAGTGGGAATAGTAATGTTGGGAGCCTCTGCAGTGAGCTGGGCATAATACCACAGATAGAAGTGCTAGAGAGAATTCCAAAGGACAACTCATTTGACAAAGCCAGGTCTGAAGTCCCATCTTATGGACTGGCAATGCTATAAAAAAAATCCTGGGTGTACTTCTTACGACATTAAGGGGTTTTTTTGTTTGTTTGTTTGTTTTTGCTGTACGCGGGCTTCTCACTGCTGTGGCCTCTCCTGTTGCGGAGCACAGGCTCCGGACGCGCAGGCTCAGCGGCCATGGCTCACGGGCCCAGCCGCTCCGCGGCATGTGGGATCTTCCCAGACCGGGGCACAAACCCGTGTCCCCTGCATCAACAGGCGGACTCTCAACCACTGCGCCACCAGGGAAGCCCCGACATTAAGTTTTGACAGTCATGATGCCAAATATTATGAGAGATAAAATAATTTTCATTAAACATCTGCAAATGGTACAATGGTAGGCAAGATTTAGAAATTAGAATGGGCATTTTTTGTGGAGGGTGACTATTTGCTCTGCCAATGTTCTTCTTATCTTTATCTGAGGAATATTATTATGAGACTTCAGATTTATTTGATTTATAGTTTTCAAACGGGAAGGAGTACTATTTTTATTTTGTAAGTCACTTTAATGTTTATGGGAAATCTAATTTAAAATAAAATGCACTTGTTGTTACTTTAAAGGATAAAAAGTTGACTGGTCCCATTGGAAGAGTATTACCAAGAGCATCAGGAAGGGATTTTGATGAGTCTTGTGATAGCCCTGTGTATGACCTGGACATGATACTGGGTCTCCCTGGATTAAAGTCTGGAGAGCTGTACATGAGACATGCTTAAAGGCCAAACAACTCCCTTATGTATCTCTGCCTACAGATCTCTACATTCCTTCTGCTCATAAGGGATGGAAGAAGAAAGAAAGCAACTTAGTATGAGAGCAAATCAGAGGTTCCTGACAGGACTGACTACATAATGAGTAGGGACCAGTGCAAAAGGAAAATGTGAGGCTCTTTGTTCAAATATTATTAAGAAACTCAAGATGGCAGCAGCAGAGCATGAAGCAAGCACGGAGCCCTAACTGCACAGGTCACATACCCAGGAAGTTAGTATTGGTTCCTAATACAAGAAATGTAGGCCTCAAATCAAGAATCTTATGTGTTTTTGGTATTCAGGCCAAGGTGCTAATAGGACATCTCTGATCTGAAAGGAAGGTACTGAGGGACTCACTCAGAGGGGTTCAAGAAATGTATTTAACAAGGCTTTCTGGATTGGGTGTTTTGAGAACTATAGAATCTTTGTGCTGTCCTTTAGTTTCCCATTTAAAATGGCATCTTGGAATAAGATGAAAGCCAGCTTTACATTTTCTAAACACTAGAAGTTTTATTTTATCTTATATCTTAGAACTTGAAGGCCACAAGCAACCGCTAAGTCATTCTACATCCTCAACTACATAGGTGGTCATGAAAGCATCAATACATGCTTAAGAGAATCATGCCAAGACCCCTCCCCTGATTTCCTCTAATCCTGGATTTTCTCATCGTCAATAATTCCGTATAAATATCTATTATCCACTTAAGGTAGATGTGCCAAAGAAGGCATGAGAAATTGCCAGAAACAAACAATAAAATTCAACCCCTCAAATATGTAAATAAAATGAAAAAATAGTCAAAAAGGAAATAGTATTTTAGGTATGGACTTTTTGTTGCTGTCATTTGGTTAAATCTTTATTTGCTTTCTGATTTTCTTTTAGTGATGATACATGATGATTTCTTAATCATTCAAACCACTAAACACTACTATCAGTATATTCCAATAATTATAGTGATTGCTGTTTACAGTGACCAAACTTTCTTGATGTGGTGAAGTCTGCCAATTTTTGAAGTTGGAGAGAAAAAGGTATTTTGTTCTTTTATGACACATCAGTAGTAAAAAAATAAGACACAATTTCTCAATTAGGTGCTCCTTCACATATCCAATCAGCTCAGGAACATCAATATTCTCACCTAAAACCAAGATAAAGAGAAACCCTTGAGATATTCCCTCATCGTGGCATATCTTCAAGGCTGACCAGGGTGATCAAGTTGTGTTGTTAAAAATGTCGTTGAAGGAGGGTGAGGAAGAGTGCAACTTTGCCCTCACTCTCACCTCTGGTGACCCTCTGATTGTGGTGTCAAATGGATTCTAAACAGTCAACTCTCCATTATCTGCACTGTCAGTCCTCTGGTGTAATTCTTGCTTTCATGTTCTGCTGGAATAACTAAGCTTGATACGTGGACCCAATTAACTATCTTTTGCTTATTTTTACCTCCCTATGCAGCCTGCCACCCCAGCAGGAGGACTTCAGATCCTAACACTCAATTACCTTCTCCAACCCAGGAGAGGTGTGAAAAGTAAATAGAGTGAAGTCAGTAAAGAAAAATCAAGTTTTATTAGGCTGATCCATCATATGAACTCTCAGTTGACTATAGTTTTGGGCACAGAGTAGGAAGCAGACAACAACTCTATGCAAGGAGTAGAGTGCAAGCACCACCTTCAGCTTCTCTAACCAATGACAGTGCATCACAAAGCAGCTTTCTGATGGAGTTTATTGTATAGGAATGGCTCCTGCCAAAAGAATACTATTGACTCCAGAAATGACAGACAGCAAGGAAGAAATCACAATGAGGATTCTGCTAATCCCACAGGCATCATTATCAGGAACCTCCAAAATACTGTATACAAAAATTTTATTACAACCAGTTTTAACTTGCAGTAAGCTCACAGAAGATTTCTCTTTTGGTAACTCTTCATAAGATACAGGTCTGAGTGGAGAAAGTGTAAAAGCTAAAGGCAGTCAGAAGAAAAGGAGCAATCTCAGCCAGCAGCCTCAGTGTTCATCTCTCATATGTGTAAACACCACATAAGCATTTCTTGCTGTTTAAACTACAAAAGATATAGGGTTATGGGCCCTTTAAGAAATCATTATTGCTTAAAAGTTTAGAATTTAAATTTCTATCACTGATTCAAAGTGTTATGAATTCCCAGAACATCAGACAAATCCTTATGATTGAGGACATATGTGATGTCAAATACACATTCTAAAACTATGTGATCCTAGATCATCCTTGGTGGTGCTCACCTCCAATTAGCTAGATTATCCAACAAATACATGGATACACATTATTGTCAGAGGCTTTGATCCAAGAAGAAAACTAACTGTGACACCATTACAAAGGCCTGACTTTATCCTGAGTAGTTCACCTGGAAACACCAGAAATCCATTTATATTTTGGTATCTTATTGATTAACTAGATTAATAACTTTGATTTTTGAAGGCTTTTATGTATAGAGGGGAATGTCAAATTGTGTCACTTGTACGAAATGTTATGCTCATTGCCTTATTCTTCCTACCCACCACTACTTATGAGACAATACACTTTTCAAACTTGCTAAAAATGCAACGACAACACTAATCACCCAAGCTAGACCCTTGGACTGCAGAGCTGAACTTTCCTACAGGCAATGCTGCAGTCTTCCGAAAAGTTCAGGGATCTCTCTAATTAACTTTCTAAGGGGGTAAAAAAGAGGATTTAATACTTTATTTTGCCAATCAAAAAATATCCGTGGTATGGCTCTTGGCATTATAGCTCTTGGCATCACCAGGACTGCACACCTACCTACTCTATCTTGTTAGTACTTTTTGGTCTTTCATGTGACAATGACTTGTAATGTGTAGTTGCTGTCTCCTAGCAGGGAGTGAGGTGGGGAAAGAGGGGAAGAAGCCCAGCAATTACTGTGCAATACTCAAAACTGCCTGCCAACAAGAGAGCGGTGATTTGTGAGACACATCAAGAGGTGCTGGCAAGATCAATCCGCGGAGATCCCTCTGATAGGGGAATAATGAGTTGACAAAGACCAATGTTCAATTGGGTCCAAGCCCAATAAGATTACTGTTCAGCATCATCAATATTGTCTCTGTTTGGAACTGACACAATCAGACTGGAATCAATTGTATTTTCCACAGCACTGTCACACATGATTTTTAACTTTGGCTCACAACTCTGTAGAGGAGCTTGCAGATGTTGGCAGATTTTTGCTAACTTACGGGATGTCGTTATTAAGTAGGAGTTGCACCCCACAGTAATTTGTGGTTCTGTAGTGTTTCTCTGAGGTCTGTATATTGAAGAGAGAAGACAAGGAGGAAGAGAAGGAGGAGATGAGAGATTAGCACGACAGAGAGATTTTCTGTTTAACCTCCCTGCTTTTGTTTTTGTTTTGATTTTTAGTGTAATGACCAAATACCATATGTAAATATGTAAACTAGTTCTTAGCTTCAGCTCAATTTAAGTTGGGGATCAAAGATTTTTAATGAAACACAGAATCATAAAATTTTTTCTGCTATGAAGCAACATAACAATAAAATTGTTATGTTTTACCATCCAAAGGCAGAGGGTCTATGTAGATGGCTCTGTCTAGAAAATATTAGAAGTTGTTCATGGAGCTGGAAAATCTAATAAGTTATTTGATTTTTAAGCAATCTCTCCAGTCTTCTCCAGTGTGTTTTATAAGTCATTACTCCCACCAAAGAAAGCGATCAGCTTATTTCATGAGATGAATTTGTGCCTCTAGTCTTGCCCAAATGGGCATCCTAGACCCCTGATACTAGCTGACAGATCAAGTTATCCAGTAATATAATGTGGTTCATGGCCACAGAATTAATATTGGAAAAATCCGATAAGGGACAGGGGCTGGATTTCTCTTTTGCCACAAGCATACATAACAATGGCATGACTAGATCTTCCCCCACTGAGATCCACCTAAATGTAAATTTTGTGAGAAGTAAGTGCTATGGAAAGACAATGAAATTTGCTATTCTGAACTCTCCAACTTAATAGGCTTAAATTTTACCTAACAAACTCAGGCTTTTAAACCTGATCAAATGTCAGTAATCCTGTCCCTTCAAATCTAATCCCAGTTGTTATAGTGTATCTCTCCCCAGTCCAGGATGACATCAGTGTTTCAGAATATTATGTAAAGCAGATATTTATGGTGGCCTCTCTGGTCTCTGGTCACCCCTGACATGGTTTTTGTCCAAGCCCATGTTGGTCCCTAAGAGGCAGACATGTGCCCACTTTCTTGGGCAGGATATCTTTGTGGAGCCTGGGAACCTTGTTACCTACGGTCCAGCCTCCTTAGGTGAATCACAGTCATTTCCTCCTGATGTCCTGCTTCCACTCCAAGGCTCTGTGAAGAAGTGAAAGCACCAATTCCAAGGTATCTCAAATCGCTGCTGCTTCTCCTTTGGGAAAGTCTTCCTTTCCCTTCATGCTCACTGCAGCAAACATTCCCCTCCCCTACAAGGCTCTCACTGCTCTCCATTTCCCTGGAATAACCCCCACAAAGAGTTCAGGTTAGAAAACAAAGCTGGGTTATATTGATGTTGACCCCATCACAAAGGGCTCAAGAATAAAAAGGCCAGGTTACCATTTCAAGATGAGGTTGGAAAAATTGAGAACAAATTGCAAATTAAAATCTTAATGAATAATTCTGTCACATCTGCAGCTAGGTGGCCTCGGAAAAGACCTAGAATAATTCCAGATCTACAGCGTCATCATAATCCCAGATCTAAAAAAAGAAAAATAATACTTGTGAGGATCAAAGGAGAATATGCATGAAAAATGTCTTGTTGATACTAAAATATGAGTGTCAGCAGTTATTCTTCATTGTTTAATGCCTCTTGCAAAGCAGATAGCAATTTGCAGCTGATAAATGAGAGAGAAAAAAGAGAGACCAGTCTTCCTCATACTTGATTTCTTAGGTGGTTTGGATCTGGTCTGAACAGCCTGCTCTATTGGGCTCCAAGCTAACTGAAACCTCTGGAGACTTTGCAAAGTCATTGCATTCAGCACTCCTCTGGCAGACTAAGAAATGCCAGTTGCCCCATTAGGCAAACTCACCGAGGAGCAGCTCCATTCTCATGGGAGTTCCCAACATCAGCTCGGCCTTAAATATTGTGAGCATCTAGGGAAGCAGGGGCAGGAAAATGTCAGTGTGTGTGCTTGGTTTGAATCTCTATGTGTGCAGCATTAAAGACTTGAGTGTCTCTGGAGGGTATTTAAATAAATAAATTCCAGTGTTCAGGGCTGGCCTTATATATAAGTGAATTAAGCCCCTGCCTATTGGGTTTAAACATACCAAAGCATCCCTGACTGAAAATGGAACTCCTATCAAGTATTTCTACAGCTCTGGAAGTACTTCCTTAAGGAAATGCTTAATTTAACTTGGATTAGATATTACTTGATTCCTCATAGAAAGCAGCAAGGAACAGTTTATCTGACCATCACACAGCAGAATTTTGTGTCTTGAGGGTCCTGGACAAAGAAGAGTACATTATCTTGTGAAGAGGAGAGAAAGTCAAAGCACAAATGGGGGAGTAGTTGTTGTGGGTGCTGAGTGGAACAGGTAGAAAACCAAAAGCAGAAGACATTGTGCATGCAGGAAACAAGCAGTGGGCTCAGGCACCAGATCAGAGAGCAATGAAGAGAGAGGAAGTACCAACTGAAGAAAGAAAGGAAAAGCACAAAAGATTTGCCTCTGCTACAAATGCTGGCCAGGGTCTTTCCCTCATTCTCATTCAATTCAACAGATATTAATTAAGCATGAATATCATAGACAAATATTTTCGTAAAAATTTGACAAACATGGGCTGAAGGCACTGTTCAAACACTAGGAACCATGTACCTGTTCCGTAGTTCAAATCCACTATATATTAGCTATATATTCATAGCATTTATGTTAACTGTCTCAGTTTCTTCATCTAGAAATTGATGAAATTGATGATAATAGTATCTGTTGGACTTGACAGAGTAAATCTAAGCATATCCCCAAGAGGATCAACCATTTCTCCCACTGACAATGTGCAGGAAAAGAAACAACAAACTCTCTTCCACTATTCTTCTGGCAATAAGATGTAAGAAAATGGGTTAACATGGTAAACTGAGCCCAGGCTCATGGCTGGGTCTGTCTCCTGCTTAGACCCCAAAGTGGAAATCACATTTTAGGGACTCCAGTTGCCTGTCTAATGTGTTTCCATGTTTTTCACACATGTTTCTCCATGAACTCCATTGATAAGCAGCTGTGATGAGAGCCCAAAGGAGGATACAACCCCTACACATGGATTGACATTTACAAATGTTCCTTTACTATCCACCCATTTCTGCTTTTCTAGGTTCTACCCTGAGAGTCTCACCCTGCGAGTGAGACTAAGAATTGCAATTAGGAATATTCAGTGAACTACTCAGTTCTTTGCTAGGCTGCTAGCTTGACCTGCTGAAGAGTAGTTCTTAAACTATGAGGTTCATGAGGATCATCTGGAGAATTTTTTTTAATGCAGATGATTCCTGAGGGCTTTCAATCTGCTAGATTTTACTTTCTCCTGTGAACTTTCCAGAAAATGCTCTTGGATTAAAAATTATTGCCTCTTCATCCTTGTCTTGCTACAATTCAATTTCATTATTTCCTACTCAATATGCCAAATGTCATGGCCTGGAGAGATATAATTTGGTGTTATTTTTCTGAGGGTAAATGGCAAAAATATCATTACAGAAAAATTTTCAGAATTATCCTAGCTTTAATGATACTCCAGAATCTCAGTTTTACAGTATGAACATTATAATGAACACAGATTTTTATATTATATATTCAATTTTATGCGCAAATAAAAATAACTAACACGTTTATGTACATGCATGTTATATTGAATTTTATTAGATGTTTTCCTTAAGTCAGCATACCACTCCTTTAGCAAGTTTCTGCATCTGCTATAGTGGGCCACATTACTGAATATTGTTATAACTGGAGAAAAAACTAAAATGAAGGAACAGAGAGTGAGGTAGTATATTTCTTAGCTTGTGAGTCTATGTAGTTCAATGGTCCCTCTATTAAGTCATTTCCCCACTCTCCTTGGATATGAGGGAATTTTCAGTCTGACAATCTCTTATTGGGTTACACCTTTCTCATTTCTCCCCTTCCTGGGGTGAGCTGACAACTTTAACAATAAAAGAATATGGAGTTTCTCAAAAGCAATAGCTTTGCGCTTCATTTTAGGAAGAGTCAGGATAGTAGAATGGTTAAAAGCATGGCTCTGGAGACAGATGGTTCTGGTTCAAACCATCACCCTGCCATTTATTAGCTACACAGCCTCTCTTTATCTCAATTTCCTCATTTGTAAAATGAAGATGATAATAGTACATGTCTCACAGGAATTCTGTAGGATTAAGTGAATTAGTACATGCAAAGCACTCAGAGCAGTGTCTGGGACATGGACAGCAACAATTAATGTTAGTTAGTTTATGGGAAGATATAGGTGCTGTGTTAAGAAATTAAGTACTATATATGCTGAACCCTCATTATGGGTATTAAATATTATTATTTATTAAAATGTTAAATTAGGTTTTAAAATTAAAACCACTAACAAATTACATTTAAATAATTTAGAGGCTAATAATATGGAAAAAGATTTCTAGGAGGAGTATATTTAAAACTTTAAAAAAATTCTACAGAAAGACTACTGAATTATTTCAGTTAATTGAGACAGACTAGGACAAAGCAGACCTGGAAACACAGACTGGAAGGAATTGAAGACTATGAAATAAAACATATCAATTAAAGAGGAAGTTAATAAATGGATATTAGGACAAGCACTAAGGGCTCTATTACCACATAATAGGGAATGCAGAATGGTAGTTCAAGACCCATACCAGTGAGACAAGAAAGTCTAGGTACAGTAGTCCCCCCTTATCCATGGGGGATACGTTCCAAGACCCCTTATTGATACCTGCAACACAGATAGTATCAAATCCTCTATGTACTATGTTTTATCCTATACATACATACCTATGCTAAAGTTCAATTTATAAATTAGGCACAGTAAGAGGCTGGTGGAATTGCCAGCATCATTACTCTTGCACTTTGGGGCCATTATTAAGTAAAAATAGGGGTTACTTGGACACAAGCACTGGGACACTGCAATAGTAGATCTGATAGCTTAGATGGCTAAGTGACCAATGGTGGGTAACAGGGATGATTGACCTCCCAGACAGGACAGAGTAGGACAGTGAAAGATTTCATCATGCAACTCAGAACGGTGTGTAATTTAAAATTTATCAATTGTTTATTTCTGGATTTTTCTATTTAATATTTTTGGACTATGGTTGACCGTGGGTAACTGAAACCACAGAAAGTAAAACTGCAAATAAGGGGGGACTACTGTAATGGTGATATATTCATAAATCTTAGCTAGATAGGCCTTGGGAGAGATCTGTGAGCAGATAATGGAGAGCAGGGTCCCAGCTTAGAGCTGGGATATAAGATCAAACTCCTGCCTTGGAGTCAAGTCTGACAAGAATAAAGGATCCAAATCTTTTTGTGATGTGAAGGCAGAAATTTGGTCTAGGAAAGAATAAAACTCCAGTTATGAGAAATAGAGCATGAGTTGGTGGCCTAAACCAGTGATATTCTGGCAGATGTTCCACTAACTCTTCAGGGGAAAAGTCTGTTTTTTTAGAGTTTGCCAATTTCTGTAGTGTAAATACTCCCAACATGGCTGATTTCAAGCTACTATGCAACATCTGCCAGCTTGCATAATTCCTCAAAAATGAGCAATTGATTTCCATGAGCCAATACAAGTCAACTCCAGCGCACAGTAGGAGTCCTGGTTTTCAGAATTGAGGGAGACGTTTCAAGAACATCAATGATAAGTCAGAATATCAATGCTGAATCACCAAATGGTAAACCAGACCTTCTTCTTTCTTATGCTAAAGGTCGAGTATGATCTTGAGACACAGGGCAAGGCTAAGCTTTTAAGGGAGGCAATCAGAAAGCCCCAGTGGAAAGAAGAGATATGAGCAAGCTCCACACCCCTGGGCTGCCTACACTTCAGCTGCCCCCATACTGTTTTATCTGCATGGCTTAGACTGGAAAAAGTACAACTATGTAATCCTGAGCCAACAACACTGGCTGACCGGCCAGTAGGCTCAACACAAAGTCTGGACCAGCAAAATGGACTCATCAGTGAAGCACCACAGACTGGGAATTGGTAAATGCTCTTCTAGGAAAGGATGTGTTATCTCATTTCTCCTTTTGTAAATTATACTACTTTCTCCAAGAATGAAGTCTAAAAACAACTGGTGACAATAATAACATTAATAGTTAGCATTACTTGAGTAAATATTACATGGCTGGCATTGTTCAAGGTCCTTTACTTTCATGGTCTCCAATAACCCACATCAAAGTGGGTTTCTGTCACTATTCCATGGAGCTCAGATCTTCATGGAGATGCCTGAGGGGTTACCCGAAGAAGGAAGACAAGGCCAGGGCATGGGGCTTTGTCAGCAGAGTAGCTCCGCATACATATATTTATGTAACGAAGTTTTACGTAAGATGCCTTTTCAAAAAGGGGGTCTATTGATAAAAAACTTTTTTGAGAACAATCAAAACTTAAATAGTCCTACAAGATTGTTACATTTTTTCTTGTTTAAAAAAATGTTTAAATCTATCTAAGGTAAAAGACAAATAAAATCACCTCCTTAAGACAACTACTGTTACCCGTTTGTTGTATAAGCTTCCAGATTTGTTTTTTAAGGTACACATATTAGGGTAGGTTTAATTTTCTACATTTAACAGTTGAAGAAATTTATTCTTGCTCAGAGTAACAGAGATGACAAGGGATCCTAACTCAGGCCTGTTTTTATGTTCCTATCAGGAAAAACAGGCAGTTACCTCTTATTCTCTCATACAAAGACCATATAAGTTAGTCCCTTTGTCTTTCTATGAAATCTAGTGTTACAACTAATGATGGCATTCACATCTGCCTACTCTCTCACTTATAACTGAGTCAATTGTCCCCCAGAGGAGAAAGCCCCACACTAAATTCCAGAACATATACTGCATACTCATGGGAAGAAAGCAGACCAGATAGACAGTTTATACCCTGGCCCCATGCATTGGTATAGTTCTTCAATGTTATCTCTTCCTTAGGCCAGGCTTTTTATCATTAAGCATTAATATCATTTAAAACAGATAAAAATTGTTATAAACTTTGAAAGGTTTCAAAAGCAAATAAATGCTAGCTTATCAATTTCACGGTCAAAAAATATTAAAATTAGATTAAAAATATACAATTAACCTAATACATTTTGAATTCGGACTAATTGTTTGACATTCAAAAGGACCCGAGGATATTTTTCACTTGAAACACAGAAATAAAAAATTCATACTAAACAGTCAGAGTTTGCCCTCAAGGTTGAAAACATTAATCATCTTGCATCTAACTGTTAACTGTAAAAAATCATTTTTCTTCTGATTTAAAGGGAATTATTTAGTGAGTGTTTTTAACTTCTCAGCTTTCTCAAGCAGAAGCAGTAACACAGGGTCAGGTTCCAGGCTCCTCTGCCCCTTCACGTCTCCCTTCTCTACGAAAAGCTGCCTTTGATATACGAGGAAGCTCCTGGCCCAGAGAAGAATACACAAAGCCCAGGAAGAAATGAGAGTCTGCTAGGAATGTAACTGAGATTTAGTTACTAAATTCAGGAAATGACTGGAGTTGAACAGTCTTTCTAAGAAGGTAATACTAACCCCAAGTAAACATGAACTTGAGGTGACAGATGAATCAGTAGGGATGAGTCTTCACAGAACTTCCAAGTTTCTGAGAATCTTTCCATAGTTTTAAAAAGATCATCAAGTTAGAAGTAACCACTTTAAAGAAAAAGTTGCCTTTCCATAAAATGGACAGGCACATTTCATATCAGGAAGGAAGTAGAATAAATCAAATATACTTACTAGCCTATTTGTGCTGCTTTCTTATGGTGCCAAACCATCCCAACGACCTGACTGGTCTATAACATTATGCTTGGGCTCTTCAGTATTGAAATTGCCTTAGGTGGGATCCAAGATAACTTTCCTGATATAAAACTATATTCTGCAAGTAATGTTGGAATAACACAGAAAAGGATTCTTTTTTTTTTCTGCAGTACGCGGACCTCTCACTGTTGTGGCCTCTCCCATTGCAGAGCACAGGCTCCAGACGCGCAGGCTCAGTGGCCATGGCTCACGGGCCCAGCCGCTCCGCGGCATGTGGGATCTTCCCAGACCGGGGCACGAACCCGTGTCCCCTGCATCGGCAGGCGGACTCTCAACCACTGCGCCACCAGGGAAGCCCTGGAAAGGAGTTTTTATCTCTGACTTTGGGGTTGATATTTGGCTCACAAGGAAGTTTTAGATTTTTTTTAAAAAACTTCTGGTTCTGGACAGCATTCCTTTCCCTGTATAGGTATTAATTTTAGAAAAATGTCCATTGTTAATTAGCTAAAAAATTGTTTCTTTCAAACTGCAACATAAAGGTTAACTAACAATGTTTGATTATATGTTAGAGCAAGTTTTTAAAATGATTCTCCTTTCTTTCTCTTCTTAAATATATGGAGCCATGGAGTTTGTTATAAAATCTAAGGAATCTTAGATAATAAGTGCTTAAAGTCACTGTCATCCACCCTCTAATCCATTCTTCTATAGTGATCCCAGAATGGGACTATAAAAGAATAATGCAGGGACTCTTTGTATATAATTATTATAAGGAAAATACCCCACACTAGTAATGATGTTTTTATATAATATTAACCAAATCTCTGGGCATATGCTCTCTTCTGAAATTAATCCTCATCATATCTTTGACTAGTAAACTAGATTGTTATTATACTCCTAATAGCATACTGGATGATCAGAGATTATAGCAACACGTTCGCAGTCTAGTCAGATTATAGAAGGTTCACTTTAGAAATGTGGATAATTCAGAGACTAGTTTTAACATAATTTCAGTATTCTTTATTTTATACCTTTAAAGACGTGAAATATATTGAGCAATTTACTTACTATGTGCTAGGTCCTGTGCTACTTAGGGACAAGTACTGCTTTGCAGGTACTGATAATATTACTACTCACATAGTTAAAGAAAATGCTAAATTTTATTAGAAGTCAGTAAAAATATGAGTATATTTTCTTCCCATTGAAGTTGTGGACTCCCTGAATTGCATCCATGGACCTACATTAAGACAGAGCCTTATAAGTTATTGCAGCCACTATCATTACTCTGCACATATCTCCTTAGATTCCTTTACTAATTAGATGCATACCAGCTTCCAGTGTGCTTTTACTGCACACAGTCTCTGCATCTGTAACTGGAAAGCAGGAAGTATACATATTTATGTCACCTTGGAGACATCCCTTAAACAATGACTGAGAGATACAGAGGTCAAAATATTCTAGCTTCTTTTGCTCCAACTTGAATTCCTCTGAGGTATGACCAACATGGTCTTCAGAGCCCCTCTGCATGATTATGTCAAAGTTACAATTCTTGAATCTTGCATCCTTCTCTTCTAGGTCCCTATCAGTTTTTCCCAGGAACAGTTCTCAATAAAAAACATTCACAAGAATATTCATCAGAGTATCTGCTTCTGAACCCAAAGCAGTGACACATCATGGTTAATACTCAGATCAACAAGACGTAAAATATTGACATATATGATCCAGCTTACTTTGTATAAATAATCAATAATTTCCCAAATAAAATTTAATCTAAACTTTAACCATAAACTATTCAAACTCATAAAAGACTGAGAAAGATTTAGGACAAATGTAAGGAGAATACTTCCACTTACAGTAATAGCAGACCAGGTAATTCAGATTAAACCACCTCCTGAGGAAGTCCAGAGGCTGAACAAAATACACGTCAAAAAATATATGTTTAAAGGCATAGGAGAGCTACTAAAGTAGCAAAGACTTATCAGTTGAAGATCTAGGGAAGAAGAGAGACCCAGGGAGATGAGTGTATTTTGAGGGCCCCTTTTCCTCTGAGGGCATCTATTAATTTTAAGAAGGGGAAGCCTGTTAAGTATAAGGGACCTGTATCAGAGTCCATGGGTCTCCAAGGAAAGGGGCTCTATGAATTCCCCCTGCTTTGGGTTAGGATCTAGAAAAGCTGTACTGTAAAAACAAGGGCAAACTAGAATTAGATAAGACCTTAGAATGACTGTATGGCAGCTTTAAAGAATCCCAATGTCAGACACTGGATTAACTTCCCTGCATGAAAATATCTACAGAATATTCTCCAGGCACCTGGAAGAAGCAAATAAAATATTATCTAGAAGACATCATCCTAGTTTTCGTATTATTTCTGTAAACAATTTTTCACATACAATTAAAAAAACACTAACCAGGGACATGGAGAGACAAAAATAATGTAACTTTAAAAATAGTAAAAAACCACATTAGAAACACTCACAAGGGCTCAGTATAGATCCTGTAGATCTGGTTAGACATAGATGACACAGTTAAAAGATCTACAGTTTGAAATATATAGTTCAAAGTCTGAGAAAGAAAAGAAAGAGAATGAAGCAAGGGCAACATTTGAAGTCATGATAGCTGAGAACATTTTAAAACTGATGAAAAATATCAAGCCATAGATTCAAGAAACCCTATGAACCCCACAAAAATAAATACAAAGAAAGCTATACCAAGAGATATAATAGCAAAACCACTGAAAAGTTGCAGATTATAGCCTATTTCTCAACAGAAACAATGAAAGCCAGAAGATAATGCAAAAATATCTTTAAGGTATAGGAAAAAAAGTTGCTGTCCACTTAGAGTCCTAGTTTTCTATAATTATTCTTCTAGAATAAAAATTATTCACCTAGAATAAGAGCTTAATACAGTTCAGACAAACTAAGAGAATTTGTCAGCAACAGACCTACAATAAATAATACTCTAGGGCTTTCTTCATATGAAGGAAAATAATCTTAGGTGGAAGCCTGGAAACTAAGCAAAAGTTGGAAACCTACAAGACACAAATATTAGAATAGATATTAATAAACATTTACTACAAAAATAACTAAATTTTTTCATTTACATATATATAAAAGGAGAGGGTAAATGAAACTAAATTATTCAAGAAGAGGATAAGAGCATCAATTAATATTAGGAATTTTTAAGTCAAGGATGAATGCTGTAATTTCTAGTGTAATCATCAAAAGGACAATAAATGAATTTATAACTTCTATGCCAACAGAATCAAAGTAAAATTATGAAAAATAATTACTCCAAAAGAAAATAGTAAGGAGAAAAAGGAACACAGAGCCAATGGCACAAATAGAAACCACTTGAAACAATAGTAGATTTAAGCCAAATATATCAATAAATACGTTAAATGTAAGTGGACTAAATGTTTCAATTAAAGACAAAGATTGTGAGATGATTAAAAAGAATGCAAAGGAAACCATCAACAAAACAAAAAGACAACATACAGAATGGAAGAAAAATATCTGCAAACAATGCAACTGACAAGGGGTTAGTATCCAAAATATACAAACAGCTCATACAACTCAATGTTGAAAAAACAAACAACCTGATCAAAAAATGGGAAGAAGACATAAACAGACATTTTTCCAAAGAAGATGTACAGATGGCCAATGGGCACATGAAAAGATGCTCAACATCACTAATTATCAGAGAAATGCAAATCAAAACCACAATAAGGCATCACTTCACACCAGTCAGAATGGCTATCATCAAAAAGTCTACAAATAATAAATGCTGGTGAGGGTGTGGAGAAAAGGGAACCTTCGTACACTGTTGGTGGGAATGTAAATTGGTGCAGCCACTCTGGAAAACAGTATGGGGTTTCCTTAAAAAAATTAAAAATAGAGCTGCCATATTATCCAGCAATCCCACTCCTGGGTATATATCTGGAAAAAAGCAAAAACTCTAATTTGAAAAGATACATGGACCCCAATATTCATAGCTGCATTATTTACAACAGCCAAGACATGGAAACAACCCAAGTGCCCATCAACATCTTCTTACTGGCTTAAGAAGATGTGGTATGTATGTATGTATATATATATATACATACATATATACACATGTATATACATATATCTACACACACTCACAATGAAATATTACTCAGCCATAAAAAAGAATGAAATCTTGCCATTTGCAGCAACATGGATGGACCTAGAGGGACACTGTAATGATTAGAAATACAATTCAGAAATTATAGCAATTTTAAATGTTTATGCCCTTATCATAGCCTCAGATATATAAAGAAAAGACTGACAAAACTAAACAAATAGACAAATGGATGATCATAATGAAAGATTTTTCTCAATAACTTGATAAAACACACAGGCAAAATTAGAAACTATATAGAAGTATTTAACAATATGATCATAAGCATATTTAAACATGGCCATCATTTCAGAATACACATTCTTTTCAAGCATATAGGAAAATTTCCCCAAACTGACCATTTCTTGGGTCATAAAGCAATTTTAACAAATTTCAAAAGAATGAAACCATACAGAATATGTGCTCTCATATCAATGCAAATAAACTAGAAATAAGTGAAAGCAATTTAGAAAATCCCCATATGTTTGAAAATTAAGCAATATACTTTAAATAACTCATGGATGAAAGTAAAATAAAAATGGAAATTAGAAAACATTTTGAACTAAATGATAATGAACTATGACCTCTCAAATCATGGAATGTTGCTAGAGTTATTTGTAAATGGAATTTATAGCTTTAAATGCATATATTAGAAAAGAAGGAAAACTAAAACTCAATGAAGTACATATCCATCTTTTTAAATTACAAAAGGAACAGAAATTTAACCCAAAGAGAATAGATGGAAGTACATAAGGAAAAGGGGAGAAATTGCAAATTAAACAAATGTATAATAGAGAATATCAGTAAAATCAAATTTGTTTTTTAAGACTGATAAAATTGATAAACCCCGATAAAACATAAAATTAAAAGAATGGTAGGCATAAATAATCAATATCAATATTAAAAAGTGACTTCTCTATGGATGCCACAGATAATAACAATGTTATGCCAATAAATTTGAAAATTTAGATTAAATAGAATATCTAGAAAAATTAACTTTAAAAAATGACCAAATTTTAAAAAATTTGAATAGATTACCTGTTCATCAAAATACACTAATTTGAAGGTAAAAAGACAAACCACACAGTGGAATATCTGGAGCACATAACTAATAATAGGCTCCTTTACAAAACATTAAAAAATGAAAACTGTGATGAATCAATAAAGAAAAAACTGCCTCTCACAAAAAGTAAACCAATACATACATGGAGTGTTCAACCCCATTACTAATAAGAGAAGAGGAAATTAAAACCACAATAAAACACCACAAGAATGACTATTATTTTAAAAGATTAAAAGTAACTAATGATGACAAAGAAGTAGAGAAATCAAGACTCTAATACTTCTAAGAGAAGTGTAAATTGATTGGTACAGCCACTTTGAAAAACAGATGGACATTATCTTCTGAAGTTGAGCATGCATATACCCTATCTCTCAGCAATTCTTCTCATAGACATCTACCCAACAAAAGCTAATGCACATGTGTACCAGGAAACACGTAAAAGGTTTAAGGCGGCATTGTCTGAAATCATTTCAAACTGAAAAGTAACAAAATATCCATCCATTCAATAAAATATTATACAGTTCCTGTAACAACATGGAACTTTATAAAGAGCCAGACACAAAAGAATGCACATTGCACGATTGAATCTATGTAAGTGTAAAAAGTAGATAAAACTAAACTTCGACTTTAGGTGATAAAAGTAAAAGAAAAGAAGTAAGGATATTGGTTACTGTGATGGGAGGTGGGCGAAGGCAGTGATTGGAAAGAAGTTTCTAAGATGCTGCAACTGATACTTCTTCATCTGAGAGGTGGCCACCTGGGTGTTTCCTTCATGGTAAGTCATTAAACTATACACACTTGCTTCATAAATTTTTCCATATACATGTTATATTTTTAATAAAAGTCTTAAATAATCATTTAAAAAAGTAAAATTATAAAATTAATTCTTACCATTGGAAATGTTAATGTTACATAGTCTTTGTTTTTGTTGTTATCATTTGAATGACCAGATTCTACTTCATAGACAATTTCAGAACATTATAATATTGGGCAGCTCACAAACAAGTGGTAACTGGCATTTCTGAATACAAGTCTTTAGAAAATTCTAATAAATGCGGCTTCATTTAAGTCAGGCCTGTTCTCTACTAGACATGGAATAGGGTATTTGGGTTATTCAACTACTCTAAATAGTAGAGTTACTATCTATATCATATACAAATTATATATTTTTAAGATGCTAGAATCCATTTTTTTAAAATCACTTTATACTAACAAGACTGGGCATAATTAAACTATTAGTATTTTGAAAAGCAAAAGTTTATCTTACTTGAGTCCCTTTAGGGTAATCATAATGAGTATCAATTGTCATTGTACTGTTGAGTCTTAGAAGGGCGAGGTAAATGTAAGCTTTGGTTAATGGAACTTAAAATAAGAGCATTTCTAGTTAGTGACTCAAAGGGCAATTATAATGTCTCCCTATCTGGAAAACTGAAGTTCCATTTGGACAATATTCAAAGCATATTTTGCCTTGAGTTTCAGTGACAGAACTGACTTTCTGCTCACCTCTTTCCTCTGACATTACAATAATCTGTCCCAAACTTAAGTCTTATTAGTGTATGAACACATGCATGTGCATGTGCATGCATACACACACGCACACACACAGGGAATGGTTTTGAGTTCACATTTATAGCGATTTTTTGAGTATACACCTGTTTTCTATCACTCCCAAAGACTTTTCAAGATTTATTTTTAGAGGGCAGAGGATCAATACACAGATAATACAAAGATGTTGCTATGAATTCAAAGACAGTACTACTATGTGTCCAAGACATTGCAATCCTAATATTAAAGAGATAAGGGTGATAATGTAAATTACTCTAGGGATGAAACTGCCTATTATAACCTTTGGCTGATAGTTTTATACAAACCCTGAAAGTGGTCTAAAATTTCTAAGTTCTGCGTGTAAGTTGAAATGTAAAAGTCTTTGGATGTTTTTCCTTTCACTTGGTTTCAAAAGCAAGGGCCTTAAAAATTAACAGTTTAATGTAAGTTTAGCCTAAAATTATGGAACTATCCTCTCTCCAATATCAGCATATAACCTTCCCAACACACACATACACACACACACACACACACACACACACACACACACACACGCTATATCATAAGAAAAAAACCTACTCCCTATCTAACTTACCACATTTTTATTATCATGGCTAAGGTTTAACCAGGACTTTTAGCCATCTTGTAAAATTTCAGTGATAGTCAAAAGTAAGTAAAATAGTTCAAAGGCAGGGTGAACTAACTCATAAAGTGCCCTGCCTCGGAGAACAATAACGAATGGTATCCTTCTAAGTTCAGAGACTAAGAAAAAGTTTGAGCTGAATCCAGATGATTTAAATTTTTCTCACAGAGAGAAAAGTGAATTTCCTCTACCTATACTGTTCTATTCCTATAACTAAGTTTGACATGGTTCTAGTTTAAATACAATAGAAACAAAGAGAGGAAGTTATGCTTGGTATCTTTAACATTTATGTCTTCAAGGTTGTTTGGAAATCTTTTAGGCAGTTTTCCTTTCTCCAAAGTTCTCTTCCGCTGTTTCTTTAACTGGAAGAGGGTTTTTTTTTTTTTTCATTTTATATACTGTACATTTCCAAAGTATATATATGGTTCTGGGCATGGTATTTGCTTTCCTTAGAGATATAAATTGCTTTTGTTCATTTACTTTCTTTGAAATTCATTTCTAGTAGCTGCAGAACTGCTGCTATGAGTGTTAATAGGCTTCTCTAACATAGCTGTCATTTCAAGTAATAGGTGCCAAGCTTTCAGCAGCTTATTAACACATTATAACAGCAACCCCTATACTAAACAAACAAATTGCACAGAGGAGGACACAAGCAAAATTAGTGTATATAAATATATATATTCTTATGTATACATACATACAGTATATACTTAGGACTTACCAACATGTTTGGTTCCATACATGATTAGCCCAGAATTGGCACTTTGTTTTTTATGAATATTCACAGGGAGAAAGAGTGGATCGGATTTGTATTTGGTCCCAAATGTGAGACGAATACAAACTGGTATAATTACTGAAAGATTTCCATCCTCTCAACCCAGCTATGCTCTCAAGACTGAAAAATTGCAGACTTGTGGTATTTCACATCATGGAACTGTGCTAACGTGATCTTTCAGCGCCACTTCATGGGGGATGTTGCAGAGGAAGAAAAAGTGGAAATAAGCAAAGAAATACACCAACTGGCAAAACTACTGAGAAAGGAAGACATGCAAATATGAAAATTTGCTTCGAAGAGTCAAAATTTGCATTTGGATATGAACACTGGACCAACTCTCTACAAACACAAATATATTCTTCCAGATGCAGGGGCAGACATATGTACAGATAAATATGAGAGTGTGTATTCACACATGTTTTATATAAATATGTATAAATACACGTACACACACTTATATACATATGTATGTATACAGAGATACACTGTCCTTTACAAGTGTTTGTATATTTAATGGTTTCACAAAAATTTTTAGCAGCTTTCTTGAAGACATATTTCAATAAAGGCTCTAAATTTTACACTGTAGTAAAAGCTGACCTCTTTTTTATTAAAAAAAAAATCCCAAAGCAATTTATAATCAACTTGTAATATATTTGGAGGTTGTAAATATGTTAAATTCAACTTTTAAGTCAGCTGGATCATTTTCTAAAATTTACTAAAATCTGTAGTATTAAGGAGGATGACTTGATGGCCTCTAGCTATCTTGCAAGATTTAATATGTGTTACTTTTATTGTCACTAATAATGACAGGTGGCATTATTAATCGTTCAGCAAGTACAAGTGCAGAACTAGTAACTTTATATTATCCTAAATGTTTCTACTATCTCCAGACAATTTTTAAATCTTGGGAAATGAGAGAAATTCAAAACAAAAAAGCCAAATTTAGTGATAGAATTTCAGTTAACTGACTAATGATTGAGTTTTTCAAAACAAACAGTTCCTCCCCAATACTATTCTTGTTGGACTAGATGCAACTCAACATCATAGTTGGAAGGAAAATTATTTTGAACCTTATAATAAAAGACAATAATTGATTTCAAGAAAATCTGCTACAGAAAATGTCCAGATCATATAGTACAAACCCAGGACCGACTGTAAGAACCTCTTAAAGCTTACTTTCCATGATGGCACAATTCACAGGAATAATTAATGCCTTTTAGCAAAGAACATTTTCTTCTCAAGGTGGAAATAGTAATATGTAAGTAACAAAGTCCCAAATTTGGAGATCTATCCCAAGTTTCTCTCAATCCTTACATTGGCTCCCATATACCTTGTCTAACAATAAATTTGTAATGCTACCTTCATTGAGCTCATCTTGTGTTTAATACTTCAAGTTGTTTTTTATACCTGAAAAGCCTTTGAAAACTAAATAATTTCTTTTATTTGATACTCTGGAAGTCCTTCTGTGAATTATACTCCTCTCTACTTCACTCATTTCTAAACATCTCAGATCACACTAGTATACATACACACTACTCACAGCATCATAAAATAAGCCATTTAAAGATGGCATCCTTTAGATGCAAGCTCCTTGGGAGAGGTCTGTCTCTTGTTTGTCTTTGTTTCTCTCTGCCAAGTATAGTATCTTGTGCATGAGAGCTGTTCCTTAAGTGCTGAATAAATGAACAAATTAATAACTAAAGACTAGGTCTACTCTATTTTTTCTAAACTGTCCTAGCTCTTGCTGCTTAGTCAAATTCAATTTCATTTTCCCATAAATATCTGCTTCTAGTTCTAACAACAATCTATACCCTAAGTTAGAGCCAGAAAAAGAGAAGTGTCTGAAAGTTAGGACCTCATCTTTCTCTAAGAACTTCTCCTGTTTCTTTGCCTGAGTAAATTGATGCCTACAAAAAATAAATATGCAGTAGGGTCAGGGCCAAGGGTCTTTTTGTATGATTTTAGTAAAAACATATTTTTTTTATAGAAAAGTATCTGCAATAGCCTCCCAAGAGTTTGGTCAAATCACCCCAGAATTTGGTTTCCAATGACAGTTACATGATATATGTGTGAAAATAATGGGCAATGGTTTCAGCTTATGAATGTTATTTTGGTTGACATTCCGAGCAACTACCATGATTTTAAAATGGGAGAGCAAAAGTTAAAAAATAAATAAATAAGAGAAAAGGGAAGAAAACAAAAACAAAACAAAAAAATTCTAGCTATATCTCTACAGAAACTATTCCAGCCAGTTTGGAAAGGCTGAATGTCACATGACCCATAAAATATGAACTTTGAGTTTCCAAACAAACTGTGAGGGGAAGTTGTTCTGCATTTCCACCAGAGTATTTTTTAAAATGTCCCCTATAAATATATACATGGTTGGATTCAATGATTATAACACACTAATAAACGTTTGTAGGAAAACCTGTTTTCCACCTCAACGTTGTTTATGCTATTTTAATAAGTTGAATAAACTTAGGAGACTACGAAAATGTCACTTTTCTAACTCTGCTAGGAGGGAATCTGACAACTGTGACATAATCATTGAAATGCTGCAATTTGATAAAATGCTCCTAATAATTTTGTCCTGACTTTTATTCAAAGACTAACATATGACAGACAGAAAGAGAAAGAATTGGGCTAATGATGATTAACATATTGCAGGAGGGAAGGTTACAGCGACGTTTAATTTCAGAGTCAAAATGCTAGGGAGTTGGCACCTTCATAGAATCTCTGATCATGGGAGGGAGCAGGAGTTTGAAAAGAGTGCAGAAAAACATAGCCTTTAAAATAATGAACAGCTTTCCCAAGTCTTTCCATATCACAAAGACACCCATATACCACACATGCATACAATTCCCAGGGCCTCATAAATTACTTTAGTGACAAAGGTTGTACCCTGAGTGATAAAGGTCCAGTACTACTATTATCTTATGGATAATTGGGGCCATAAAATAGTTCCAAAGCACCTTTTATTTGTCATTTGTTGACAATTCAACCAACTCTCCTGTCTGCCATCCTCTATATTTAATGGGTTCCTATCGAAGTATGCAACACACTCGTTTGTATGGGAAGGATGTCTTCATATTGCTATACTGTTGCATATCCTTTACTTCCCTATGTTGTTCATCAGTCTACCTCCTGCTCTTTTTTCCTGTGACACCTCTGAGATGGTACCCATAGCAACACCTCTGAGAATAAGGTGAAAGTGAAGATGCCGCAGTCATCTGCAGCACACAGTGCTGGCAATGCCAGTCATTAATGCAGCAGCTTCTGCCTACTCAGATCTCCCTCGCTCCTCTCTGGTCTTGTTTCCCTCCAGTGGCAGCCACAGAGCTCACTCAGGGAGATCCAGAGACTTGCTGTTAATGATTTGTCACTTGTTTAGAACACCTCAGGATGGCAGCTCTGTATAATCTGCCCTCAATGGCACTGCCAGGTTGCATTAGGAAACAATTACCTAGTTTATGACTAGTAAAGTAGGTGCCAGAATTTCCAATTAAACTCGCATGTTTCCAAAGGAGCCTGGGTGCCCCTATATTTGAGGAAAGGAAGAGAAACCACCATTACAGATAGTTCTACTCCCTACTGCTTCACAGTAAGCCAGATGAGATTCAGTGCACTCTAGATTAATAAACTGAGAGTCACAGAATATATAGAATGATTTTATGTGAATTGTCATTGCCATTTATTAGGTTCTCACCCTTTGTCAGGATTTGGGTAAAACGAAACAATGCACACACTTGCCTAAATGTTTTTACAGTAGAGAACCAAAAAAAAAAAGAGAGAGGCTAACATGCAGCTTTATTACTTCAGTCACTGCCCTCCTGTGTGTGTTTGCTCACAACCATGTGTATGTGAGCACATAATTATGGAGTTATTTCTTTCTTTTACACTTTGAATAAATGCTAGAATTTGTAGATTTTTATCAAAATGAAAAGTATACTGCATTATAAAAAGCATCTATGATTGAATGTTTAACATCAAATATAAATATAAGCTTGTATAAATTGACTAATTTAAAATATTACATTGAACAGACCTTGACTTAAATATACCCTATGGATCTGGAATCACTATATTTATTGAGACTGAATAATATTTTCTTCAGAGGTAAGAAAGGTCAAATGTTATTGAATGTCAACTCCAGAAAGTTACAGTCTGGATTTTCCATGCAATAGCTCTCATAATATCACATAATAATAATAACAATAAACAACTTAGAGTCCTATTAAAAATTCCAGAAAAAAAGTATACGGACATTTAATAAAGGGTCTATGTACACAAATATCACATACTCCTATATATCTATTCTGCTCCCTCCAAAAAGAGGAAGAAAACTAACCATTTATCAGTAGCAGTGTGCAAGGAGAAGATTTATCATTTAAAATTTTTCATTGCAGATGGTTTTCATTTTAAAAGGCAGGGAAGTGATTTTTTTGAAATCATTTTTTTTCCCTAATGCAATTGAGCCAGACATCTCTCATAAATCTTGTTGCTTTAGTAGACAATACTCAATTCTCTAAACTTTATATGCAATAGCCAGCTTTTTTTTTTAAGATGCTTGTCTCCCAGGCATGAAAATGAAAGCCACCTGAAAGGTGGCATCGTATCCAAAGTGTGCCCCCCAGGCCACTCCCCTTTTCCTTAGCCCACAGCTCTAGGATATTCATCTTTGTGCCCAAACAAAATGATAATTTTTCAATAAAATTTTTAAAGATTCCTGTCTTCCCTTCTTCTTCTTTCTGTATTTTGGTTTTTGTTTGTAAATAGGGAGAAAATATATGAGTCTGCCAGTAAATATATCTTGTAAGTCAAATAGCAGACTGCACCCAGTGATTCACTAAGTTCGTTGGGTCAGGGAGTCAAGACACACAAAAGAAGCAACTCATGAGGGAAAAAGCAGGAAGGGGATGCTGCGTTTGTAATTAAAAGAAAAAAAGAATCATTTAATACTGGATTTGAAGTTCTTGCATGATGTCACCTCCTTTCAGGAAGAACAATTTAACATTTGTGGTACAGCACTAGATATTCTCACCGAGCAAATGACATGATGGTACTGTACTGACTAGATTCATTGTTATTCATAAAGTACATTTGCTGTTAGTTTTTGAGGCCATGGCATGCCTAGAATCAAAATGCTCATTAAAATGCCATCAATCAAAAAAAGAAAAATACCATCAATTGTCTTCACATGAAAAGTTTAGTCATATATATATGTATATATATGTATATATATACATATATATATATATATATATATAATCTTCTTCTAATGGGAGATTACTTCCCATTTGCCCAGACCAAAAACATGTTGCTTTTTAGATACTGAGGTTGGTTCTCTTGTGAACATTTATGTCCCCAGCTTCAAAGATACCAAGGATTGAATAAAATACAATCATTGGTTGGCATGTATTTTGTAAGCTCCAAATGGGCAGATCCAAAGATGAATTCTACCTAAGATTTTAGTAAATCAAGATTCACATTTTCAAATATTTCAAGAGACCCAACCAAAAATCAATACCTACAGAAAATCCTTCCTTTTAGAATCAACAAAGGTGGTGAACGGTGGCCAAGATCTCTTTGATGGGAGTGATAGAAGGGGTACTAGATTTTCAGTCCCCTGATATCCAGTTCCATGCTCCTGTTACAACCTGTGGCTTCATACAGAAGTGAGTGAATACTGACCATATAAGAAATGCAGAAAATGATCTTTAATCAACTATCTTTAAGTTCATTCCAAAGAGCATGTCATGACATTTGTTTGCTGTAGCATAGAATACACTTCTGCCCTCTCATTCCCTTTTACACTTATATGGCTTTCTACTATCAAAATATGAAAATTACTGGGAAAAAATAATTCCATTTTTTGAGGCCTCTATTTCCCTACAGCAAAAAATTACAACATTTATTTGAAAGACATTTTTCCTAAACATCTGGAAAATATGCCAAAGTGATAAGCTGAGATACAAAAATCCTTTGCTCCAAGAATACATTCTTAAATATAATGCTGGAAAGTATAAACAGGAAAATGAAAATCATCCATAATCCCATCACTAAGAGATTATATATCTTATGTGATATATATTTATTTTTCTAAATCAAATCACATTTGACGTAGAAACTCACTCCCTAGGGTTTCATAGAAATACAGTTTAAGTCACCTTTTATTTCTGCTCCTTAACAATCTTGCACAGAACTTAGGATTTAAAATCCAGAAAATTTTGAAACAAATTGAAGTTTTAAGTTGTTATGTAGTTCAATTATGCTATATGTGTGCTATATAGCATATATGCTATATGTGTAGGAATTACTTCTGTATCCTGAGATCTAATATTATTCCCTTATACTTTAATTTTATTTATTTAACACTTTAAAATTTATTTGCTACAAAGAATGAACTTAGGGTATATTTTCTTAAATAGATAAATCAATTCTCCCACCACCACTTTCTTTCCCCAGTAATTTATAATACCATTTTTCACAGATGACCTAAGTAGCCCTATGCTGGGACCAGAACTTGGATGAAATGAGTGAGGCACTTACTTGCAGGGCAAAATTTAAGGAGGCACTAAGAAAACCTCAATAATCAAGATAAATAATATTTTGATGCAATATTTTAAAAAATCAAAACTAATGCAAAAATTTGTAATAAGCAATATATTAAAATTTTAAGTAGAGACAGAGTCAAGTCCTGTAGCTTTCTGGGGTTATTTTTTAAAATAAAATCTACATAAAGTCACACGATTACTAGCAGTCTTCCCAATATTCCAGGGATTCCTGTGGAGATTTACATTCTCTGGTGCTCACCTCACGTAAAAATCTTGCTCAATTGTCAACCACTTCTAACCATCTCATCACCACTCTGCACAGCTTCATTCTCAGCATGGGCACAGTCCCTTCATCTTTATTTCCCAAGGCACTGCTAACACAGGGCTATTATGCATAACAGATTTTTACTGAAAGTTTGGAGATAATTGAAGTAGAGTATAACATGGAAGTGGAAACACCCTAAGATTCATCATAAAACATCACTGTGTCTAAAATTTCAGAGCAGCACCCTCCAATCACTGTCACAAAGATTTCTCCTTAGATTGCCCAAATGTCAGTTGCTTTCTCCCTACTGAGTTCTCTCACCTGTCATATGTCTTTCCTGAGCTCAGCAATTATCAACCGTCCTTCACCACCTTTTTTCAGTTCAAGTTATCACAGGAAAACTAAAAAGTCTAATTTCTTTGCTGTGCAAAGTAAATGCCTAGAGTACTGGCTCTTGTATCAGACACTGCTATTTCTTCTTCATCTATATCCCCTTGCCCTTAGCACTTCAGAGCTTACTGGCCTGACTTCCAGCTGCCAACACATGGATTTATTGCCTGAGGCATTATTTGGCCACCAAAGTTTGTTTGGTCCATGGGAGCAGAAGGTTGGAAGTACCTAGAGATTACTGCCTGCCCCTTTCCCAACCCAGCATCCCTTGACAAATAACTGTTGTGTAAATACCCAAGTTCTCTTACCCTTGATGAGTTGGAACAAAAGAGTCTAGGTGCATGTTTTACACCAGCTCCCAGATTTTCCCAGCGAGATCAGGCTCCATTTGCCCACAATGGTAATGTGGTTAACAACAAAAACTTTCTTGGCTGCCTTCCTTCTCTGTCTTATTTCTCTATTCCCTTGCCAGTATTGCCCAGGATTACCTCCCAAATCAAATTGCACTCCAATACTTATCTCAGGGTCCTCTTCTTAAGATAGCATTCATAACCAAATGGGAAGTCTAACTTGGTCCCATGGCTTTAGCTGGGGGCCAGGTTAGACTTGGGGCCAAAGAACAGGCAGAGCTTTGGAATCAGAGTTTGTCTTTAAAATGGCTTCAAATTTTGTGTATTAAATCCTTTGGTTGAATTAATTTCCCACTAACACCTCTATAAGCAGAAGGGGAGAAGATATTGGGCAGGGTCTGAAAGACAATATTTATTCTCCTGCTATCCAAAGCAAATTCCAGAGGATGTGGCTCTTTTTTATCTTTCCATTTCACTTAAATTTTAGTATATATCGGGACTTGCCTGGCGGTCCAGTGGCTAAGACTCCACGCTCCCACTGTGCCCTCCCCTGGGGCACAGGTTCAATTCCTGGTCGGGGAACTAAGATACAAAAAATAAATAAATAAATTCTCGTATATATATACAATACTGGGCCTTTTTTCCCCTGGTTTCCATTTTTATTTCCATTGATCCATATGCCAGTACATATTTTTTATTATTATACCTATTATCATGGGTTTTTATAAATTACATATCACTTTTCCTCTGATACCTGCCCCCCTGCCTTATTTTCTTGTCTAGTATCACTCTTTTATATTTTCAGGCCAACTTAAAAATATCAAATTTAAGGGGAAAAAGACTTTCTAGGATCTAGAATAAAATTGAATTAAACCTGGAAATTAGGAAGAAGTTAGGTTTTGAAGAATTCTCTTTCTACATTGAAACATGGTGTGTCTCTCCATTCATTTCAGCCTTCTTTTATGTCTCTCAGTAAAACATGGGTAATTGTTTCAAATAATGAAGCACATCTTTCTTATTGCAAACATGAAGTTCATTTGGCTGCAAATATGAAGCCCATATTTTTCAAAGCAAAATTAGACCTACAGCTAAAAATAAAGGTTAAAAAAAGACTGTTTCCATTATAGTGAATTCATTCACAATATGGTACAATGAAATGGATACTTGCTCCAAGTATAGTGATATATTTCAGTTTACAGATAAAAGTTCAAAAAGTTTTAATTCAAAAATGGCTTCTAGACATTTCTCCAAAGAAGATATACAGACTGCCAACAAACACATGAAAAAATGCTCAACATCATTAATCATTAGAGAAACACAAATCAAAACTACAATGAGATATCATCTCACACCAGTCAGAATGGCCATCATCAAAAAATCTAGAAACAATAAATGCTGGAGAGGGTGTGGAGAAAAGGGAACACTCTTGCACTGCTAGTGGGAATGTGAATTGGTACAGCCATTATGGAGAACAGTATGTTGGTTCCTTAAAAAACTACAAATAGAACTACCATATGACCCAGGAATCCCACTACTGGGCATATACCCTGAGAAAACCATAATTCAAAAAGAGTCATGTACCAAAATGTTCATTGCAGCTCTATTTACAATAGCCAGGAGATGGAAACAACCTAAGTGTCCATCATCAGATGAATGGATAAAGAAGATGTGGCACATATATACAATGAAATATTACTCAGCCATAAAAAGAAATGAAATTGAGCTATTTGTAATGAGGTGGATGGACCTAGAGTCTGTCATACAGAGAGAAGTAAGTCAGAAAGAGAAAGACAAATACTGTATACTAACACATATATATGGAATTTAGGGGGAAAAAAATGTCATGAAGAACCTAGGGGTAAGACAGGAATAAAGACACAGACCTACTAGAGAATGGACTTGAGGATACGGGGAGGGGGAAGGGTAAGCTGTGACAAAGTGAGAGAGTGGCATGGACATATATACACTACCAAACGTAAAATAGATAGCTAGTGGGAAGCAGCCGCATAGCACAGGGAGATCAGCTTGGTGGTTTGTGACCACCTAGAGAGGTGGGATAGGGTGGGTGGAAGGGAGGGAGACGCAAGAGGGAAGATATATGGGAACATATGTATATGTATAACTGATTCACTTTGTTATAAAGCAGAAACTAACACACCATTGTAAAGCAATTATACTCCAATAAAGATGTAAAAAAAAAAAAAAGGCTTCTAGTATACAGGCAGTTTTTTTGTTTTTTTTTTTTTTGCGGTACGCGGGCCTCTCACTGTTGTGGCCCCTCCCGTTGCGGAGCACAGGCTCCGGACGCGCAGCCTAAGTGGCCATGGCTCACGGGCCCAGCCGCCCCGCGGCATGTGGGATCCTCCCGGACAGGGGCACGAACCCATGTCCCCTGCATCGGCAGGTGGACTCTCAACCACTGCGCCACCAGGGAAACCCTACAGGCAGTTTTTTACCAGTCTTCAGTGCAGACTTAATACTATTAAATATCTACAACCTTTGATTTCAGAGAAAATCAACAGAGTAGACAATGTAACACCAAGTTTATGATTGATAATTTCATTTTTTTGAAATTTCAAATTTGCTTATACCCATTCCCAAAAATGACTTGAAATAGCTTAAAACAAAGGACATGAATTATAAGGTTAATTAAATAAGAACCAAGAAAAGGAAAAGGAAGCATTTGTTTTCTTTCCCACAGAAATACTTATTTAGACTCAGCCTTTTTCATTTAGGTACTTTTAGGTTCTGGGGCCAGTACCAAGTGATCTGACAGTTTTAAGCATAAGACTACAGTATGACTGAGAGATCATAAACTTTAGAAGATGTATAGACCATGAAAAACATGGTCAATGTTTTTCATGGGGCAATGCCCATTAAATGGGCATTGCCGTAAACGCATGAGAACCTGAAGTTACAAGTCTTGCTCTCATCTGTGTAGGAGAATGGGCTTCAAAACCTGCCTTTGCCTTTAACTTTCTGTGAGATATTGTCCAGATTATACAACCTCTCTGGGTCTCTAGTTTTCAAAAACCTCCCAACAAACAAAAGTCCAGGAACAAATGGCTTCACTAGTGAGTTCTACCAAACATTTAAAGAAGAATTAATACCAATCTTACTCAAACTCTTCCAAAAAATAGAAGAAGAGGAAATTCTTCTAAACTCATTTTATGAGGCCATCATTACTCTGATACCCAAACCAGATGAGGATGCCACAAGAAAAGAAAATTACAAGGAGGTCACAAGAAAAGAAAATATCACTGATCAACACAGATGAAAACATGCTCAACAAAATATTAGAAAACAAAATTCAACAATACATTAAAAGGATTGTACACCATAATCAAATGGCATTTACCCCAGGGATGCAAGGATGGTTCAGCATCTGCAAATCAGTCAATGTGACACACTGCATAAACAAAATAAAGGATAAAAAATCATATGATCATCTCAATAAGTGCAGAAAAATCATTTGGTAAAATTCAACATCAGTTTATGAAAAAACCCTCAACAAAGTGGGTATAGAAGGAACAAACCTCAACACAATAAAGGTCATATATGACAAGTCCTCAGCTAGTATCATACTCAGCAATGAAAACCTTCAAGATTTCCGTCTAAGATCAGGAATGAACAAGGATAACAACTATCACCACTTTTATTTATGGTATTGGAAGTCCTAGCCAGAGCAATTAAGTAAGAAAAAGAAGTGAAAGGAATACAAATTGGAAAGAAAAAGTAAAATTGTCACTAATTACAGATGGCATGATAGTATATATAGAAAACCCTAAAGACTCCATCAAAAAACTCTTAGGACGGGGCTTCCCTGGTGGCACAGTGGTTGAGAGTCCACGTGCCGATGCAGGGGATGCAGGTTCGTGCCCCGGTCTGGGAGGATCCCACATGCCGCGGAGCGGCTGGGCCAGTGAGCCATGGTCACTGAGCCTGCACGTCCAGAGCCTGTTGCTCTGCAACGGGAGAGGCCACAACAGTGAGAGGCCCACATACCGCTAAAAAAAAACCCCAAAAAACAACAAAACAAAACAAAACAAAACAAAAACTCTTAGGACTAATAAACATTCAGTAAAGTTACAGGGTACAAAATCAATAAGCAAAAATCTGTTGCATTTCTATACACTAATAATGAACTATCAGAAAGAGAAGTTAAGAAAATAGTGCCATTTACAATTGTATCAAAAAGAATAAAATACCTAGGAATAAATTTGACCAAAAAAGTAAAAGACCTGTATATTGAAAACTACAAGACATTAATGAAAGAAATTGAAGAGTACACAAAGAAATGGAGAAAGACACCATGTTCATGGGCTGGAAGGATCAATAATCTTGAGATGTCCAAACTACCCAAAGTAATTTACTGATTCAACGCAATCCCTATCAAAATTCCAATAGCATTTTTCAGAGAAAAAGAAAAAATAATCCTAATATTTGTACAGAATCAGAAAAGACTCTGAAGAGCCAAAACAATCTTGAGAAAGAACAAATGTGGAGGCATCACACGCCCTGATTTCAAACTATATTATAAAGCTATAGTAAATAAAACAGTATGGTATTGTCATAAAGCCAGACACATAGATCATTGGAACAGAATAGAGAGCCCAGAAATAAACCCATGCATATTTTGTCAATTAATTTATGATCAAAAAACCAAGAACATACAACTGGGAAAGGATATTTCCTTCAATAAATGATATTGGAAAAACTGGACAGTCACATGCAAAACAATAAAACTGTACCACTATCTTATACTATACACAAAAATTAACTAAAAATGAATTAAAGACCTGAACATAAGACTTGAAACCATAAGACTCCTCGAAGAAAACATAGGTGGAAGCTCCTTGATATAGGTCTTGGTGATGATTTTTTGGATGTGACACTAAAAGGAAAAGCAACAAAAGCAAAAATAAAGTGTGATTACATCAAAATAAAAAGCTTCTGCACAGCAAAGGAAACAACAAAATGACAAGGCAACCTATTAAATAAAATATTTACAAATCATATATCTAGAAAGAGGCTAATATTCAAAACACATAAAGAACTTTTGTGTGACTCAGCAATAAACAAAAACAAGCAATCTGATTTAAAAAGAGGCAGAATATCTTTGACAAAGAGGACATATAGAGGACCAACAGGTACATGAAAGGATGCTCAACATCATTAAACATCAAGTAAATGCAAATCAAAACCACAATAAGAAGTCATCTCACACATGTTAGAATGGCTATTATCAAGAAGACAAGAAATAACAAGTGTTGGCAAGGATGTGGCCAAAAGGGAATCCTTGTGTAGTGTTGGTGGGAATGTAAATTGCTGTGGCCACTATGGAAAACAGTATGAAGTTTCCTCAAAAAATAAAAATAGCAACAGAACTATCATATGATTCAGTAATTCCACTTCTGGGATTTTATCCAAAGAAAACCAAAACACTAACTCAAAAATATATGTGCACCCCATATTCATTGCAGCATTATTTACTATAACCAGGGTATAGAAACAAACTAAGTGTCCATTATTGGTTAAAGAAATTGTGGTATATATGCACAATGTAATATTATTCAGCCATGAAAAGAATTAAAACTTTCCATTTGTGACAACATGGATGGACCTCAAGGGCATTATGCTAAGTGAAATATGTCAAACAAAGAAAGACAAATACTGTATGATCCCTCTTATATGTAGAATCTAAGAGAAAAAAAAAAAACAGGCTCATAGATACAGGGAACAGATTAGTGGTTGCCAGAGGTTAGGGGTAGGGGGTAGGGGGTGGGGGTGTGAGAGAGGGGTGAAGAAAAGCATTTTAAAAAACTAAATTAAAAAGTTACATGTTTTGGGCTTCCCTGGTGGTGCAGTGGTTGAGAGTCCGCCTGCCAATGCAGGGGACACGGGTTGGTGCCCCGGTCCGAGAAGATCCTACATGCCGCAGAGCAGCTAGGCCCGTGAGCCATGGCTGCTGAGCCTGCGCATCCGGAGCCTGTGCTCTACAGCGGGAGAGGCCACAACAGTGAGAGGCCCATGTACCACAAAAAAAAAAAAAAAAAAAAAGTTACGTGTTTTGATGGGAAACAGTGGCCATGGTTAGAATTTATGCTGTAGTGATTATAGAAAAGAGATAGGAAAAAAATGTACTGGGTCAAATTTAAATGAAAGTAAAAGATTCATATTCTTAATTTGAGAGTGAGTTATATACAAATGCATTTAGTTATTTTTGTAGTGAATAAAGATTTACTATATTTATTTAAACTCCCCTGTGCAAGAAGTTTCTGGGATGACCCACTGTATTCAGGGGAAGTCAAATTTAATTTCATCGTTGATCTGTATGATCTGCCAAATTCCATGTTTGATGACATTCCACTTATGATACAAAATATTGATTTAACATGATTTTTGGCTAGTGTGATTCCTGCTTTCCACAGTGGAATGGTTGTCTGAGTGAGCTGGTTAGAAATGTCAGGGGAAATGGGTGGTGGGGAACATGTGGACCCTGAGCTGCTTCCAGTATGAGTTATCAAGTTAGTCTTTGCTCTCCACGCTGCTGCACTGAAAGAAGAAATTCAAAGCTGTTGACTGCACGTAGATGTGTTTCAAAACCGTGTGGTCTGAACAATAATCAGCTCCTCACATTAACAATCAGTAAAATATTTATTGAACACATACTATAGGCAAAACCCTGTGCTAAGTGTTGTAGCATATGCAAAGATGGATGACAGAAGGTCCCTGGCTTACAAGAGTGTAGGGAGTATGCATAAGTAACCTTAAATGAAGGCAGACTATGAGAGAGTATTATAAGAGAGCAGGCGAGACAAACTGACTGAGTGTTCAAGGAGGCGTCTTGAAAGAGTGGAGATTTAAGCCAGGCTTTAAAGGTAGACCTTAATTGCCTACCTGAATCCAAATTAAGTTACCATGACTAGATACATTTTAATTCAAGGCCTTAATCATCAGAAAAAGATTTGCCAAATCTTCTATGTGTATACAAAGTAAATATTAAGCCACATGTTATGTATATTGCTTTTGTAGAAAACTCTATAATATGAATGTTAGAAAAATTAAAGCATGATAGTGAATGTAAAATCGGAAAAGTTACTCCTTCATGTATAAAATGTAATTCCCATGCCTAAATATTCAGATACAAACACTATCCTATGGCTTCCAGCAGATATGATACAGGAATAAGAGGCTGATTTTTTTTTTTTTTGCCACATTGTGTGGCTTGCGGAATCTTAGTTCCCTGACCCAGGGATGGAACCTGGGCCCACCACAGTGAAAGTGCCGAGTCCTAACCACTGGACCACTAGGGAATTCCCAGGAGGCTGATTTTTTAAAAAAATCAAACAATACCTTCTTTTTTTGTGTGTGGTACGCGGGCCTCTCACTGTAGTGGCCTCTACCGTTGCGGAGCACAGGCTCCGGACGTGCAGGCTCAGCGGCCATGGCTCACGGGCCCAGCCGCTCCGCGGCATGTGGGATCTTCCCGGACCGGGGCACGAACCCGTGTCCCCTGCATCGGCAGGCGGACTCCCAACAACTGCGCCACCAGGGAAGCCCAATACCTTCTTAAGTAATGTGAAAAATGCATAACCGAGTGCAGGAAATTTTAGCCTGGAGTTTAATGCACTGGAAATAGTTGGGTCTATATTTGCAGTGTTCCTCTTTCTAGACTGTTCAGGTTTCATGGCATCATCTCCAGTTCCAGGTCAGTGGGGACATCACCCTCCAGGCCACTGCCCCACCCTCACTTGCCCAGGATGCCATTGATGTATGATGCCGAATCATCCTATAATGAAGAACCAAGTACTCAGGCTTTTCTAATTTTCACAGAAAATGAACTTTAACTCAAAACTATGCCTGGTTAATTAAACTTTCCTGTGATCTAATTTGCTCTAATTATTTCCATAAATTGAGATGTAACAGGGGTTATATAAAATTATCGTAACAGAAAATTGAGTTTTAGTCTGAGTTTTAAGCTAGGATGAGGTTTCTGAATTATTGCAACCTGTTGCTGAATGTAAATACTCTTAAACAATAACAGAACTATACAAAATAAAATAAGGTTTTTCTCTTCCTCTTTGAAACCCTAAGGTAAAGTTTCACTCTCTTAAAATACTAGAGACTGAGGTTATACTGCACAAATAAAGCTGAACAAAAAATTTTGAACTAGATCCAATGAAAAACTGAGTAATCTAGATCTAATACATTTACCATCCGATACTAACTATAAGCCAAACTACTACCTACTTCCTGAAGGATGTAAAATCTAAGTATACCCTGTATTAAAAAGCATTCACATTCTCTATCAAATTATATTTTCATATCTCTGTGGCACTAGGATGACAACTTTTGAAATATTCCCAACAGTTTTGTTGTTGAAGAAAAAGAAGGGAGAGGGCAACAACCTATGGGGGAAATAAAATGATTATCACAAATGGGAACATGTTAAACTGAACCACAAAACTTTGCCCAGAGTTAGAACCAACACTCAGAAGAAGATATGAACAGAATGAATTCACAACCCGAATCATTAAAACAAGCAAGAGTTTGGACCTTAGGATATCCTTCATTGTGGCTAACTAAATCACTTTCTACTCATGCTGGGGTAAGTCTGGCAATAACACAGAGCCTGGACTCCACCAATGGGAATAACAGACATCTATAGAAGTCATGAAACTGCCTGATAAAAGTTTTTTTGTAAGCAATTAAATAAATATATGAAATTAAAGTCATCTATATTTTTAATGCACCTCATTGTAGCTCATTATGTAAGACTCCCATATGTTCTGTATCATTAGTGAAATTCTCAGTGGTGTAATGATGTAGTACATACGCATGGGGTAAAGTAATGCGTTTTTCATTTCTTCTACACATTTCATTACAGGGTGGAGATGCTGCAATTTTTCACTTAAGATTCCATTTTGGTGTGGGAAAGGGGAAATAGACCCAGAGTCAGAGCTGCTTCCAATTTCTCTAATTTCATAATTCAGCAACTGATAATTTGCTGAGGATAACTTTTCTTAACAGTTCTCTTCCCATCAGTGCTCAGGGAAAGAGTGATAGAGGTTGCAGTTGCTAGCATTTTTTCTTTTCGAACAAACCCGAGGTGTTTGATTTTTGAAGAAAATGAATTCTTTCATTCCCATTGCCAGTTTTGCCAATAATAATTACAATTTTTGATCTAATTCCTTAAAGGGAAATTCCAGTTTATGGAAGATGGGAAATGTAGGATCCCATACTGCTCAAAGTTAGTTCTTTGCTTTAGGGATTATCCATTAGTTTACTTTTTTTTTTTTGCTTGATTGGTGTAACTAGAGTTTTTTGATGACCTTAACAAAAATGACTGCTGCATGGAGTAGTCTATAACTCTCTAGGATGATATGAAATGCTGTGGGATCACACCTATAAATAGCTGTGCACTGATCCCATGGCATTTCTGTTTGTAATGAAAGGTTACAAGCCAACACAAAGGTACAACAGTTAAGTATTTCCATGGGATGTTTCAGGGCCCCTAGTGTTTATAACTGCTGCTTCTCCATTTGCTGAGCTTGTTTGTCCTTTCCTTTCTCATTTATCAACAACAATGAAAGGGCTTCTCAGAATTTGAACACTAAACTGTGAAATATCCTTTTTCCCCCCGTCTCTCAGCTTCTGCCTCATCTTGGCCCAGGTATGCAATGCAGCTGCAACAGAACCTACCTCACCATCTCCATCTTCCCTGTGCCCTTATCCCTCACCTGCACAAGTGAAGAGGGAAGTCTTTCTAGAAGGAAGATATGTTATTACACATTATTTCATTAGAAGAATCCTGTTGAGCAGGGACAGCCAATGGGCTCAGTGAAATGATTCTTGGGATGTGTGTGGCTATTACAGGTTGATACCAGACAACATGCTTCATTTTTCCTGGGGTATATCCAGCAACATGCATTTTTCCCTCTCACCCTTTGCAAATATATGATCTATAACATATTTTCCATTCCTTCACTTTATATGAATTTTAATAATTACTATACTCTTTTCCTTTGAAGTGTTCATGTTAGGATGAGGCCTGGGCCAGGGAGAGAGGAAGAAAGAAGGAAAAAGAAGTATCAGAAGAGACCCCCATGGGTTGGTAGGAGGGAAAAAAATGTTAAAGTAATAGCCAACAAGCCAGCAAGTCCCAGTTGTCTACTAAGTGCCTCTTTAATAATGTCAGGGAGACAATGACATTGAACAGTTGGTGTTTTCTGTTCAGCATCACTTCCTTTTCTGACAGTAAGTTGATGTCCACCAAGGCCATGGCAGACCCAGTTCTGCCTGCACTCCTCAATCTGGAATACTTGCAGGATAGTCAAGGCACACATGATGCAGTGGATGTAGTCAAGGCATAGATGATGCAATGGATGTAGTATTTTGTTGCAACAAGAGCTGATGAAGAACAAAGACGCTGGCAAATGAGTGAGCTGGCTGCCCTAATGCCCACTCCATTGTTCTGTTTTCTAAGGTAAATTCCTCTGCAGAATGGGCACTCAAAGAAAAATAATTATAAAGGCCAAACTGAAAGGCAAGGCTAACTATATTTGCTGCCTCCTGTAAGAGATTTCCTTTCAATTCATCTGAAGTGTGCAGCATCTACCATGTGATATTCTGTTCCTCGACAAATAATGACCCACATACAGCTGTGCACATTATCTGGCAGACAGATGTTGGATTAGGGCTGCAGTTGATATAGTTCATATGCAGAAAGAAAAAGAACAGTCCATTAGCGCTAATTCTCTTCTTTCTTAACAGGTTCACTATTTGAACCAGACCCTCCACTTGGTTTATCTGTAAAACATAGTAGATTCAGTCTCTTCTTGATGTTCTCCTGTTTCAGAGAGGAGTTAATCGGGTTAAAGGTTTTGGCCTTTAGCCAAAACCTCTGATTCCAGACTTTAAACAGGAATGCTCTCACTTTCCCCCGTCTCCATAACTACGTTCTCGGGGGACTGGGGAGTTTAAGCTGAAATTAGATGGCTACAAGTGCTAACACCTGCTACAAGTTCATCAGTTTTTGCTGGCTTTACAGCAGTGTCGGCTGTTTCAATAGTTTGTTCAGTGAAAGATGGAGAAGGGAGCAGTGGCCCTATCAGTCATGGTGTGCCATTTTTTTCTCAGTGTCTTTTCTCATTTTGCTGCCTTCGCAGCCATGCTATGACCGAGCATGGCTGTCCTCTCTTGGGCTTCCACCTCATTACTGATGCCCGCAGAAATAAGACCAGTGGAGGTAGCCACAAATGCCTTCCTCAGCTGAGAGAGCCAGAAGTGCCTGAAGGTGACCTCAGTTGTTTATAGATTTTCCTTTTTCATCAGCACGTGCAGGCTGGGGTGGTGGAGAAGATGGCCCACTCCTCTGTTCTCATGGGAAAAAACCCCACATTTGGGGGAGGTCTCAGACTTATGTGGGAAATGAGAACCAGATGAAAACGTCTTACCAGCCACTCCCAAAACAGAGCACAAACAAATGAGAATGGATCTCAGCTTGGAACCTCTAGACCTGAGAGGTTAGGAGAGGTGGGGAGAATGAGGAAGGGATCGAGAGGTCCTGGAATCAAAGACTAATCCTTACTGTTCCCTCTTCACCACGAAGGACCCTCACGACAGGGAGGCTCCCCGTCCAAAACATCCTGCCCCACTCACAGCTGTTCCTCCAAAGGCGAGACAAGCCCCAACATCAGCTCAGCTGGGAGAGAGCACAGAGGTATCCATTGCCCTGGTCTGCTCCTGTCTAGTTGTGCAACTTGTATTAAATTATAAAGCTCTCCTTGTAGTGAATTTCAACATTAAACAGCCTCTTTCCTGGGTTCTAAACTGCATCTGCTTTCATCCCTCTCTTCCTTTTCAGCCTATCATTTTAAACTCAAGCAAGCTCTTGTCATCTATGCCTTTCTACTTTCTGGAAGCACAAGTTGTGTCCTGCTCTCTCCTATTGAGTATTCTGCTTTGATTGTAGTTTATAAAGGTATTTCTTGCTCCAAGTCTGCTGGCATGTGTGGGACCTAACCCAGGGAGTTCTTTTCTCTCTCTTCATTTTATTTCTAGCAAAATGCTTCCTCATCCCAGCAAGATTTGACTCCATCTCTCTTCCCTTTCTGAGTTTTGAAGCACTCATACGACTAAAATTGGGACTCTCACCTGTCTCCTTGGTGCTGGCTGGGAGGGTCCATAATAAAGACATTTCTAACACCCATTTGCATTCAAAGGTAATATCTGCATCCTTTCTCTAAAAGCCCCATTGTCACAGAATCCTAGATTAGGGCAACCAGACATCTTCAAAAGGCAGTCATTTCTTTCGACCTCATTTTGCTAGAATTGAAGCTGAGGCACAGAAAGATGAAATACTTTGTCCAACTTAGTGTTTTTCTCTTAGAACATTTAAAAAACTTAAAATTTGCTTTATGCATGTTAAAACACAAATCTCTAGGCCCTTGGTTAAGAGGAGAAGCATCTAGCTGGAGGGTATGAAGTGGAACTTCCTTCCTTTTAATTCCATTCTAGCTTGCCTCTAGGCTGTCCTCACCTGGAGGCTGAGGCGCTGATGGCCAAGCCCTTGAACCAGAGGTCAGCTGAAAGCACACGTGCCATCAGCACCTATTGTACTTCGTCCTGCTTCGTGGAGGCAGAATGCAGGCTTTGTACCACACATAGATGACTCCCTTCAAACCTCGGCTGCAGGTGGAAGCACAGCAAGGGCTGTGGGCAGGCAGGGTTTTCTCATCTCCAGTGAGTATTTACTTAACGCCGCAGGGTAGATGATCACTTCCAAACAGATACCCTCTTAGGATGGCCTAGGAAACACAGTGGGCAATTAACCTTTCGTCTCTGGGCTCTGAGCCTGATTAAGCTCACCACTGGAAAGGCATTGGGTGGCAGTACATAGCTTGGCTCCTTCCTCAAAGTCCCCAGGTATCATTTTGAGTGGCAGGCTGTGACCAACACCAACCCAGAGCGAGAAGAGTGGGAAGGTGGCGGATGAGGACAAAAGTACACGAGAAGGTGCCCCACACTGTCCTGTTTCCCTTTTAAGCCTCTGCTGTGAGCTTCCCCCCACACAGATAACATTCGCTCAAATTATTAAAGAATGGAGAAAAAAATCCCCATCACAATTACATGGATGTTCTGTCAACAGCGGTAACAGTAGCAGTTACAGAATAACTACAGATAATTACAATCATTTAATTCAAAGTACCAAGTCACTTCATGCAGAACATGACTCATTTATCATTATTGACCTTAGAAGAAGCAAATTTACCCAAATCAATAAAGGTTCCAAATATCCATTAGAGCAGACAGGTTGGTTACAAGTGCTAGGAGGTTCTATATACCTGGATTAATAGGGGGAAGTAGATCTGGATGCTTTTGATTAATGAAGAGATTTTTTTTTTCCTTTTGAGACAGTTATTTGAAACAGAATTGACCTTAATTTCTCCTTTAATTCATGTTATGGAAAGTCAGTTGTTTTTGTTAAGAAGTTTCACTCCCATTAGTTGCTGAAACATAGTGTAATTACAAAGAGAAGTAATCTATAAACAGGTAGAGCTCAACTTTGTTTTTAATGGACTGTTCGGGGCTCTCTGAATATTCATATGGCAGAGATCCATCTGGTAGGAATGAGTCAGAGAGTCTGGTGGGAATGACCAGACATCATTGTGGTCCTCTTTTAAACTATTGCTGTGCGCTTCCTCACACTCGGATAAAATTCACCCAAATTATGAAAGACGAGAGAAAAAAAAATTTCCACCACAATTACAGAGATGTTCTATCAACAACAGTAGTAGCAGTTTCAGAATAACTACAGATAATTACAATATCCCTGTTGTAATAAATGCTGGAGAGGGTGTGGAGAAAAGGGAACCCTCTTGCACTGTTGGTGGGAATGTAAATTGATACAGCCACTATGGAGAACAGTATGGAGGTTCCTTAAAAAACTAAAAATAGAACTATCATACGACCCAGCAATCCCACTACTGGGCATATACCCTGAGAAAACCATAAATCAAAAAGAGTCATGTACCACAATGTTCATTGCAGCACTATTTACTATAGCCAGGATGTGGAAGCAACCTAAGTGTCCATCGACAGATGAATGGATAAAAAAGACGTGGCACATATATACAATGGAATATTACTCAGCCATAAAAAGAAATGAAATTGAGTTATTTGTAGTGAGGTGGATGGACCTAGAGTCTGTCATACTGAGTGAAGTAAGTCAGAAAGAGAAAAACAGATACCGTATGTTAATACATATATATGGAATCTAAAAAAAAAGTGGTTCTGAAGAACCTAGGGGCAGGACAGGAATAAAGATGTAGACGTAGAGAATGGACTCGAGGACACGGGGAGGGGGAAGGGTAAGCTGGAACGAAGTGAGAGAGGGAAGGGTAAGCTGGAACGAAGGTAATTTGTGACATATACACATTACCAAATGTAAAATAGATAGCTAGTGGGAAGCAGCCACATAGCACAGGGAGATCAGCTCAGTGCTTTGTGACCACCTAGAGGGGTGAGATAGGGAGGGTGGGAGGCAGATGCAAGAAGGAAGAGATATGGGGATATACATATATGTATAGCTGATTCACTTTGTTATAAAGCAGAAACTAACACACCGTTGTAAAGCAATTATACTCCAATAAAGATGTTAAAAAAAACCAAAAAACCCTGTTGTAGAAATGAGAAGGTTTAGGCTGCTTTCTAGAGAGTTTGGTATTGAAAAATAAAATTGAATGTGGAAGGAAATTGAGGTAATAAGTCAGTTTAGTCACTTAAACCTCAAATAGTTCAAATTGATTTCCAGGTATGTAACAAACATTACCTCACTTAATCCTGATGCTGAGGTCTGGTAGGGAGGAAGGGGAGAATTGGAGGGAAAATCTGCCTATCTCAACTAAATACACACAGATTAGAACATGCCCCACCCAGCATCCCAATCCAAGGTCCTAGGATAGAGAATTCAGATTTCTGTCAAAAAAGGAATAGATCACGAAATGTGTTAGCATTAAGTTGGCTATTGTGTGAAAAAAAAAAAAAAAAGGTTATAAGTCTATTTGTTTCTAAAATGTCAAAATTACAAGATTTCCTTCATGACAAAAAGTTAAAATGTTGAAAACCTAGGAATATTATCCCATAGGAACTCCTATCACTACAATATCAGATTGTTCTCCTGCCCCACTCCCAAAACTGTAAGTCACACCACTAGATCCTCAACCCAACTGGCTGAGAGGGAAACTGAGGCTGGCTTTTCCAAGGTCACCCAATAGGTAAAGATGGAGCTGACATCTGAGTCCACCTGGCTGCAAAGTTTGGCTGCAAAGGCCATCCTCTTCCCTCCATAACTTGCTATCTCCAGGAGAGATTGAATGACCCCTAGCAGGGAAGGCATTCTGCAAAGAAGTCATCTGGAAGAACTAAATCAACATTCTGAAATGGGTTTTGAATGTTCCATATCCCCAAGAAGAATAAAGGATCTTTCCCACTCCTGTGGGGGTTTCTCAGAATAGGTGCAGTGTAGCCCACACTTTACGTTTAGTTCTTGTGAAAAAGTGAAATTCCACAGCCCTTTCCTTGAATATAGAGTTTAAAATCCTTACTTGAGGAACTGAGAAAATTCAGCCCCACTAAAAATCCAGCCCAACAGGAAATCCAGGTACTGGCAGGGAGGGAATCAGCTGGAACCACTAAAGAAACAATTGCTTCCTTAACACCATCTGGGGAAGAGAAGCTAGAGTGGGGGCTGAGAACATGGAAGGAAACTCTAAGGAAGAGAGAAAACTGCACAAGAAGCATAAGTCACTGGGACTGAAAATTTGTTCCATTTGTGTCTCTCTGCAGGAAGAAATAAAGAAATGCTGACAAGGCATGCCAGTCTGAATTCCCTGAGCAGTTGGCCTGTTTGACTTTGTGTGATGGTGGGCCAACCTGTGTGCCTGCCGGCTCACACCACCATAGCTCTTCAAACACATTCTATAGATCCCGCTAATAAATTCCGTTTGGCTGCAACCATTTCCCAGTTCCAGGCAGTCGCCTCTGAAGTGTAAGTGCAGCCTGTCTTTAAGCCAGGCTACTGCCACTTACTGGTGATCTGTACCTCTTTGGAAAACTAATCTACGCTGCATTTGAAGGAAGGAAGCAGAGTTTGAATGAAAATGCAGTACCATGGCTAGAGGACACAGAGCTCACACCTTCTGCATTTCCAGAATAAGTGCTATGTTTTAAAAATATATATGTATGTGTTGGCAACATTGAAAAGGGGGCTAAAAAAACATCCCCCACAGAAGTGAGAGCAGCAGCAAAAGAAACGCTAGCGCCCTGCTGACGGGAACAATAGAGCATATGGACATCACACTGCGCTTGCCAAGCAGACGAGGGCAGGATGATCAAAATGGAGTCAATCTGCTTCCCTAATAGAAGAATCGCCTGCGTGAACAGTGTCTCCAAGTGTGCACCGAAGCTCTTTAATTGCCTGAGAAAGGAAAGAAGGTTCGGTTCACATTTTAGCTAAGCATGCTCCTTCCACTGGGGCCTTTATCTCGGGGCACGTCGCGTGATAAGTCTCACAAGTGGCCACCATCTGTGGATCTACACACCTGAGACCTGGCACTAAAGCAGAACACCACCCAGCCAGGGCTGTCACCCCAGAAACCATTCTTGACTCTCACCAGGGTGGAGTTGACTCAACCCACAGCATAGACGAAGCTACAAAGCTCAGCTCAAGCAGAGGGTCAGCATTTGTCTACCAAGCAACTTCCTGGTTCTTACATATTTCCTTCCAAGTTCAATCCCTTTGCCCTTCAGGAAATCTACTAGCATAAAAGTTTACAAACCTCAATGTCAACTTTTTCCTTTTTTGTAAATTTTGCATCTTTACAATGGTGATTGAAAGGGGGATGCAGATGGATTGATGCAGTCCATCACCTTTTCTGAACACCACCTGGAAATATATTTCTAATTGCTGTGGGTTGATTAGTAAATTGCCTATCTTACAGCCATGTTTGAATGACACTCTAGTATCCTGTTTCCCTTTATAGGAACTTTTGACCCCAAAAGCTCACTGTGAGCATAAGTAGAGGTCTTGGATCTTTTACTCTTCTCTGTGACTAAAATACTATACACTAATACAGCTCCCAAATTTATATTTAAAACATGGAACCCTCCTCCGATCTCCAGACTCATGTATCTAAATGCCCATTTAACATCTCAACATGGAGGTCACACAGGCATGCATTTATTTATTTATTTTTCACACAGGCATTTAAAACTGTGCAGCAAATACATTGATATCTGTCCCCACTGCCTCTCCTCCAGTTCAAATTACATTATGTTTCACCTGGACAACCATGAAATTCTCCTTGATGATTATCATTCTTCATGAGCTCCCTACCATCTATTTTCCAAACAAAAGTTAGAGTATTTTTAAAATATTAATTGTATGACTTTCCTACTTCAAATGTTTCAATCATTTGTCATTGCACTTCCATTAAAAGCCAAACTCCTTCCCACAACATTTGAAGTCCTGTACAGTTCCATGTACCCTCTAATTTCATCTGTTCAATATAGTTTTCTCCATCATCCACAGAGCTGCACTCACAGTGGCCTCCTTAATTTTTTTGAACCTGCAAAATACTTTCCTGCCTCAGTGCCACTACACATGTTGGAATGCTCCTCCCCTACCCCTCCCATGGTTTAATTTTCTACTTTCCTCAGTTCACAGCTAAAATGTCACTTCCTCAGAACCTTCTGTGATAAACCTCTCTAATCAGGGTTCCCTGCATCATTCCATCATTATTGTTCATCCCTGGATCATATTCATTTCCTTCATAATACACACCATAATTTATTATTATAAGTTTATCTGTTTATTTTTAAATTTATTTTCAATCTCCTATATCCCACCAAAAACTCCATGAGATGGGAGAAGAGCCAAGCCTATTTCTTTTACCAGTGTCTACTCAGTACCCAGCAAACATCTAATATGTAATAGGTATGTGGTTAATATTATACTAGCTGAATGAATGAATGAACATGCCAAATGAGAAAAGGGAGCCAGAAGAGCTGAAAAGGGAAGAGGAGAAACAAAGGAGGAAAGAATAAAACAAGAAGGCAAATGGGCATCGGTATAAGCTTAGGTAAGATTAAGCAGAAGCAGAAAATGTTCAGATAGTACATGCCAGGTGTAGAAGAGGGAAAAATCTCAAAGTCAAAGAGTGTAATTTCCTATAAGACATAATTTTACCATACCAAAAAGCATGTTGTCCGTCCTAAAAACCATTCAATATAAATTATGACCTTCAGGAAAATTAATATAATCATAACTGTATTTATCAAGGCAATGCTAACCACTGTAAGAGATAAACCTACAAATATCAGTGACTTAACACACTAAAAGGTAATTTCTTAGTCCCATAATGGTCCAGAGTAGGAGTCTCTAGTTGGGTAGATCTTCATTAAGAGATGAGTCAGACTCAGGCTCCACCATCTTCAACAAGTGTCTCCCAATGTCACCCTGGGGTGTGACTCTATCCTAGCTAACTGGAAAAAGAAAAGAAGATGAAAGGTCATGAGTGGGGAAGCTTTTATGGGTCAGGCCCACAAGCCGGTATGTCATTTCTAATCACATTCCATTGATTGAAACCCTGTTTCATTGATTGAAACCCAGTAGCTGCAAAGGAGGCCTGGGAAGTGGAGTTAGCTTTGCCACCAGGGAGTAGAGGAAACGGGTTGTTGAACCGTGTCACAATATTCTCTAACTTTGAAGAATGCCTTTTAAATATTTTATTCAAGTTGTCAGTTATGTGAAAAGAAATGATGTTTACAGCATATGATTGGCAACCCTAAAAACAGAATGAGCCCATTTAGCACATAATTTGTAATAAAATTTTCCTCAGGTGCCATAGGGCACCTTCCTTGAGGTCCTAGTCGGTCTCCTTCCTTCATTCACAAGTGAGCTGCAGGAGACAGTGAAACGTACTCTCTGCTCGCGTCCTTAAAGTGTTAATGTGCAAGGTCTGTGTGCAGAAGGCAAGCTGCCATAGATCTCATTGACTTTGGCAGCAACTCAAGGGTTATATTTTTCTCAGGGATGAAATATTCTTGGATAATTGTTCCAACATGTGAGACCCAAAATTTTTTTCAGAAAATATCTCAGGAAATAGAGACAGACCAAAAAAAACCAAAAAACAAAAAAACCCTACTAAGTTATCTAGTCCATCCCTTGAGAATCCAAGCAGATTTATATATTTCACAGGATAATCCATTTGTATGTGGAACAGCCAGCCATGGACCTCCCTGTCAGCCAGCCTTTATGGTGCATGACACACAACCTCACCCCACACACATGCACAATCATCATCTCTCTCAAACACAGGCTGAGTTGGCTTTATAAGTGTGCATAGACTGAACAGATGCCTGTGTAATATGGTATGAAAGATGCTGGAAAAAGGCTCCATGTCCAAAAATATCTCCCCACCTAGTGTGTAACACTTTCCTACAATTCTGCTATGAACAGATACAGAATATGAACCTCTCACCTTTGTGTGAATTAGGTTACCAGATCCTTCTCCTCCAGAACACTTTGCCAAGATCAGAACATTAGTATTTTAAAGATAAAATAAGATGGAAAAAGATAAGTATGGAGTATATGACTCTGTCCAGGAAGAAGATGCTCTAGGCACCTGCAAATTGGAACTAACTGTGCAGAAAAGACATTTATGTCATTATCAGATGCTTATGTAAATATTCAAGCTCTTTCACTTATATTAAATTCAATTATGGCAAGTCAGTTCTGCAAGATAAGTGAATAACTACATTTTATTTCATTTTAACTTCTCAATAGATTCTTATAACCGATTCATGCAATCTATTTCAACCATATTTATTGGTCTTAGGCCTATGATTCCCTCCTGGATAATACATTTTTTTAATCCCCCCATTTCACAGATAATAAACTGAGGCCTGGAACATTAAGATCTCATAGTAGCAGAGCGAGGACTATAACTTGAGTCTCTAGATTTCTCATTCATTACTGTTTATATCTTGTGATGGTATTTAGTATTTATAAAGTCTTTACACAGTCCTGGGCACTTTGAGTTAAACAAAGAAATAATATGGTAAATGCCTGCTCTCAAACATCTTAGCTTTTGGGGAGATTAGATCTACACATGTAAAATAATTAGCAAAAGACACTAATGTTAATGGAAAATATATTTTTCCCATTCCTTGTGTTTCCTTCCTATGAAGGGAACCCAAAAAGTGTAAATCTGGGTTTCACCCTGACCTTGGGGAAGTAGGCTGCTTTATCTTACAGTTTAATTTGGAAAGGATCACTGGGCATGCCTAGTTCTACTCTGTCCTTCTTCCTCTTGTGAGCAATCCTTACTGAAGAGACCTCGAGTTTATCTCTGCACCTCCATGCCCAAGTCTTACTGCCCAAAACAAAGTCAATAAGCCTGCCCAATTTAGAGCTTCAGTTACAAGGCCAGTGGTCTCATACTACACTAGGTCCTCCAAGGCAGGTGAAGAAAACGACGATGGACCAATGAAGGACTGTGCAGATAGAGAGGAAAATTTATGTTGAGGAAGATGAGCCTAAAATCTTACAATTGGAAGAAATCTTTCAAATCAGATATTGAAAACTCAAAGGTCTTCAAGAACTAGGCAGGTTGAAAACAAATGTATGCAGCAAATAATTATGAGAATAAAATAATGTGGACTCTGGCAACTAATGAACTAATGAGTTCTGTTCCATCTAAATGTATATAAGTTCTTTCTTTAATTTTTGATGGTAATAAATGGGTCAATCAAACAAAAAATACATCCATGAGAATATCTAATTGATCCCGTCTGATCACTCCTAAAAAGTAGATGCCCAGTGTGTACCAAGTGACACCACCTCTAGAGGTGAGCTAGGCTACCTAGGTACCACTCTGATAATCAGAAAATATTCTTTCACAGAAGCAAAATCTGACTCCTGTAAGTTCATACCCCTTACTTGCTAATTTCATCCTTGTGGTCATACAGAGCTAGCCTAATTCCACTCATACCTTAGACATTCAGTGGATCATCAGAAATCAGTGTTCTTGTCTCCTTCTGAGTGTCTTCTTAGGATATGTTTTTTATTTCCTTCACTATCCTTGCTGTTCACCTTTGAAAAAATGTTTCATTCTGTCCGGGTTACTTTTAAAATGTGGTCCCCAAAATTTTATAGGAGAGAGTATTACAGAAATCTTAGGCATTATAGCTTTTTTCACGCCAATGAAGGAGAATATAGGATTATATCTTCCAGTGCTCTACATAACTTATTTATTCCTATTGATGCTACCTATAATTACATTGCTCTCAAGTGAGGTTACTGTTGACTAAACCTCCAGGTCACCTTTATTCATGTAGCTGATAAGCCACATAGCCCACCCTATGTGGCTTATACTTGAACAGAATATTTTTCACATTCAATTTCACCTAGTTAGGGCTGGCCCCTTATTCTAATGAACAAAATACAGCAACCAGTCAAGTACCCATTAGGTGCCTCTTGTTTCTTTGGGTGCTAACAACTTAGAGAGAGAGAGAAAGGTAAAACTACTTGCCATCAAACAGCTCACAGGTTGCTATGACACTGAGAAGTAAATCAAAGAAACCACAAAATGATAAATACTATGATGGAATGCTTATGAAAAATGCTGTGGGAACAAAAGCTGAAGAAGCATTTATTCTTATTAGGAAGGTTGAGGGAATTGAGGAAAACAACAGAGAGAATATGATATTCAGCTAGGCCTTGAAGGATAGGTAGGAGTTTTTTGTTTGTTTTATTTTATTGACTTTATTTTTTTTTAATGTAGTTTTAGGTTCACAACAAAATTGAAGGGAAGGTCAGAGATTTCCCACACACCCCCTGGATAGTCTCCCCCAATTATCAACGCCCCCCCACACCAGACTGGCAGATTCGTTGCATTGATACATTGACACATCCTAATCACCCAAAGTCTACAGTTAACCATTCATTCTTGGTGTCGTATATTTTATGGGTTTGGACAAATATATAATGACATTTGTCCATCATTTTGGCATCATACAGAGCATTTATATTGTCCTAAATATCCTCTGTGCTCTGTCTATTCATCCCTCCCCTGCCCACCCACCCCAACCCCTGGCAATCTTTTTATTTTCTCCATAGTTTTGCCTTTTTCAAAATGTCATATAGCTGTAATCATACAGTATGTAGCTTTTCAGATTGGCTTCTTTCACTTACTGATATGCATTTAAGGTTGTTTCATGGGCTTCCCTGGTGGCGCAGTGGTTGAGAGTCCGCTTGCCGATGCAGGGGACACGGGTTCGTGCCCCGGTCCGGGAAGATCCCACATGCTGCGGAGCGGCTGGGCCCGTGAGCCATGGCCGCTGAGCCTGCGCATCCGGAGCCTGTGCTCCGCAACGGGAGAGGCCACAACAGCGAGAGGCCCGCGTACCGCAAGAAACAAAAGCAAAAACAAAAAACAAAAACCAAACAAACAAAAAAGATTCTTTCATGTCTTTTCATGGCTTGACAGCTCATTTCTTTTTAGAATTGAATAATATTCATTGTCTGGATGTACCACAGCTTATCCATTCACCTACTGAAGGACATCTTGGTTGCTTCCAAGTTTTGGCAGCTATGAATAAAGCTGCCATGAACACCTGTGTGCAGGTTTTGTGTGGACATAAGTTTTCAACTCATTCTGGTAAATATCAAGGATGTGATTGCTGGATGGCATGATGAGAGTAAGTAGGCTTCTTTTTAGAAGAAGGAATACCTGTAGTACGAGATCATTTCCAAATGACAGAACCCCTTGAGGAAAGTTACTGAGGTGTGAAAAGGCACAACACATGAAGGAATTGTAAGGTGCAGGGAACACAATGACAAGAAATAAAGACTAATGTTCCAGGATGAGAATCATGGTCTCCAGGCTGAAGACAATCGAGAACCATCAAGAGGTTATAAAGAAAGGGAGTGATGAGTCTATATCTTGTGGATTCTGATTCTTTTCAAGCAAAGTATTCCCTATTCCTTTCATAGTCCTGCCATCTGCCTATTTGATAAGTGATTTGTATATTTTGTCCAAGTTAATTGGTCAAAATGTTGACAAGGAGAGCCCAGCCAAGAGAAATCTCCCTTCATGTTTATATCAGCCCATCTGGTGCCAATGGAGGTAGGGAAGATAAGATGAAAGAAGGAGTCTAAGGAAAGGTATGAAGTGTTCTGCACATGAAAGAAAGTTAGAATTTGGTAACAATCTGGTTATGTGGGATGATGGAGAGGCAAAATCAAGGATAATTTCAAGGTCTTTAGCCTGGATGAATGGGAAAATTGTAGTTCTGGAAACAGAGAGTGAGATTTTGAAAAGAGAGAGAAGGTATGGGAAATGTGCCCAATTTTGGTTTGAGAACTATTGAATATCAGGAGTCTGCAAGACCATAAGATATAAAGGTCTCGAAGCTTGTTATAAATTGAGTATTGAAGTTTGAGTGAGAGATCAATGCTGAAAATGGAGATTTGGAAGTCATCCACTTGGATGGATATCTGAAACCCTGAGGGTAAATAATGTTTCGGAGGGGAGCAAAGTAGAAGAGTTAAAAATAGATAACACAATGTGATTTATTTTGCTCGGCTCTGTTATATTACAAGTTAGGTAGATGATACAAACATGTTTGTGAATTTCTCTTATCTATCTTTAATGATCCAGGAATATGTGAAGAATATTAGATGAGTTGAAGAGAATTTCAATATTCAAGGATTACCATCAATAGGCTGATTCTTCTCTGCATACTGGGGAGTCAAAGAAACATAACTGAACCCAGGCTATAATCTATGCTCTGAGTTTAGAAACATGTCCATGTTAAAAATTAAAAAAAGAATCTCTTTCCTTGAAATGTTTCACCGTCACAGATAGAGAAAAAATGATGCTGACAAAAGCACAACGTAGAAACAAAGTGATGCCATTTGTATTTGATTTGTATTTAATAAGGTCTGCTTTTGTTGTTTACCACTCAGTCATAGAAACACTGTTTACTATTTCTTCATTGAGCTTTTGTTAATCTTCCTTCAGCCTAGCTTTAACCCTTGCTTCTGTTGGAGTGGGTGGGGGGGGGGGTGCGTGTGTGTAGGACACGCAATGTACTATATTTTGTTTTGTAAGCCATTCCTCTCCACTGAAAAGTACAATTTTAAAGGTTTGATCATTGGCCTAAAAGCCAATTTCTTCATTTCTTATATATCTGTATTAGAAAATTCACCTCTCAAACCATTATAAGGCACTAGGAAAAGGTGAATTTGGGTATTGGTTTTTGTAGAATTATTTTACAATTAAAAATAAAATTCTGGTACAAAATCATTTTTCAGTTCAACCTTTCTTCACTCCTGGCATCCTGCAACAGGCACATACATGTGCATAGACACACTCTGTCCCACTGCATCTTCTTATCTGAAATTATTAATTTGATGGTGAAGGGCTCCCATTAATATTGTTCTCCTTTAGCAAAAGTCATCTCTCTTCAGAATCACCTTCAAAATAGATTGACCAGTGATTAAATTTGTGAAGTTTTTAAATATTGTCAGTCAGCATCAAATGCATTTACCTACTTTAAATGAGTTTTGTTTCCACGCACTTTGCTGCCATCCATGGTAATTGGAAAATCAGTTTGAGATATCTTCTAATGTGCTTTTTAAAATTGACCAAGGCTGCAGAAACAGCTTCTTAAACCAAATATAATTAATTTCTATCTGTCCAATCTGATCACTGTAAGCTGACAGTCTCTCATATTCTTTATTTTTAATGTATGTGTATTTTTTTTCAATAGAGAACATTGTCCTTTCATCTCTATCCTTTCCTTCTGCAAATTGGCACGTTCTGTCTTCTAGGAGTTTCATTACCATCCAGTGATTTTTTTTTCCACTTCACAGTAAAGGCACTAAACTGGGGCACCCACAAGAAAACACGCACACCTATCTATATAGCACATTTTCTTTTCTTTCTCTGAATCTTCCTCCATGTGGTCTTTATGCTTTCAATCGCTCTCAAGTTTCAACAGAGACCTGAAACTTTTCAACCATTGGCTACCTATCTCATTCGTCCTCCATTCCTCCCAGGCAGCATCCTAAGTAGAATGGAATGTTGAAGCACATGATTGGCTCATGGGCAGAGCATTCATTCTCCAGGAATGCCCTGTAGATACCAATTGAAACTGCATCATCCATAAAAGTAATCCATAGACCCATTTGCTTTTCATTTTTGGCTTATGATAGCAATAATGACTATAACATAGGGCCCAGGAATTGATGACCGGCTGGGGTTAATGGTCCTTGGCTACACTGTGGGTTATCAACTCCCCCAGCTGGTCATTAATCCCCAGGAAATGCCCCATACCTTGATCGTTATTTCTTAATTAATGCCTTTCTCACTTTCAGCCTAAGTGGTCAGAGCACAGTAACCCTAACAGCATCTTGCAGTTGGAACTGCATATTTCCACTCAAATACTGGAATTCCCTATGGCTGCATACATATTTTAAATTTTTCCTAGAATAGTTGATTATGTTTGCCTCAGGCCTTTTTTTTTTCCCCTTGCAGGGTGGAGGGGTGGTTGTGAGGGTTTATTTTTCAAGTGAAAATTTGCTACTTGCATATCAGAGCTACAAGTTCAAAAGAAAACTTGAATGTGCTCATCTTGCCTTTTGTTTTTAGGTCTTTTGGAGTGTTTTTTCTTCCAGAGATCTAAATGCAGAAGTAAATGGGAGGAAGAAGGGGACCATCCCTTCTGTAGCTGCTTAGAACAGACTTCACAGTTCTTGAAATGACATAATAACAGAATTTATTCTATTGTTGTAAAACTCCAAGTGCTTTCATAACCAGTTAAATAACACCCGAAATAAATATTCTCATAGTATTAACATTACTATGTATTATATTTTCAGAGATTTCTCTAAACTATCACTGAAGAATAAGTTACCAGGCTGACAAAGAAAGTAGATTTCATTTGGTTTAGTGGTAACTGGCAAATGTGACTAAAGGAAAATATAAGAGGAGTTTTGTCTGAGCACACAATTACCACAAGGAACAAGCCAGATGCTGCTTTGGGTCAGCTGGGTTTATATACAAAGAACTGCCTGTTTATAAACCAGATACCAACCCCAAGTGATCTTAACTTCTTTGGTCTCAAGTAAATGTCTACATTTATTCTCAGCAGAGGCATAAAAGAAATGCAATCCTTCGTTCCTCTCCATATTCTGAGAGAAACTGATGTTATCTGGAGAAATATGTTTCTAAGAGATTAGCAGTGATTCATGACCATCGGAGGCTCAAGTGTGTAGAGCAACTTAGAGGAGATCATTTGGGAAGATCCAAACTAACTGTAATGCCTTATCTTAAAGTTTATTTTAAGAATCACACATCTCCAGGATGAATGTTATAAGTAGAAATGAACTCTCATCACTGGAACCATTGAATCTTAGGATTGAACAAAGCATTTTGCAATCATTTAGCTCCCTGACTCAACTTCATACAAGCTTAGGCATAAACTAACTCCAGTGGATAAAAAAATCTATCCAGAATAAAGTTGTATGACAACTTCCTTAAATATATCTTAATGATAAACAGTTGTGACTGATGGGTAATTTTTTCTCGTACTCAAGTTTGAGTTCATTTTCTCTTCTGTCGTTAGTTCAAATGGAAATTCCTTGTCTAGCCGTGAAGATTTTTATTAAATTGTCTTCTCTTTTAGGCCCCTAAAGAAACAAAGTGCCAGTTCCTTTATTCTTTCTTCTGAAGTCTTATTTCCCTACAGATTGTCATCTTTGTGTCACTAGTTCCTTTCAATTCCCTAAAATTTGCTTTTGGTTGTGTGTTTGCAGATTGTGTATAGGTTGTGTTGTGATCTAAACAATGCAAGGTATTAATTGAGGATTGCCTCATGGCTCATGATGTCTGCACTGAATTACACAATATTGGAATCTAGGTCCTTCTCTGTTGATACCCTGTCAAATACTTGAGAGGCCTCACTATGGGTACCCTGCCTCATTTTTGCCAGTCTTCATATTCTGCAAGCATAGGGAGAGTATTTACTGTGATTGCACACTGAACTAAGAATGGAACATACAGAGATTCAAACAACAGAAAAGAGAAGGAATTCACAAATGATTGCAGGAGACTCACAGATAAACAGAAATGGTTCAGGTCAACAGATCTGTCTCTAATAGATAGAAAGTTCAGGACAACATGAAGGCACAAAGAAGGGGCACCTAACTCAACCTGGAGAGTTAGGGACCTTTCCCCCAATACCCAAAATATAATATCAGAACTGAATTGTAAAGATGGAATTGAAGTTAATGAAAAAGGAAAAGAAGAGTGTTCCCAATAAAAGAAGCAGCATTTATAAAGTCACAAAGATATGAAAATAGGTGCTCCTGGCAAATGGTCCAGATGTTGACATTCATATTGGTCCTATGGCCTCTTCTACTCATTTAATGAATTTCGAAATTATTTCTTGCTGAACCTTCCCAGCTCTGATCCTTTTCCTCTCCCTGAATCTCATTTTCCACTTGCCTCACTAAACATTCTCCCACTTATGCATCTGGTTTTCTGAGCAGGTCTGGCTTCCAGGGCTACCACTGTCTCTGTCTGACCAGCCTGTTAAGCTCTGCCCTCCTGTTCAGAAACCCCCTTACCCCTACCCTGGACATCTATTAAGTGGTGTTAGTCCAACAGTTACACATCCCTACTTTGCACATTATTGTAATACATTACCATGTCCTGTAATATACAGTTAATTCTATAGCTGTGCTTAAATCCAGCCAACCTTTTCCAAGTATGTATATTATTTTGTTCTTTTGTGACTTTAACTTATTATCCAGGCTTAGAATCCAAAGTGAGTTATATTCACCATAGGAGAACTGCATGAAATCTACTTCATCATTGATGAAAATGCTAAACACTATATAGTCCAAGAGTAATAGGAATGTAGAATACTCTTAGCTGTGGAAATTATTCATATTTTATTTTCTAATACTTTTCTAATAAATGAAGCAATCCCGTTCACATTTCTTTGGTCATATACTATATAAAATTGAATATGATTAAGATAATAATACAGAATAATCTTGAATATTCTATACATTCTATTTAAAATTATAATTTATTTCCAAAAGTTAAATCATATCTGAAATACGTAAATTCTTGTACGAGGTAGGTTATGATAGTAAACAAAAATATCAATACAGCCATATACAAAGGGTATTTTTTAAACATTCAACAAACTTTGTATTTTAGAACTACAGAAAAATTGGAAAAATGTTGCAGAGAGTTCCCATATACCCCATACCCAAGTACTACAATACATTTGTCACAACTAATACCAATAATGGTGTATTAGTAATAACTAAGGTCCATACTTTATTTAGGTTTCCTTAGTTTTTACCTAATGTACTTTTTTGGTTCTAGGATCCCATCCAGTATATCACTTTATATTTAGTTATAAAATCTCTCTAGGCTCCTCTAGACTGTGAAAGTTTCTCAGACTTCTTTTGTATTTGATGATCTTGACAGTGTTGAGGAGCACTAGTCAGGTGTTTTGCACAATGTCCTTTAATTTGGGTTTGTCTGAAATGTTTCTAATGGTTAGACGAGCTTATGGGATTTAGGAAAGAAGACCACAGAGGTAAATCATCCTTATCACATGATATCAAGGGTACATGCTATCCACATGACCACTGATTACTGATGACTTTTCTCTTAACTGGCTAAAGTAGTTTTTGCCAGTTTTCTCCACTGTAAATTACTCTTTTCCTCCCTTTCCATACTGTACCTTTTAGAACAAAATTCCCATGAGCATCTCACACTTAAGCAGTGGAGAATTTTGTTCCACTTCTTTGAGGAGAAGTACCTACATAAATTAGTTGGAGTCGTTCAACAGATAATTTTAAGTGTACAAAAATTCACTTTGTAATAATATATATAATCTGTCAGTATACGTATTTTTTAAAGGACAATAGATAGATCAACAGATAAAGGTAGAAACAGGTAAAGATAATATAATGAATATGGAAGGACACATAAACCAAGAACATGTTTTGCTTTAGGAGGAGAAACTGGAACAGTGCGGCAAGATACCTCATTTACAACTGAATACAATATTCAGTTTTGTATTCTTAAATTATGTACTCTGCCCTTCTATATTTTTAAGTATTTAAAATGTAAAATATAATCATCTATGGGTGTAGGTTAAAACAATACAGAGGAGAGATGAGTGGTCACATTGCTTTATGGATATTGTTTTTGCAATGAGTAATAGTACCAGATCAGTGATCTCAATGATCATTCTTTGCACCTCATGATAGATCCCAGAATGCCTTAATGTATACAAGTGAAAAGCAAATGTTAGTGGCTGGTTTTGATAATGAATAGTGTATGCCAGAGTTCTGTGCCTGTATTTGGTGGTAGAGGCAATTGGGCAAGAGAATCAATACCCTGATTAAAAACAGAAAGCCCAAGAGTCTTCTAAACTTAAAATGTTGATTTGCTATTTTAGTACATGTCATTGAATGCACAAACTACCTTGGTCACCAGATTTACTAGGAGAATTACCCTCCATGTAGGTTTCAACAAAGATTAATATTGGCATTGATAAGGATAAACACTTGCGTTAGGTTATCCCCTTGAAAGGTACTTTATTTTATATTGTATAACCAGTGATTCCCATGGGATAAATAATTTGAATTGCATCTCACAGATGCATTACAGAACTAGTGTTTGTTTGTTTCGAGTTTCTACTGAAGTAAGCTTTCACCATTCCACATATATGAGACAGGGGTTATGTTGCTTAATGGTTCATTAGAGAGAGTAAACTAAAGGACAAATTAAAAGAAACTCTTCTAAGTTGGGGAGCAAAATATTGTGGCAAGAGTTAATCCTGATAAAATAAGAATCATCCCCAAAAAAGCCAAAATGAAAGCATCTGAATTAAAAAAAGAAAAGTGGAATAGTTTTTTAAAAAGATCAAAATTGATCATTTCTGACTGTTGAGAAGGGAGAAATAGACATTAAGAAGAAAACAGATGTGTTAGCTCTCTGACAGCAGGAACTTCTTTGATCTTATATGGCTTTCCACACAGACCTTTGCATAGATTAAGCACTGTTTTAATATTGATTGTTTAGCTTTATATAGATTATGATGGTACCTGAAGATTCTAATTGTTTACATGATACGTAAATAGTCAAAGAGAAAAAGGAGAAATCATAAGGCTGACCTAAGAAATTAGGTCTGAGAAACAAGCATAGAGTAACACGTTTTTAGAAAACTGGGTTGTAGAGAACATATTTTAGACCTTTTGGTCAACTCAGGAAGGCAGAGCTTCTCTTCAGCTTAATGCATATGATCTGAAACATCTTTTTAAAATTATAGCCATAACCATTAATTAGACAAAGCACACGCTATTTAAAATTCTATGCCAAATTTCAACTAGTATCAAATGAGCTCTCTCTGCCTTCTCTACCATACAGAGTATAATAAACTGGCAGTTCTTTAATTGGGAGGAGACTATAACTTAATTCTTATACCAGCCCACTATAAAATTTTATCAGTACTGTTCCAGCAGGGGTGGATACAGAAGTAATATGGTCTCCTCCTAATATGTTATTTTAGGTCAGCGTCAGATTCACAAATGGAACTAAAAAGTCTTTTAAGATGAACCCCCTACTCTACAAATTTAGCAATATTTGCAACAAATTTGGAATTTATTTCATGATAAGTCTAGAAAATTAGATGGCATTTGAATGAATGCATTACGTATCCCTGAAATCTAAAGTGGATAACATGTATGGAGGGGTAATGATTTATCTGATTTAAAAGGTCAATGTCATTTTAATTTCCAGACAATGTGTTGATTACTAGGGTATTAGTGACTGGCATATAAATGATCTTAATCATATTATATTTTAATATACAAAATAAGTATTTTATTATAGTTGTACTATTGAATGGTGTTAGGTAATATGGATCTTGGTCTAAAAACAATGTGTTTCATCTAGTGTTTTAGTATTTCTAGTAGATAAGACTATGTCATTAGGCACTATGTATTGATTTTAATTAGAACAGGCACACCACCATAAATATGAGTTGTGATGCCACTAAGGCAGTTGTCAAGGGGGAATTAATTAATTAATTGTAAATTAATTAATTTAGAGTGAATTAAATCAACCTAGCGAAATGAATATAGAACTTGGGGAGGAGGGTTAAACTCACAAAATGGATTGAAAACCCAAGACAATCTAAATTGTTAATCAAGATAAGAAAATTAAGCAACACATTATAAGAGAGTACCTGTTGTTTTTGAGAAAGCAAAGTAATAGCAATAAAAGCAATAAATTAAATTTAAACATTTTCCTTAAAAATAGGAAATGAAATTGTGGAGAATACTAAGATTTTTTTCACTTTATGTTTTAGACCTAGAAAAATGATTTGTAGTATGGTATACTTAATAACACTCATCACAAATTTAATCACTTCATTTTCTGTTTGTGATTAAAGAGGAAATTCACTCAGATGCTTAAAAGAAAATAAATACACCAAACTGAAGAAAAAAAGTCTATTTTAAAGGGAGAGTTGTGCCCTTTTTTTATGGGTTTCCTTGCCGTTACTGGATTCCAATGTTTATGAAACTCAATGCTTCAGCACTGAGCAGCATAGAGGGTTAGCTAACAATTCAAGGTTATGTTTGGAGAAAAAAAACACATTAAATTTAAACAAATTTTACAAATTCAACTATGAAAAATATACATATAAGTAGACAAAAGCTGATAATATATTAAAATGAAAATATTTGTGTTATGGAGTGATGTTTTTATTAAAAATGTGTTTAATATTTCTGTGCCTGCACACACACACACACAAAGAAAAATAATCAGGAGGTTTCCTAATGACAAATGAAAGATCATATGTCAATTACAACTTATTAGTTAGGATTGAGATAAAATAGTCCAAAGTGAAAATTAGAGTCAGATGTGTATGACTCTCTGATTTCCAAAAAATACATGTTCTAGATAGTCTACACTTTTACACAATGACTTCCCAGAGGGAAGGCATTGAAAGTGAATGCCAGGAAGAGAAATGTTATTTGCTCTTGCTGTATCTGCCTGCAAACATGATGTTACCTCTGCTAAAACATAAGCAGAAACCACCTGTAATAAGCAGTGCTACATTTTATTAGATCTTTGTTAGATAATCAATAAACAGAGTGGCAAAATGTCAAATATCAAGAAAAGGGCATGCCTCTATGTGCCCTTAACAGGTTTAGGGGCTTCTTTGGTCAAAGGAACACACTGCATTACATCACAATGATCTCTGATTTAACCTTAAAAGCAGGGTATGATATGAACCTGCCTATAGTAACTGCCTATAATCACAAAAAGTCAGTTGCAATTTGTCCTAGGATAGTTGATCCTGTAGTACCTTCAAAAATGCACTGTAATTTCTCAATGTGAATTTAATATTGAGAAATAACAACTGTTTGTTGTGCGTATACTATAATTCATACACTGTTCCAGGAGACTGGGATATGTGGATAATTTTTTAAAAAATACCTCTGCCCTTAAGAAGTTTATATTCCAGCAAGTTGACATAAAAAATAAAGGGGGGTTCTCTGGTGGAGCAGTGGTTGAGCGTCCACCTGCCGATGCAGGGGACACGGGTTCGTGCCCCGGTCCGGGAAGATCCCACATGCCGCGGATCAGCTAGGCCCGTGAGCCATGGCCGCTGAGCCTGCGCGTCTGGAGCCTGTGCTCCGCAACGGGAGAGGCCACAACAGTGACAGGCCCGCGTACCGCAAAAAATAAATAAATAAAAAATAATAAACAAAGGAAAAGCATAAGAAATAATTAATGTATTATATTAGAAATAAGTTGGTGAAAAAAGAAAAAGTAGATCAGGGTATGGGGAATTAGGATAAGAATTCAATTTTAAATAGAGTGATTAGGGTATACACCTAATCACCCTATTTGATTAGGTGATTAGTCCTTGGCCCTTTTCAACTATACACCTCATCTCATTGAGAAAAGGCACATTTGGAATGTTCTTATTCCTCATAGAAGAGACAGCCAGAAAAAAGTTCTGAAATGAATAAAAAGTTCTGAAATGATTACCTCCCTGGCATATTAAAGGAACAGTAAGGTGGATGAAAGTAGTAAAGAGGATGTCAAAGAGAATTTGGAAGGCCAGGACGTGTAGAGCTACACCTGAGTAAAATAGAGAACCATTATGTGATTTGGGGGAAGAGAACTGATGAGATACTTAAGTTTCAGAAGGATCACCATGGCTGCTCTCCTGATGGTAATGGACAAGGGTAGGAGCAGATAGATCAGTTAGGAGGAGATTGTGATAATCCATAAGAGAAATGAGGAAGGCTTAAATCAGGGTGGTATCAATAGAGACAATAAAAATTGATCCAATAATCCAATTCTAAATATATTTAGATGGTAATGCCAACAGGATTTGCTAATGTAGTGAAAGTGGGATATGAAAGAGAGCGAAAAAGAGAGTATTACACCATGACACCAAGGTGTTTGACCTGAGCACTTGGGAGGATGGCATTGCCTTCAGTTGGGAGGGGATAAACTGAGAGCAAGTTTAGGAGAAAAGATACGATTTGGGCAGGTTGAGTTTGAGATGCCTAGTAGATAATCAAAAAGAAATGTCATATGAAATAGTGATGAAAATTGTATTTTATGCCATGATACTGGGTATCACCAAGGGAGCGAGTGTTGACAGAGAATTGAAAAGGGCCAAGGACTAAGCACTGGATCACACCAGCATCCTACTCCTTGAAGAAAAGAAGAGGGATCAACAAGAAGGACAAATGGATTGACCAGTGAGGTAGGGAGAAACCTGAAAGAGTATGAGGTCCTAGAAACCAAGTGAAGAAAGTATCTCCAGGAAGAAGGAATGATCAACTAAGTTGATATCCAGTTGTGAGCAGGTGGAGTAGATTTATCATATATGGAACTCACTCATTAAAATTAAAGACCAATTAAATAAGGATCATTTAACAGCAAAGTTTTATATGATTATGAGCTCTAACTCACAATCTCCAGCTAGCTGCTCTCTGCTTTGTGAAGCTGGTTTCCTGGATACCTACCTCACAGACTTTCTGTAAAATTCAGTGGAAGAATTTGTGTAGAATCACCAATGAAATGCTTGTGAAGTAATAGGTTCTAACTTTAAATATAACATGTATACGAATAATACAAATATTAATGAGCCCAAATATTTTATTATATAATTGTTATATTATTATAGTCATTATATGACTTCTGCTATTTGTAATATTACTCACAACTCAGTTACTCATTTGTTACATCTATTATGTATTAATTCTTTAGCATTTAGTCTTTGCCAGCTACTGGCACCCAAGAAAACAAAGATACACAAGACATGGAACTTATCATTCCTATAATTAAAGTACACTAGACTCTGCAACTTATACTCTACAGAGTTTATTTCTTCATTTCATGTGTGGGACTTGGGCAGTGGCTCTATCACCTACTAGGTAGGTGGTCATAAATAAGTTAAGCTCCCTGACCCTCAGAAAAATGGGGCTACGTTGTCTCTATTTGCAAGGTGGTTGGAAAGATTAGCAAAGATACGGTAAATATTCTAGCATATATTACTGAGTAGGCATTCTCTGCATAGGTCATACTAGCACTGTAAATTCTGTCCATTCTGTCAAAGAGAATATGGACTTTCTTGAAGTGAATAATTCATGCTTTTCACTTTTACTGAAAGTTGAGAAGTTTTTAAGACAACATAAACCGGCACCCTGATAAACAATATTTTATTTGCTTATAATTACTTATACCCTGTCTCTTTTCACAAAAGATTTGAGAGGGTTTATGTAAAGTGATAATAATGATAAAAATATAAAATCAAGAATGCATATATACAGAACATATTTATGCTGTGACACCTATTTAATTTTTTATTGTGTATTTCAAATTTAATTCTGAGCTTCCTGGCAGCCGGAACTAAATTGAAATATCAGTTAAACAATTCTATTTAACAACAAAGAAGATTCCGGATTCTTATAAAAATAAAGTTTGCTTAGCATTGAACTCTAAAAAGATATATCTTAGTAGAAACTCCATATAGGATATATGGAGCGATACAGATTATAATCTTAATTATTTTTGTAACAAATTCAGTTATAAATTTTATAGAAATGTCTCTTGCAATACCTTTTAACTAACAATTGAGTTCTAATGTAAAAAACAATTGAGTAATAATAATTCTGTGAAGAGTTGAACTAACATGGTCCAAATATGTAATAACTAGACTATGTGATAATCCAAAAATGCTCTCCAATTTTCTGTGTGCATCTATCACCCCCAATATATTTATATGCTTGTTTGTTTATTTATAAACTATATATGTGTACATATAAACACATATATATTCTACTATATTTGTACCAATTTAGAATTTTTAAAGTAATAAATGACCTTTAAATCATCTACAATAAATATTGCTCCTCAGACTTTCAGTGGGAGCTGAATAGTAGACCAAGACCTAGGGACCTATGTTCCATATTGCTAGATGAGGACAGAGGAATATTCTTCAGAAACCAAACTAACATAGTAAGTTTGACATTCCATTAGAAAAACTATGACCGTTCCAGGATTTTCACATTGATGGACATCCAGGTAGGTACTCTTGCCACCACATGACACTAATTCTGATGGTTTACAGTTGATACCAGAATTTTTCTCAGGAAGAATTTTTGGCCAACTATCATATAAACAAATATGCCTTTGAAGTCCAAATAGTAAACTCTGTTGGAAATATATCTTTCCAAGAATATAACACTATAATTTTTTTTATGCAAACCCAGACACTCATAAAGGCCTCCTGGGCCTGGTTCACATGTGAAAGAGAACATCCATATCTTGCTAGTTTCAATTTTTATAGAAATTTCTGACATTCTTTCTCTTTAGTTGTTGTCTTTTTTTAAATAAATTTATTTTTTTTTTATTTATTTATTTTTGGCTGCATTGGGTCTTCATTGCTGTGTACGGGCTTCCTCTAGCTGTGGCGAGCAGGGGCTACTCTTTGTTGCGATGCACGGGCTTCTCATTGCGGTGGCTTCTCTTGTTGAGGAGCACGGACTCTAGGCACGAGCACTTCAGTAGTTGTGGCACACAGGATTAGTTGCTCCGTGGCATGTGTGATCTTCCCAGACCACGGATCAAACCCGTGTCCCCTGCATTGGCAGGCGGATTCCTAACCACTGCGCCACAAGGGAAGCCCCTAGGTTTTGTCTTTTTTGTTTGTTTGTTGTTTTTATTGCTGTTGTTATTTCCCCCTCCTTTTTAAAAGTTCTTGGCCAATCCTGATTTTCCTTTAATGATGCACTTGACGTTATTGGGGAAATGTCAGAAATAAAGAAGAAAAATCCTAACATGCTGTCCTACTGAAGTCCATCTTTTGAAATGAAAAATGCTCAAAATGAAAATGAGTTGACAGCTTACTTGATGATATTTACATCTGGAATGTGACGTCAATCGGAAGGATAGTAGAGATCAATTTTAATGGCAAGCAGCTAAGCACGCTTATTGATCTAGCAGCTTGCTACTCTACAAATGGCAAAGACCATTAATATGTTAGTACCAGGAATGTGGGAGAAGCATAAAACAAGTGACTTTGAGCCTTTAAAGAAGATAATTTAAGAGTGCTGATTTGATGATCACAAGGGAAAGTGTGAATTCATGATTTAACCTCATTCACTACCTCTCAGCTAAAAATTGATCACTGCTCCTAGGAATCATATTTCATTTGAAAGGAATTTAATTCATTTCATAATTTCCTCTTTAAGCCTTTTGCTTTAAGGGATGCCATTTGCTGTCCAGCTAATCCTAAAGTAGATGTTTTTTTCCCCTGAAAGAACAGAATAATTTCTGCTAGAGCAGAGTGACCACATAGGTGAATCATGAATCAAAAACATATAAGAATATCATGTATCCCCCTTGTCTGCTTCCATATTTCCTTTCTACCCTATAAGGACGATAGCATTATTCCCTCCCTGGAATATGAAAGTGGCTAAGATCATGTCTTTTAAGTGCTGCTAGAAGACATTTATTTTAGGAACCAGTAAAAGCCATCAGTAGTACCCACATAGTAGTCAATATTACAAATATATATCACTTGAATATGGGCACTGCTATTGAGAGTAAACATTTCCTCATCTGGAAGAGATGTGACTACTCTGCTGATCACTGAATAAATTTTTCATTCAGACATCTCAAAATTGTATTTTAATACCTAATGGAGTCTAACCAAATGGATGTTAGGTGGGCTGTCTGTAATAATGAACTTCCTAACCTCTAGAGAGACAGTACATCTGTTCAGATCAAAATGTGTTGTTTGTGAAGCTCCCACACTCTGGAGACATATGTACAGTAACAATGTGAAAATAGCAAATTTCAAACTCTTCAAATAGATCTTAGTTAGCCAGTAAGGAAACATTAACCCTCAAAATGTGGAATGAATCCTTCTGCAAATTTACAAATGGTTCGAATCCTCAGTAACAGTATTTGATGTACAAAGACTCTTACATGGTCATTGTTGGAAGAGAAAATGATCAATTTAACCCAAAGAGCTTTGTGTTTTCCTGCGTAAGTCCAAATGGCCCATTAAGGTGAAAGTAGAGAAGAACCAAGTCAGGAGTTCATTGTGGTTTATGACCTCTTATAATCAAGAATTTTTTCCCCTCCTTTCTTAATGCTGATTAATACGTTAAAATTCATTTTTTGGTGTGGTCTTATAAAAAATTTTAAAATAGTCATTCATTTCACCAAGATGCATATTCTCGATACCTATTATTAACACTCAGTGATGACCTTTGTAAGAAATTTGAAGCTTCCTAGCCATTTATAAATCTTAGTGCTAACCTCCAAATGTATAAAGGCAGTTCCAAATACTGTACTTATAATACTGCCATTGCTCTCTCATTTTATGAATGCCAATTATACTTTTCCCTGCTTATTCTTCCTATCACTTTGTTTATTAAGATTATTACTTCATGCTTTGGGTAAAATAAAATAAAACAATTTCTTTTGTTGAAAGCACATATCCTATTAACATTTTCTGGGTGAATAGGAATGGGTAAGGAATCCATAAAATATAGACATGTAGCATTTCTAGTATCCCTTGCTATAAAGTAACTCAACGTTAGGATTTACTAATATTTATATTGCTTCAGAACGCTCCAAAATTCAACCACTCATCAAAAATAATTCATTGAGCAGCTAAACAATATTGCTCTAACAAAGTATCAGAATATGAAATGCATGTTTAGTATATTAAATAGGAAAGCTGTTAAAATTACTAAAGATGTTAAAAATAATATTAATTTAATGTTAAATTAAACATTTTAAATTTATAACTTTTTCAAACATATTAAGAATGAAGAATTTCAAATAAAGTGAATGCCATTGGTATCCTTCACAGATCCCCTTCATTGGGTAAGTGTAAGATGCTGTGAGTGTTGGAGAATAGTCTTTGACCTAAGGAGAGCCAATTCACCTGGGCACACACACACACACACCGGACGAGGTGGTGTGAACAACCTCCAGCTAATGACTGACTCACATGGAAGTATATAAGGTCAACTCTTTACCTCATTGTGAAAGACCTAATCTAAGGTAAAATTTATGCTTCAGAACTCCCTGGGGGATCAGTCTGTGAACCACATCCTTGTTTAGATCTTTTCTTTACTGTATCCTACTTCCTCCCCTCTTTTCTCTCAAGAGCATCCACTCAATAAGCAACATGCACCCAAATTCTTGTCTCAGGCTCTACTTCTAGAGAACCTGAGCAAGATATCAATTAAATACTGGACTTCCAAAAACAAGAAAAACACATACTTCTGAGCCCTTGCTTAATAAAATCTTAGCAACAGTTTTGTTTTGTTTTTAACAGGCAGTTTTAGAAAAATCTTGGTGTAATAAAATGAAACTGTGACAAGTGATTGAATAATTTCATATATCAGAATTCAAATTTCCAGCTTTAGAAATTTTGACTTGCTGTGAGTTCTTACCTTGATACCTAGACTCTTATCATTCCCTAATACTAATATTTCAGTGCTGGCTTTACTGATGTTTATTTCTTTTTTTTTAAATTTTTTTTAATTTATTTTTTATACAGCAGGTTCATATTAGTTATCCATTTCATACATATTAGTCTATATATGTCAATCCGAATCTCTCAATTCATCACACCACCATCCCGACCCCCTGCCGCTTTCCCCCCTTGGTGTCCACACGTTTGTTCCCTACATCTGTGTCTCAATTTCCGCCCTGCAAACCGGTTCATCTGTACCATTTTTCTAGGTACTACATATATGCATTAATATACAATATTTGTTTTTCTCTTTCTGACTTAATTCACTCTGTATGACACTCTCTAGATTCATCCACGTCTCTACAAATAACCCAATTTCGTTCCTTTCTATGGCTAAGTAATATTCCATTGTATATATGTACCATATCTTCTTTATCAATTCGTCTGTCGATGGGCATTTACGTTGCTTCCATGACCTGGCTATTGTAAATAGTGCTGCAATGAACATTGGGGTGCATGTGTCTTTTTTTTTTTTTTACATCCTTATTGGAGTATAATTGCTTTAAAATGGTGTGTTAGTTTCTGCTTTATAACAAAGTGAATCAGTTATACATATACATATGTTCCCATATCTCTTCCCCCTAGTCTCTCCCTCCCTCCGACCCTCCTTATCCCGCCCCTCTAGGTGGTCACAAAGGACCGAGCTGATCTCCCTGTGCTATGCGGCTGCTTCCCACTAGCTATCTATTTTATGTTTGGTAGTGTATATATGTCCATGCCACTCTCTCACTTTGTCACAGCTTGCCCTTCCCCCTCCCCATATCCTCAAGTCCATTCTCTAGTAGGTCTGTGTCTTTATTCCCATCTTACCCCTAGGTTCTTCATGACATTTTTTTCCTAAAATTCCATATATATGTGTTAGCATACGGTATTTGTTTTTCTCTTTCTGACTTACTTCAGTCTGTATGACAGACTCTAGGTCTATCCACCTCATTACAAATAGCTCAATTTCATTTCTTTTTATGGCTGAGTAATATTCCATTGTATATATGTGCCACATCTTCTTTATCCATTCATCCAATGATGGACACTCAGGTTGTTTCCATCTCCTGGCTATTGTAAATAGAGCTGCAATGAACACTTTGGTACATGACTCTTGTTGAATTATGGTTTTCTCAGGGTATATGCCCAGTAGTGGGATTGCTGGGTCATATGGTAGTTCTATTTGTAGTTTTTTAAGGAACCTCCATACTGTTCTCTATAGTGGCTGTACCAATTCACATTCCCACCAGCAGTGCAAGAGTGTTCCCTTTTCTCCACACCCTCTCCAGTATTTATTGTTTCTAGATTTTTTGATGATGGCCATTCTGACTGGTGTGAGATGATATCTCATTATAGTTTTGATTTGCATTTCTCTAATGATTAATGATGTTGAACATTCTTTCATGTGTTTGTTGGCAGTCTGTATATCTTCTTTGGAGAAATGTCTATTTAGGTCTTCTGCCCATTTTTGGATTGGGTTGTTTGCTTTTTTGTTATTGAGCTGCATGAGCTGCTTGTAAATTTTGGAGATTAATCCTTTGTCAGTTGCTTCATTTGCAAATATTTTCTCCCATTCTGAGAGTTGTCTTTTGGTCTTGTTTATGGTTTCCTTTGCTGTGTAAAAGCTTTTAAGTTTCATTAGTTGCCATTTGTTTATTTTTGTTTTTATTTCCATTTCTCTAGTAGGTCAGTCAAAAAGGATCTTCCTGTGATTTATGTCATAGAGTGTTCTATGTTTTCCTCTAACAGTTTGATAGTTTCTGGCCTTACATTTAGGTCTTTAATCCATTTTGAGCTTATTTTTGTGTATGGTGTTAGGGAGTGTTCTAATCTCATTCTTTTACATGTACCTGCCCAGTTTTCCCAGCACCACTTATTGAAGAGGCTGTCCTTTCTCCACTGTACATTCCTGCCTCCTTTATCAAAGATAAGGTGACCATATGTGCGTGGGTTTATCTCTGGGCTTTCTATCCTGTTCCATTGATCTATCTCTCTGTTTTTGTGCCAGTACCATACTGTCTTGCTTACTGTAGTTTTGTAGTATAGTCTGAAGTCAGGGAGCCTGATTCCTCCAGCTGCGTTTTTCATTCTCAAGATTGCTTTGGCTATTCGGGGTCTTTTGTGTTTACATACAAATTGTGTGATTTTTTGTTCTAGTTCTGTGAAAAATGCCAGTGGTAGTTTGATAGGGATTGCATTGAATCTGTAGATTGCTTTGGGTAGTAGAGTCATTTTCACAATGTTGATTCTTCCAATCCAAGAACATGGTATATCTCTCCATCTATTTGTATCATCTTTAATTTCTTTCATCAGTGTCTTATAATTTTCTTCATACAGGTCTTTTGTCTCCTTAGGTAGGTTTATTCCTAGATATTTGATTCTTTTTGGTGCAATGATAAATGGGAGTCTCTTCTTGATTTCACTTTCAGATTTTTCATCATTAGTGTATAGGAATGCCAGAGATTTCTGTGCATTAATTTTGTATCCTGCTACTTTACCAAATTCAATGATTAGCTCTAGTAGTTTTCTGGTAGCATCTTTGGGATTCTCTATGTATAGTATCATGTCATCTGCAAACAGTGACAGCTTTACTTCTTCTTTTCCAATTTGGATTCCTTTTATTTCCTTTTCTTCTCTGATTTCTTGGCTAAAACTTCCAAAACTATGTTGAATAAGAGTGGTGACAGTGGGCAGCCTTGTCTTGTTCCTGATCTTAGTGGAAATGCTTTCAGTTTTTCACCATTGAGGATGATGTTGGCTGTGGGTTTGTCATATATGGCCTTTATTATTATGTTGAGGAAAGTTCCCTCTATGCCTACTTTCTGCAGGGTTTTTTTTCATAAGTTGGTGTTGAATTTTGTTGAAAGCTTCCTCTGCATCTATTGAGATGATCATATGGTTTTTCTCCTTCATTTTGTTAATATGGTGTATCACATTGATTGATTTGCGTATATTGAAGAATCACTGTATTCTTGGAATAAACCCCACTTGATCATGGTGTATGATCCTTTTAATGTGCTGTTGGATTCTTTTTCTAGTATTTTGTTGAGGATTTTTGCATCTATGTTCATCAGTGGTATGCATGTGTCTTTTTAAACTACAGTTTTCTCTGGTTAAATGCCCAGTAGTGGGATTGCTGGGTCATATAGTTATTCTATTTTTAGCTTTTTAAGGAACCTCTATACTGTTCTCCATAGTGGCTGTATCAATTTACATTTCCACCAACAGTGCAAGAGGGTTCCCTTTTCTCCACACCCTTTCCAGCATTTGTTGTTTATAGATTTTCTGATGATGCCCATTCTAACAGGTGTGAGGTGATACCTCATTGTAGTCTTGATTTGCATTTCTCTAATAATTAGTGATGTTGAGCAGCTTTTCATGTGCTTCTTGGCCATCTGTATGTCTTCTTTGGAGAAATGTCTATTTAGGTCTTCTACCCATTTCTGGATTGGGTTGTTTGTTCTTTTAATATTGAGCTGCATGAGCTGTTTATATATTTTGCAGATTAATCCTTTGTCCGTTGATTCATTTGCAAATATTTTCTCTCTTTCTGAGAGTTGTCTTTTCATCTTGTTTGTAGTTTCCTTTGCTTTGCAAAAGCTTTTAAGTTTCATTAGGTCCCATTTGTTTATTTTTGTTTTTATTTCCATTACTCTAGGAGGTGGATCAAAAAAGATCTTGCTGTGATTTATGTAAAACAGTGTTCTTCCTATGTTTTCCTCTAAGAATTTTATAGTGTCTGGTCTTATATTTAGGTCTCTAATCCATTTTGAGTTTATTTTTGTGTATGGTGTTAAGGATTGTTCTAATTTCATTCTTTTACATGCAGCTGTCCAGTTTTCCAAGCACCACTTACTGAAGAGACTGTCTTTTCTCCATTGTATATCCTTGCCTCCCTTGTCATAGATTAGTTGACCATAGGTGCGTGGGTTTATCTCTGGGCTTTCTATCCTGTTCCATTGATCTATATTTCTGTTTTTGTGTCAGTACAATATTGACTTGATTACTCTAGCTGTATAGTATAGTCTGAAGTCAGGAAGTCCGATTCCTCCAGCTCCGTTTTTTTCCACTCAATACTGCTTTGGCTATTCAGAGTCTTTTGTGTCTCCATACAAATGTTTAGATTTTTTTGTTCTAGTTCTGTAAAAAAATGCCATTGGTAGTTTGATAGGGATTGCATTGAATCTGTAGATAGCTTTGCTTAGTACAGTCATTTTCACAATATTGATTCTTCCAATCCAAGAACATGGCATATCTCTACATCTGTTGGTATCATCTTTAATTTCTTTCATCAGTGTCTTATAGTTTTCTGCATAGAGGTCTTTTGTCACCTTAGGAAGGTTTATTCCTAGGTATTTTATTCTTTTTGTTGCAATGGTAAATGGGAGTGTTTCCTTAATTTCTCTTTCAGGTTTTTCATCATTAGTGTATATGAATGCAAGAGATTTCTGTGCATTAATTTTGTATCCTGCAACTTTACCAAATTCATTCATTAGCTCTATTAGTTTTCTGGTGGCATCTTTAGGATCCTCTATGTATAATATCATGTCATCTGCAAACAGTGACAATTTTACTTCTTCTTTTCTGATTTGGATTCCTTTTATTTCTCTTTCTTCTTTGATTGCTGTGGCTAGGACTTCCAAAACTATGTTGAATAATAGTGGTGAGCGTGGAGTTCCTTATCTTGTTCCTGATCTTAGAGGAAATGCTTTCAGTTTTTCACCATTGAGAATGATGTTTGCTGTGGGTTTGTCATATATGGCCTTTATTATGTTGAGGTGGGTTCCCTCTATGCCCACATTCTGGAGAGTTTTTATCATAAATGGTGTTGAATTTTGTCAGAAGCTTTTTCTGCATCTATTGAAATGATCATATTCTTCAATTTGTTAATACAGTGTATCACATTGATTGGTTTGCATATATTGAAGATTCCTTGCATCCCTGGGATAAATCCCACTTGATCATGGTATATGATTCTTTTAATGTGTTGTTGGATTCTGTTTGCTAGTATTTTGTTGAGGATTTTTACATCTATATTTATCAGTGATATTGGTCTGTAATTTTCTTTTTCGTAGTATCTTTGTCTGGTTTTGGTATCAGGGTGATGGTGGCCTCATAGAATGAGTTTGGGAGTATTCTTTCCTCTGAATTTTTTGGAAGAGTTTGAGAAGGATGGGTGTTAGCTCTTCTCTAAATGTTTGATAGAATTCACCTGTGAAGCCATCAGGCCCTGGGCTTTTGTTTGTTGGAAGATTTTTAATCACAGTTTTGATTACAGTACTTGTGGTTGGTCTGTTCATATTTTCTATTTCTTCCTGGTTCAGTCTTGGAAGGTTGTATCTTTCTAAGAATTTGTCCATTTCTTCCAGGTTGTCCATTTCATTGGCCTAGAGTTGCTTGTAGTAGTCTCTTAGGATGTTTTGTATTTCTGCCGTGTCTGTTGTAACTTCTCCTTTTTCATTTCTAATTTTATTGATTTGAGCCCTCTCCCTCCTTTTCTTGATGAGTCTGGCTAATGGTTTATCAATTTTGTTTATCTTCTTAAAGAACCAGCTTTTAGTTTTATTGATCTTTGCTATTGTTTTCTTTGTTTCTATTTCATTTATTTTTGCTCTGATCTTTATGATTTCTTTCCTTCTGCTAACATTGGGTTTTGTTTGTTCTTCTTTCTCTAGTTGCTTTAGGTGTAAGGTTATATTGTTTATTTGAGCTTTTTCTTGTTTCTTGAGGTAGGCTTCTACTGCTATCAACTTCCCTCTTCCTGCTTTTGCTGCATCCCATAGGTTTTGCATTGTCATGTTTTCATTGTCATTTGCCTCTAGGTATTTTTTGATTTCCTCTTTGATTCTTCAGTGATCTCTTGGTTATTTAGTAACATATTGTTTACCCTCCATGTGTTTGTGTTTTTTTTCCCTGTAATTGATTTCTAATCTCATAGCGTTGTGGTCAGAAAAGATGCTTGATATGATTTCAATTTTCTTAAATTTACTGAGGCTTGATTTTTGACCCAAGGTGTGATCTATCCTGGAGAATGTTCCATGCATAGTTGAGAAGAAATGGTAATCTGCTGTTTTTGGATGAAATGTCCTATAAATATCAATTAAATCTATCTGGTCTACTGTGTCATTTAAAACTTGTGTTTCCTTATTTATTTTCTGTTTGGACGATCTGTCCATTGGTGTAAGTGAGGTTTTAAAGTCCCCCACTATTATTGTGTTACTGTCAATTTCCTCTTTTATAGCTGTTAGCAGTTGCCTTATGTATTGAGGTGCTCCTATGTTGGGTGCATATATATTTATAATTGTTATATCTTCTTCTTGGATTGATCCCTTGATCATTATGTAGTGTCCTTCCTTGTCTCTTGTAACATTCTTTATTTTAAAGTCTCTCTCTTTTTTGTGTGTGTGTGTTATGCGGACCTTTCACTGTTGTGGCCTCTCCGGTTGTGGAGCACAGGCTCTGGACGCACAGGCTCAGCAGCCATGGCTCATGGGCCCAGCTGCTCCACGGCATGTGGGATCCTTCCAGACTGGGGCACAAACCCATGTCCCCTGCCTCAGCAGGCGGACTCTCAACCACTGTGCCACCAGGGAAGCCCTAAAGTCTATTTTATCTGATATGAGTATTACTCCTCTGGCCTTCTTTTCATTTCCATTTGCATGGAATATCTTTTTCTATCCCCTCACTTTCGGTCTGTATGTGTCCCTAGGTCTAAAGCGGGTGTCTTGTAGATGGCATATATATGGGTCTTGTTTTTGTATCCATTCAGCCAGTCTATGTCTTTTGGTGGGAGCATTTAATCCATTTACATTTAAGGTATTTATTGATATGTATGTTCCTATTACCATTTTCTTAATTGTTTTGGGTTTGTTTTTGTAGGTCCTTTTCTTCTCTTGTGTTTCCCACTTAGAGAAGTTCCTTTAGCATTTGTTGTAGAGCTGGTGTGGTGGTGCTGAATTCTCTTAGCTTTTCCTTGTCTGTAAAGCTTTTGATTTCTCCATCGAATCTGAATGAGATCCTTGCCGGGTAGAGGAATCTTGGTTGTAGGTTCTTCCCTTTCATCACTTTAAGTATATTATGCCACTCCCTTCTGGCTTGTAGAGTTTCTGCTGAGAAATCAGCTGTTAACCTTATGGGAGTTCCCTTGTATGTTATTTGCCATTTTTCCCTTGCTGCTTTCAATAATTTTTCTTTGTCTTTAATTTTTGCCAGTTTGATTACTATGTGTCTCAGTGTGTTTCTCCTTGGGTTTATCCTGTATGGGACTCTCTGCGCTTCCTGGACTTGGATGGCTACTTCCTTTCCCATGTTAGGTAAGTTTTCAACTATAATCTCTTCAAATATTTTCTCAGGTCCTTTCTCTCTCTCTTCTCCTTCTGGGACTCCTATGATGTGAATGTTGTTGCGTTTAATGTTGTCTCAGAGGTCTCTTAGGCTGTCTTCATTTCTTTTCATTCTTTTTTCTTTATTCTGTTCTGCAGCAGTGAATTCTACCATTCTGTCTTCCAGGTCACATCCATTTTTCTGCCTCAGTTATTCTGCTATTGATTCCTTCTAGTGTATTTTTCATTTCAGTTATTGTATTGTTCATCTCTGTTTGTTTGTTCTTTAATTCTTCTAGATCTTTGTTAAACATTTCTTGCATCTTCTCGATCTTTGCCTCCATTCTTTTTCCGAGGTCCTGGATCATTTTCACTATCATATTCTGAATTCTTTTTCTGGAAGATTGCCTATCTCCACTTCATTTATGTTTTTTGGGGGTTTTATCTTGTTCCTTCATCTGGTACATAGCCCTCTGCCTTTTCATCTTGTCTATCTTTCTGTGAATGTGGTTTTTGTTCCACAGGCTGCAGGATTGTAGTTCTTCTTGCTTCTGCTGTCTGCCCTCTGGTGGATGAGGCTATCTAAGAGGCTTGTGGAAGTTTCCTGATGGGAGGGACTGGTGATGGGTAGAGCTGGTGTTGCTCTGGTGGGCAAAGCTCAGTAAAACTTTAATCTGCTTGACTGTTGATGGGTGGGGCTGGGTTCCCTCTCTGTTGGTTGTTTGGCCTGAGGCAACCCAACACTGGAGCCTACCTGGGCTCTTTGGTGGGGCTAATGGCAGACTCTGGGAGGGCTCACACCAAGGGGTACTTCCCAGAACTTCTGCTGCCAGTGTCCTTGTCCTCATGGTGAGACACAGTCACCCCCCCCCCTCTGCAGGAGACCCTCCAACATTAGCAGGTAGGTCTGATTCAGTCTCCTATGGGGTCACTGCTCCTTCCCCTGGGTCTCGATGTGCACACTTCTTTGTGTGTGCCCTCCAAGAGTAGAGTCTCTGTTTCCCCCAGTCCTGTCAAAGTCCTGCAATCAAATCCCATTAGCCTTCAAAGTCTGATTCTCTAGGAATTCTTCTTCCCATTGCCGGACCCCCAGGTTGGGAAGCCTGATGTGGGGCTCAGAACCTTCACTCCAGTGGGTGGACTTCTGTGGTATAAGTGTTCTCAAGTTCGTGAGTCACCCACCGAGCAGTTATGGGATTTGATTTTATTGTGATTGCACCCCTCCTACCATCTCATTGTGGCTTCTCCTTCATCTTTGGATGTGGGGTATCTTTTTGGTGAGTTCCAGTGTCTTCCTGTCAATGATTATTCAGCAGTGATTCCGGTGCTCTTGCAAGAGGGAGTCCATCCTTCCCATTTTCATTCACTGAAACCGTCAGAGAGTCTTCTCCTCCTTCTCTTCTCCCCTGCATCTTCACCAGCCTGGACGCAGAACCTCGTGTTTGCGCAGAGAAGAAAGAGGTCCTGCAGAAGATGCTGGAGTGCTGACACCGCGGAAACCCTGAGCTTTTACCACATGCTGCACTGTTTCATCCCAAAGAGAAATCTGATGGAATCGAAGTGGCTGAGTGGCCTGAACTGTTTTAAGAAACCACAGGAAGATGAGAAATGCCAGGCAGCCGGCGGTCTGAGAGGACTAGCGGGGTTCGGCTTCTGACCCGATGACTGTGGGTTATAAATACGGGGAGTACAAATCAATCCTGTTCCCGAAACTGCCTGCTCAACCCGGGAGCTCCCTTCCCCTTTGTGCCCAGCCCACCACCTGCTGCTCTGGAGCCCCAGCCCAGCTGGAGGCGCAGGCAGCTCCACAGGCACAGAGCGAGCCCTTCACAAAACCTGAGGTTTATTTCTGTAGTCAGCCCATACATATCACACTAATCTTATCTCTTCACTCAGCCTCTCTCCCACTCTATTCAATATTTTGTATTATTATATCTCTCATTTCTAGGACAAAGCTTTGAGCAGTACCTTACACAGTGGGAATTATTAAATATTTGTTAAGTCTATTTGGCTATATAAATCAATTATTAAGGTCAAAGAGAGAAAGCAGGAAAATTTACTGAAATGCCCATGTACAGTTAGAGAGAAAGAATGGGAAACCACACATTCCCACATAGGTTCTGAGGCAAGAGACAGAGACTCATCCCTAATCATTGTCACTGGTTCCAGAGAGGACCAGAAACACGGTAGGATGCCAACATTAAATTACTCATGACTCCTCTTGACCCCCCAAAAAAGAATATTTATTTCCCTTCAATTCACATATGCTTCCCAGAATTGAGCTTCCTGGAATTTCTATTAAGAATCTGGATTACATAGCAATAATTTTTAGGTGCCACAGTCTCTGCTAACAGTAAGCTCTGAAAGAAGGACAGTGGGAAAGAGATAAGCCATTAGCCAGTCCAGACCTGCAGAGATTTGGGGACAGTTTGAATGGATATGCATGAAGGATGGAATTTACAACAGGTAGAAATCACAGTTCATAAATTCAGCATGCAAGAAATACACCCTACCTCATTTTTCTATAAGCCAATTTCCTTTCTCTTTCAAGCCCTATCCCTTGACTCTGCAGAATTAGCAGAAAATTTAGTATCACTATTTTGGGGGGCTCCTACTTCTCTTCCTCAAGGTTGATTAGGTCCCAGGAGATTTACATAGGACCAGGGTACTTTGAAAATACAGTGTGAGTAAGGACATAGGGAAGGGAGTGATGGCTGGCAGTCACATTGTTTGTGGTTGACCTGTCCCTGATTCCTGTCCACAAGACTTCCTTGAGCAGTGGCTCTTCCTGCAGGGCCTTGCCTGGGCATCTCTGTGAGGCTATCTACATGCATGTTTCAGCCTTCCTCTCTTTGGGGTCAAAGCAACTGTCCAGTCTACTGAACTAATTTCCCAGGAGTTTACTGACGTCTCTACACTCATTACTATTCTGTATCTCACCTCCTCCTCCTAATCCAGAGGAATCCTTTCTATTCTAAGGGAAAACCTATCCCTTTCTTTTCAAATTTGCCTCAAAAGCACTTCCCTTTTTTTTTTTTTTTTTTTTTTACATTTTCATGTATCAGTAGGGCCTCAAGCTTGCTGGGTCCTCAAATTTTCCCTGCCGCTGAGTAGTAAGTTTGCACAGGGGAATGACCAAGCATATATTCCAGTCTTGGGCTCTATCTTCATTTATTTTCTAAGAATCATACTATCTCCAAAAGCTATTGCAAATCAATCAGTTTCTCATAGATGACGAGTTAGTTTCACGATTTAAAAAAGTTGACAACCCAACTTGAAATTAATGGAAGTGTGTTTACATTTAACTGTTTTTACTCATAAGGTGACCCTCTGTTCCCAGAGAACCTTGTGAAATACTCCCATTGAATGTTCACCCATATTATTACTATATACTAAAAAGTCTGTTAATGGTAAATGACCTCGCCTATTAGAGAGTGCCTGCCAAGTAAATTCTCAATGTTTCCAAGATAAACAAATTAAAAGGAAGAAGGCATGCCTGGCAAAGATTAGGAAGCAAGGAATACAGTCAGCGAATTCAAGAGATACCAGTTCAGCCTTCAGACGGCACCAATGCTGGCAAGGCTCGAGTCACTTTCAAAGCAGTTTTAACAGTTACGTGTCAGAAATTCAAAACAACTCTCCACATTATGAGAAAAAAAATGTTCTTTTACTATGTAGGAAACGTAATTCTCCATCCATGGAAGGAAAGAGTTAAAATCTTTCTGTTTTTAACTCCCAAATAGTAAAGTTTTTGAGAAATCTTAAGAGATGGAATGGAACCAAGTCTAAAGTCAGTTCCCTTTCGTTTTGATTTATTTCAGTCTTTTTTCACAGAGACAGCCATTGAGACAAGTATTTTTTATGTCAACTCGCTGAGGACTGACTGCAGTCATCAGAAAGATGTAATAATTGATTTCAATAATTAATTCCTGCTTGCCGAAGTAATGTTGCTTAGGCACTCCTCCACTGGCCCCAGTTAAAAGGAACTCAGAGGCAGGAGTGCATAAACAGCTACATTACTTTGGGGAGTGAAAGTTCCCTAACATACTGTAGATTTGGGAAGAGCTTTTAGGCCTGGGGCTATTTAAAGTTAATTCCTACAGAGTCCCCTGTTACCTCATGTTGTCCGTGATTTTCTAACCAATTCAGAGGAGTAGAAAGCCGAGTGGAGAGATAGGCATCTTTGCAACAATTGATCTCTGCTCAATCAGAAAATCCATCTTCACACTATATCAAAGTTCTCTCAAAAACTAAAGGGAGAGAGAAAGAGTTCTGGAAGTTAGGGCATCAGGAAGGAGGAGACCTAGGAGTAGAAAAATAATTAGAGATGAATGTCAGGAGGAAAACAAAGTAAGTGGAAAATGCTATTTGGGAAACCAAATGACCCCTGGCCCTTTTCATTGAAATGATTTCTAAAACCCCAAACTGCTTCTTACTATAGTCAAAAATGTTAAAATGAAGTCATTTTATGGTCATTTCAAAAAGGTTAAATAGGCTGTGCTTTCTTGTATGCCTAATATAAACAGAAACTAAACTGACTCCATATGACAGCATTTTATTGCTTCCTCTAAGATATTTCCATACATTTTTAAAAAATAATATTTTGTATGCCCTAATACAACCATTTAAAAGTGAAATTCAACTCAGATGCAATATTTTAGAATATTCATCCTTAATGGAAATGCTGTTAAACACTCAGATCTTTGCAAATTTATCACTGAAAAATAATTTTAACCACCTCCTTTACCCCAGATTATGTATTCAGCTCCCCTTGACCCAAGATATGTCACAAGACAGGTTTTTCACTAATCAGGAATTTACAACCCCAAACTGATTGTGCTGTCAATACTTTACTGTTAATGAAGGCCTATAAAGGACTGAAAAGCATAAATGGAAATCAGGCCCTTATTAGGCATGGACCATGCGTAGCCATGCCCAGGTACAAGAACCGACCTCTTGTTACTACTTGGTCCCAGGGCAATAAGGTTCCTGATGTAAAGAACAGATTAAAAGTAAAACTAGACCAGATGTTTTTCCTATTAGATGGATTAAGTCAGACCAAACCTAAAATTAGGAAAGCACGCAGGGCTGATTTACTACTGCGCTTGTGATCGGTGGCTGCGCTGGGAGCCGTGGCCAGTGGCTGCAGAGCCAGCTCTCCCTTTATTAATGGGGCTGTGGGAGCAGGAAGGCCTCACCCCTGACTGCTCTAAAAATGCTGAACGAGGACTCCAACCTGGTGATGAAAGCTGCTGTCTGAAGGTGGAACCTTGGTAAAAACAACATTAAAATCTACTTCAAACACAGCTGATGATACAAAGGGAAGAGGGAAAATCTAAGCTTTACTGTCTTCCTTAATAAAAATATTTGAGGAATAAGAGTACCAAATTAGACCAGCTGAAGGCACTTGTTTTTCTGAAAATACAATCTTATTATGACCAGGAAAATCAACTTCATTGAGTCTCATGTAGACCCAGATCAGACAATTCAACCCCAAGTGTTTCTTTGCATGCTGAGCTCTGCGAGTGTCTAATAGAATACTGCTACTGTAAGAGTTTGCCAGATTAACCTTACCAGATAGAAGGAGGGAGACCAGGTTTAACACAGCAAAGAGTCAGAATGTTCAGAAACTGCTGCAACTGCCAGTTCTTTGTACTGCAGCAGTTGAATGTAGCTCCTTGCCAAGAACTTGACATAAGAAAGAATTATTTGAAGAATAGCCTTTATCTTAAAATCTTATTTAAAACTTTATAAGTTTTAAGAAAAACTCAAAACAAACTTTCCCAGATAGTGTATTAAGAGTGATATCAAATAATCCTTTGGACAGTTTCACCCTTGATAGAGTCTTACTCAAAAGGTAAATTTCTTCCTAATTCTGCTAAGTTATTTATAACATAGTTACTCTTCAGTATCTTTAAATAAGTTTTGTTGTTCTTGCTGTTTGTTTTGTTTATGCTTTTATTTTGCATCCTCACAGCCAACTTTAATGTAATAGAAAGGCTATGTGGATACAAATCCAGACTTGGGTTGGAACTCCTGAGGTGTCACGTCATAGCTGTGACTTTAGATATGTCACATAAACTTCTACGAAACTCAGTTTTCTTAGTAAAAATAAGGTCAAATGTGCATCTTATAAGGTGAGATAAGATAATTCCTCTAAAAGTAGGAACCCATTCAATCCATGCCAATTATGTGTCTGCCAACCTCCTTAAGGTTTGCATTATACCAGTTCTCCTAAGAAAAAGTTTGCTCAAGATCACAAAACTGACAAGAAAGCAAGCCTTAAGTCTCCTCCCAAGACCATTCCCTCAGTCATAGGGACTCCTGGGAAGACTAACTCTTTCCCACTTTTGCAGAGATTATGCTGATGAATTTTCCAATTTTAAATTGTTTTCAGCCCTCAAAAGTCTATATAGGGTTAAATAACATTTTTGTTGGCAGGACTGAGTTATGGTAGCCTCTATGGGTATACACTTAGTTTAAAGCCAAAACTGAGTGCCCTTGGGCAATCAAAGAGGTCCACATTGCATCTTGGTAGGAAAGAAGGGGACACAGACAGACCCTCCTAATAGAAGACCAATAGCCAGCAGATGATGTATTCATGGCTAGAAACCAGATACCTAAGCTGGACACAAAAGCAGGAAGGTAAGAGACAGGCACAGTCATGGTTTCCAGGGAGTCAAGAAACCAAGCCAAAGGAAAAACAAAGGGACACTGAAAAGAAGAAAACTCACATGCGTACGCACACACGCGCACACAATCACACACAAGCTGATAGGACGGGTCTTTCCAGTTTTGCCTTTTTTGCTATAATGGGCAGCTTCAGAGAGCAATATCTATAGGTGAGGTAAAATGATGCCACAAATACTGGACTGAAACTTTTAAACAGGCATTTGGGAAATCTGCTGTTTGTATTCATAAGCTGTTTGCCAGCAGATGGAAAAATATTACTTTTGTAGGAACAAATGGTCACCACCTAATTTACGGCACTCTCAAAAATATTGCTCCTCTATTTCTTGTGGCTGAGGGGACACATCAGAAATTATGTACAGCAACAAGAGTATTTGTTGTACCTGAACATGTTAATTTGGAGCTCATCTATGCTGTACCAAAAGCCAGGCACATCATTTTGAAGTGTTTGCCCTTATATTTTCACTTGTAGAATGCCAGAAATGTGACCTACTCTAACATGATAAACTATATTCCAAAATAGTGGTTAATGCATGATTTGAGTGTGGCAATAATCTAGTAGAATGGCTACAATACAATAATGGTGGTGGTATCATTTAGTGAAACCTGAATTTGTCTTTCTAGCTGGGTTCTTGATTTAGTATGATTTCAGTTCTTTGGGGAAGTATGTCTAATTTTCCCCAAAAGAAGGAATCTGTCTCTAGATACTCCAGGTTGGAGTAAACATATACTAAAAGCATCAGTAATTGTGATCTTACTTGTACTTAATATTTTCTTCTTAAGTCTAGAATTCATGTAGCCTTTTATAGCTTGTCGAGTTAAGTACAAATATATGTCTGCTGTCAAAATACTTAATCCAGTTTCCTACTATGGTATATACAAATGTATTTGTCAAGTGTGAAGTGAGGGCCATGGTGTTGAGGGAGAGATGGGCCATGTGTTTATGTGTTTGAAAAGGATCTCTATGCAACTGTCATTACTCAAAAACTATAGCTTCCCTGAAGACAGTTACCCCATCCCTAAGAGAAATGATCTTTGATTTAGTTACAACTGAAAATTTCTACAGGTAGCTACCCTAATTATTACAGAACTAAGAAGAGCATTTGCAGACCACTTTTTTCACGAACTGTATTCTCAGTGAATGCACGAATGCATTCTCAGTGAAAAACACTAGTTAGTTCATGCCTTGATATAATGCCAGCTCTAAAGAGCATAAACATCTCTCTAATTTCTTGAGATAGTGGTGTGTAGTCTAGAATTTAAAGAACTGTCATGAAAAATCAGCAATTAATGGATCGTGATCTGATGACACCTTCTTTTCATTAACATTTAGTGTAGTCCTATATTTACCTTAAAAAAGAAATGATTTAGTAGATGAAATTGTGTTTGGTATCTATCTTTATAAAAATTCCAAATTATGTATCAAGTTTTACAGAAGGTGTAGCTTATGTGTTCTCTTTACAACTGTTGCTACAGTAATCACAAGGCAGAATGGGATCTTAAGAACTACCCAAATAGCCCCTTGCCTCTAGACATGTCTATATTTAAACCAGAAAGATGGCTATTCATGCTGTTCTTTAAAACCTCCGAGGAAGCACATAGTCGTTAGATTATCATGGTAGTTATGCAATATCTGTGAGTAATATATACAACTGCCTTTTTATGGCTACTGCATTAAGAGAATTTCCATTCATTCCATTTTGAATTCTGTTCAAATATAAGTGTGAATTCACTGTTAAACAGATACATAACCTATGTAACTCAAAGGAGAATAGAATGTCAAAGAATGAAAATTGTTCTACATGAAAATCTTGTTATATTACTTTGGCAGTTTAAACTGTTAAATTAATAAAAATGTTCAGGTGTGATACTCTTTACGCAGTAAAATACTTCTGAAAATGTCTGCAAGGTGAATCATATTGAAAGCTTTCCATTTAAAGTAATCATATAATAAATACTTTACAAAGTAAATAATCTTTTTCATGAATTCAAGCATATTTTCACCTAAACTGACACTCACCTGTATTCAAGTTTAATATTCAAGTTAACTGTCACACCAAATTGTATAGAGCCCTCTTCTACTGGGCCAATAGGAAGTCAAATTTTCGGCTTGATATCTTTTATTACAAGGTCATTATCTGAGTCAGTTTTTGAATTCAGGCTACTATAATAAAAATACCATAGACTGGGTGGCTTAAACAGCAAGCATTTATTTCTCATGGTTCTGGAGGTTGGGAAGTTCGGGATCAAGACAATTGTAGATCCTGTGTCTGGTGAGAGCCTGTTTCCTGATTTATAGATAGCTGCCTTCTCACTGTATCCTCATATGGCCAAAAGAAAGAAGGGAAGCAAGCTCTCTCATGTCTCTTCATATAAGGACACTAATCCTATGATGAGGGCTCCACTCATGACCCAATTACCTTTCGAGGGCCTTATCTCCAAATACCATCACATTGGAAAATAAGGTTTCAACATATGAACTTTGGGAGACATAAACATTTGGTCCCTAGCAGTTGTTTTGAAGTTATTTATTTTTAATGAGGTATAACATCAAATTATACAAAATTCAAAAGGATAGAAGAGACTATTGTGAAAAGTAAGTTACCCTTTGTTATGGGCTGAATTGTGGTCTCCTCCAAAAATTCATATGTTGAAGCTTTAATCCCCAATACCTCAGAATGTGACTATATGACAGGGCCTTTAAAGAGGTGATTAAGCTAAAATGAGGTCATTTGGGTAGGCCTTAATCCAATCTGATCCTTCTAAGAAGAGGAAATTTGGGCACAAAAAACGACACCAGGGATGTGTACTCACAAAGGAAAGCCCATGTGAATACACAACAAGAAGGTGGCTATCTATAAGCCAAAGAGAGAGGCCTCAGAAAAAATAAAGCCTGCCAACACCTTGATCTTGAACTTTTAGCTTCCAGAACTGTGAGAGAATAAATTTTTATTAAGCCACCCTGTCTGTGGTACTTCGCTGTGGCAGCCCTAGCAAACTAGTACACTCTTTGACCTCTCTTCTTCAACTTTAGCAGTTTCTTATGTATAGCTCCAAGGAGATTTTATGCAATATACATGCATGGATACATAATACTATACACTCTCTTCTGGATCTTTCTTTACTTAGTAATAGATCATGTACAGAACTTCATATCAAAATGCCCACCATAGAAATTATATCAATTTTGACTCATACAAAAACAATGTATGGGAGTATATATTCCTACACTCTCACTGGCATTGGCATGTATAAAACTTTATATGTGGTTTCCCATTGTAGTTTTCTTTTTGTGTGTGTGTGGTACGCGGGCCTCTCACTGCCGCGGCCCCTCCCGTTGCGGAGCACAGGATCCGGACGCACAGACTCAGTGGCCATGGCTCACCGGCCTAGCCGCTCCGTGGCATGTGCGATCTTCCCGGACCGGGGCACAAACCCGCGTCCCCTGCATCGGCAGGCGGACTCTCAACCACTACGCCACCAGGGAAGCCCTCCCATTGTAGTTTTAATAGTATTTCTATTATTATGAATGATATTAAGCTTTTTAAAAATTCTTTTTAAGAGTTATTTGAATTACCTTTTCCATAAACCATTTGTTCAGGTTTTTTCCCATTGTTCTACTGGGTTGCTGATAATTTTATCATTAATTTGATGAATTCCTTACATATTAAGAACATTAGCCTTTGCTCTATAATACGTGTTGACAAATTATTTTTTCTCAATTTATTATTTGTCCATTGTATATGTTTATGATGCTTTTCCCATGTACATTTTAATGCAAATTTATTAACTTACTTAAGTCTCTAAATTATGTGTCACATTTAAAAAGGCCTTCCTCCCTCTGAGATTTTTTAATCTTTATTTTCTTCTAATAACTTAGTTTGAACTTTTCATTTGAGTCTTTGATCTATCTGAAATGCATTTTATTGAAAGAAAGGAGGTAAGGAGTGAGTAATTTTTTAAAGACATTTATCACATTGTCCCAACACTTCTTATTGAATAAACCACCTTCTCCCCATTGATATTCAGTGTCACCTTTATTACATATATATATATCTGTTATGTTTTGATACATTCTTGAATATTTGTTCTGTTCCATTAATCTATGTGTAAATTCCTTTCAATGACTAATAATTTTCACTCTTGTAGAATTATAGTATGTTCTGACGTCTTTTAGGGTACAAATTTCCTCATGACTTTTCTACTTATGAATTTCCCTGACTATTCATGCACATTTATTCTTCCAAAATTCTTTTAAATCAGTTTATGTAGTTGCTAAGAATGATTTGGATTCCATTAAATGTGTACATTATTTTATAAATAATTGATACCTATAGTATATTGAGTCTTTCTATACAATACTGACAACTTCTTTTCCAGATACATTATTTTAGAGTTTCCATTAGAATTATGCTGTTTCCTTTATACAGATCTTACACGCTCATTGTTTTATTTATTGCTAAGTATCTTACCATTTTTTTTGCCTTTTAAGTGGAATATGGCACATTCAGAAAAAAAAAGATGGAAATCTAAGTATAAATAAAGAAATCACACGTCAAGACAGAAAATAGATTACCAATAAATAAAAGTTAATCAGACAGTTATCAGACCTCTCATTTGCAACATTTGAAGCTACCAAACTAGAGATTACTGATGGAGAGAAATTAGTCACACATCAAGATGGAAGATAATTTTAGACTGCAATAAATCAGAGAGTAATCACTCAATCCATATCAACAATAAATAAATAAGGACTCTAACCAAATAACAAATGAGTCAAAAATCAGACTGTATAATGAGGAGAGGTGAAGAGAAGAAGGAACCAGGGTGAATAATAAACTCCAAAAGATAGATAAATAGGATAGATAGATAGATAGATGGTAGATAGATGATAGATAGATACTGTAGGATAACAGGAAAATGTTATATGAGTGTTTTTTATGTCTTTTGAAGCTGAGAAAACATACAGCAAAGAAAGTTCTAATTATAGTCCAGAACCAAAAACACTAAACTGTCTAACTGAAACTTAGAAGTCTGGGTAGGGGTAAGGACAGGAGGAAATAATGTTCTAAAATTTAGGTTGGGGTAGGGGGATGGAAAGATAAGTAAAATCATCCCAATAGTTTTCTTTTTATGAAGGAGTAAGGAACAAAAGGAATTAGGGCATCTTGCTGAATGACATGGTATCTTGTTTCCAAATAGCAGTAAAAAAAATATTTGTCTAAATATGAGAGCTGGGAAGGGAATATAACCATAAGTTAAATGGAAAATCAGAAAAGAATTTCCAAATTAACCATGGGAGAAAAATAGAATAAATGGCAACTTAATCTCACCAACAAAAATAAGGGAAAGGAAAATTAAGGGGGAAACAGATTAAATAAATATACACAAATGTAAGATGAGAGGCATAAAATAAATGAATTTGTCATTACACTAAATAGCCTGAATCTCCCATAAAAGATTAAATTGAGTCTACAAAAGAAAAGCCAGTTCTATGCAGTTTATAAGGAATATACTTAAATTGAAAAATAAAAATTTGTATTGCAAATCCTATAGAAACTACTAAAAGTTTTTAAAAGAGGTATAAATGTTAAATAAATAGAAATAAAATGGAATTATAAAAAATGTTCAATTAAATCCCAGAGTACAGAGGAAGAGGGGGAAAGTAACAAAAAGCTAATAAAAGCAAAATAGTAAAAGGCTAGTATCTTTCTATAGCTTAATACAACCTAATCAATAATCACTTTACATAAGAATTATCTAAACATACTCATTAAACAACAGAGATTCTCAGATTGGATAAAAAGACAAGACCCAGCTAGATGTCATTTCAAAGCAACCCACTTTAAATATAAGACATAGGTTCATTAAAGTAAAAAGATAGAGAAAGTTATAGCATGCAAACACTAACCAAAAGAAAGCTGGAATAACTATACTAATTTCAGATAAAATAGACTTCAGAACAGGGACATTAGTAGTGATAAAGAGGTACTTCAGACAATAATAATAAGGTCAATTTTCTAAGAAGACATAAATATCCTAAATGTGTATTAACAACAGAACTTCAGAATGCATGAACCAAATACTGATAGGTGTTAAATAAAAAGAAAAAAGAAAGAAAAGAAAAAAAATAATCAAGTCCATGATTTAGAGTTAGAGGCTTTTTCTTTCAGTAACTGATAGAATAAGTAGGAAGAAAAAACAGTAACGACTTGACCAATATGATCAGCTAACATAACCTAATAGATATTTATAGAGTATCCCACCCAACAGAAGTATATCACACATTCTTCTCAAGTGCACGTGGAATAGTCACAAAGATATCTTCTGTGCCATAAAAAAAAAAACTTTAATAAATTTGAAAGAATATCAATAGAAACTATACAAAGTATGGTCTTAGATGATAACAGGATTAAACTAAAATTTGAAAGATATCTGAAAATGCTCACATATTTGAAAATTAAACAAAACACATCTAAATAATCTGTGAGACAAAAAGGAAGACTCGAGGAAAATTTTAAATATTTTGAAATAAAGGAAAATGAAAATACAACATGGTAAAATTTGTGGGATGCAGCTAACAGTGCTTCGAGGAAAATTTATAGCATTAAATGCTGGTATTAGAAAAGAACAAAAATCTAAAATAAATAACTTATCTCCCTACTTAAGAAACTAGAGAAAGAGGAGAAAACTAAACCTAAAGCAAGCAAAAGGGGGGAGAAAACATAGAATTGCATACTACTTTATTAAAATGTTTTTGAAAATCAACTAGGATGATAAGGGATGCAGGATGGAATGTACACTGTAACAAATGAATCTAACTGCATTACAAATGTCTATAACATAAACTCACTGAAGGGAGCAAGAGGTGGAAGAAGGAGCTCTCCTCAGTATATTTGGAAAATGGTCATTTTATTGTACTTGACACTCTAAAGACAAAAACAACAACAACAACAAAAAACCAAAGCTGCACATAAATATTGTACTTTAATTTGTATTGTTTTTTCTCACAGGGCAATGAGTTAGCAATTCTGAAACTACTTTATATATATTCCAGATTTGAACAAATAATTAAATAAATTGTAGATAATGGGAGAGAATAATCTCTCATTGTAAGAGAAAGAGATTACAAATAAATAAGTGGTGAGGGGTGGCAGATTTAAATGAATCCTTTTGTGCTGGATTAGAATCACAGATGTCAGTATAAATTCATGTTTATTTTAACATACTAATAGATAGATAGATACAGAAATATAGATGTGTGAATGTGTTTTAATATACATGAAATGATTCCTAGCACTGTCTACTAGAGGGTCTAGATGCAGTGACACCTCAGCAGCAATGAGCACACCCATCATTCATATTTTGTTTCCTAAGCATCATTCTTCATTAAGAGGATCCATTTCTCCAGAGAAATGGCTTATTTCAGAAGTGGAACAGAGAAAATACGAGATGAACCTGAAGCACCTTGTAGCACCAAATAAGGAAGTGCTCAAAAATTTAAAAATAAAAAAGAATGGAAGCATGTCAAAAGGACAGAGGAGCCAGCCTAAAAGAGCCCCCATTGGTCAAAGTTGTTTTTGTTTGAGCATCAAAATTAACAAACATAGTATTGAGTTATAACCAAAAGAATAAAATAAATACCCTTGAGTCAATGCTGATATAAATACATGATTGAATGAATAAATAAATATATAGATAAATAAAAATTCACAAATCTTTACAGAAGAAATCTAAATAATACACATAAATATTCCTCCTGCCAGAAGGTGGAACTTAATTTCCCTCCTCTTCAGGGTAGATTGGACTTAGTGACTCATTGAGAGTGATTTGAGTATAGAAAAAGAAAAAAAATAGTAGCTCTACACTGGAGAAACCTATCAGACATCATCTTAACCAAGTGCTCAAGGTTAATATCACCATTGGTAAGTCATGTTGATATCATGTACTCCCTGATGTGATGAAAAGGGCACTTCACCCCCATGCTATTCTTCCAAAAGAACCATAATTCCAGTCTAATCATAAGAAAACATCAGACAAATCCAAATTGAGGGACACTTTACAAAACACCTGATCAGTACTCCCCAAAACTGTCAATGCCATGAAAAACAAGGATAGACTTAAGAAACTCCCATGAGGTTTAAATGAAGAGATATGAATGTTAAATGCCCCACTGTAACCTGGGTTGGATGCTAGAATAGAAAAAGGACATAGCAACTTTTGAATGAAGTCTATTAATTATATTGAACCTATGTAAATTTTTAATTTTGACAAATGCACTATGATTATATAAAAGATTAGCATTAGGTTCCCCTAATGCTAACTGGAGGGAGGGTATATAGGAACTCTCTATACCACCTTTGCAAGTTTTCTGTAAAACTAAACTTTTTTCAAAATAAAATTTTTAAAAACTATCTGCCAAACATGACTATAATCTCTGAGTAGAGTTTCATATAATAATAATGCTAATACAGTATTGAAACACACATACACGGAGGAAGTACCACAAAAGAAACATTATTTTTTGAAATAGAATGCCCATATTTTTAAGTTACTTTCACATCTATAGAAGTGTCTCACTATAGTTTTTATTTTTTAATGCATATTTTAGTTATAGTGGTAAGCTCCTTAAAGTCTATATAAACTCGTACTTTTTCAAAAAAAACTTGCTGTGATTGCATGCAGTGATAAAGATGCCTTTAAGAATGTTTCACAGATGCTTCAAATCATTCATTTCTCATAAACATATGGGGTCTATTCTTCCGTCACTGTGTGTAATTCCTATTGACACTAATGGGAAGTATGCATGCATATCACTATAATTTGCCTCAAACAAACTGAAAATCATCACTGTTGAGATGAGAAAGTAAAAAAACCAAACAAGGAGAAGAACTGACTCCCTAAAACTCAGATTCTAGAATTTCTTGTCACAAGAAATTCCAGTCAAGGAGAATTAATCCATAGTGATTTCAACACAATAAACTACAATAATTCAAAATATAATACTGAAGGAGAGCAGAATTTGCCGCCCCAAAATATGCCTCTTTGGCATAAGGATTATTTTAGGCTGATTATTTTTAAGAAACAGCAGACACTGGAGAAGCTGTGATAACCAAGTAGAAGTTGCCCTTTTGAAAGAGATATTTACATTTGTAAGGGAAATCTCCATTTTTAGGGTGTCTCCGTCTCTGTAGTGGAAAGAGAAGGATGACCCCAAATCTCTAGAAACTCTAGATTTAGAAGGCAGGGACTTAAGTCTGCTTAACAACCTTACCCTTATTCACTGAGCTTTTCCTAGCAAATTCCCATACTGGCCTCCCCCCAACCCACCCCCAAATCTTTTGTCTTTATCTGAAGTTGATATTTAAAATGATGGCTTGGCCCATTTTGGGAGGCTACTCAGTTTTCCTGGGTATCTTTTTTGGGTCTACAGGAGGTACACATATTTGTTTTGTTTATTTTTCTCCCATTAATCTGTCTTTTTATTACAGGGGTGTCTCAGCCAAGAACCTAGAAGGGTAGAGAGAAAATTATTTTTCTTCCCCCACAATACTTAACAGTTATTATATTTTTAGAGCATATTATCTTCCTGAATATAATAAATTATCTTTTTTCAACTGTAATACAGAAATAGCTAAACATTTTTTGATACAACTGAACAAAAATCCCAATGCTACAAAAATAGCTCTAAGCTACTAGGTGGCAACTCTATGTGTTATATATTTTTAGGACTTTTATTCAGATCTATTGGCTGCTCATTTGTTCAAATCTCCTTTTACAAGATTATATACCTATTTTTAAACCTTAAGTTAAATATAGAATTTTTTCCTATTTAAAATTTAAGATTATAACATGTATCCACCAAGAAGGAGAGTCTCAAATTAGGGAGATTTGTTCACTGTTCCATTATCCCATTTCCACATCAGAAAACATAACAAAGTTCCTGGTTGTGTATCTCAGCAGTGTCATTTTGGCCAGATTCCAAGATGTTGCTTTAGATCTCAGTGGGAGGCAGCCATTATGTGTTTGGGGGAAGCCATCTGAAGCTGGCAGGTGAGCCAATTCTATCACTGAGGAGAAAGTACTGCTAGTAAAGTCACCTTGTGACAAGTGTCTCCCCGCTGTGGGTTAACTTCCAGAAAGAAGGTTTGGAGAACACATAACAGTTCACAACAAGGAAATCAAGCAAAATAAATAGGGCATAATTTGACACTGTTAAAATAAGAAGTGTCACTGGTGCAGCTATGAAGTAGGAGTTATGAAGAGCTTCTCTGAGATTAACCATTTAGCTAGACAATAAAATAGCTTGCTGGTCAAGCCAAAGACATTACTCTTAATGCTTAAACTGATGGAGACTAGTGAATAAGTCTTTTTCATAAGTAGGGCTGCCAAAGAGTAGCAACTAGGTCTTAAGAGGCATGCATGTGTTCATGTAGTTATTATGCCGCAGCAGAGAGAAATAGAAATATCATTTAAAAAAACAGAGTACGATGAGTTTTAAAAGAAATTTTCAACACTTGTATAGAATTGACCAGAAAAAATATTGTGTGGAAACATAGCTTCTTTTCCAAATCCACTTGGCTCTTGTTAGACTGAACAGAAATAATTCCACATTATAGTTTTCTAATACCAAAATACTGTCATTCAATTTTCAAATGTTCTTCAGCACATTCCCAAATGGTTTAAACTATATGTAAGACATGTCCAGTGGAAAGAACATGAAGTCACATGAAATAGCTCAGACAGAAATATTGGCATAAATTATCCAAAAAAAAAAAAATCGCCAAGTAATAACAGCGTCTTCAGTGCTTTCACAGTTGTACACCCCTCTCCCACTTACTAACAAAAGTAGGCCATACGTGCTTTCTTTATAGGTGCCCAGTGCTCTCACTTGGACTTTCACTTCAGCACTGCACACCTACTTACGATGAAGTCCTGTTCCTCACTCCTTTCCCATATTTATGCAATGCTAGTTGATTTTAAACTTCTATTAGAAAGAAAGCAATTTAATTAAATGAATTCACACTAACATATGAATCACTACCCTTATAACTTGTTTGCCCCTTAAAGCAGTGTTTCTCAAAGTCTCACTTCTGGATTGCTGCACCAAGCTAATGAAGCGGAGCAGAATTTGTCAACACAAAACATGGCTCTTTGGCAAAAGGATTATTTTAGGATGATTATTTTAAGAAAGCAGACACAGGAGATCTGAAAACCAAGTAGAAGTCACCCTTTTGTACGAGACATTTACATTTATAAGGGAAATCTCCATTTGTAAGGGTGCCTCCCTCTCTATACCAGAAAGAAGAGGATGACCAAATTTCTAGAAACTCTTATCAATGGAAAAGGCACCAAAAAATCTGCATAATAATCATATTCTTGTTTACAGTGCTTTCTGGTAACCTTCGTAACCTGCCTCTTCTCCTCCAACATCTTTTGTCTTTAGCTGGACAAGATATTTAAGACGGTGGCTTGAGCCATTTGGGGGAGTTACTCAGTTTCACTGGGTATCTCTCATGTATACAAGAAGTATATATGTTATTAAACTTCTGCTTGTTTTTCTCCTATTAATCTGTCTTTTATTACATGGATGTCTCAGCCAAGAACCTAGAAGGGTAGAGAGAAAATTATTTTTCTTCCCCCACAATACTTAACATTCTACTCCAGTAGAATACTAACATACTAAACATTCACATTTCTGGGTCCATTATTGAATCAGAAGTGCTGCATATTAAACAACTTCCCCTGTTGGTTGTTATGGAAATGATTTAGGGAATCATTGTTAAAGAAAACAATAATAACTCAAAACGCTGGCCTCTAGAATTGCAAACAGAGCAATTGGGAGAGACATTTCCTGAAGGATAACTTTTCAAATCATACAAGTCATTTTCTTGGGTGTGGCCTTGAGTCTGGCTGATTGGCCACATTATTAATAAACTACTGATGGTTTAAATCCTATAAAAATTGTGAAAGACCTCTGAAATCAGGGAAGAACAGAAAACCAAGAGATATAATTGTCCTAGCCATATACCTTGTTGGTTTGCAATGCTGATTTTCAAACATATATGGGTTAAATAAAACAACAGCCTTTTGCCCCATAATGATGCTATAAGATACAATGAAACTAACTCATTTTATTTTCTTTGACATGCAAGGAAAAAGTGAATAAGAGAAAAGAATGCAGTATAACCTCAATTGTTAAAATAAGAACTCTTAGATTATGATTTGGCCAGCTGAGAATAAGTTTTCCCAGATATATCCTGTGCTTTCCTACCTCCATGCATTTGCCCCTTCTTTGCCATCCCCTTCTCTACCTCAATATCCCACCTATCAATTTAGAATCCAAGTTGAATACCTTCTCCCTCTTTGACTCTCCAGCTTAGAATCATCCTACAAATTCTCATAGTAGTTGATCATTACTGTGAAGATATATAGTACTTTCTAACATATTAATATTATATATATATATATATATACATTATACATATACATACATATACACACACACACATACATATATGAAGGGGAATAGGTTTTGCTTCCCCCAAATATGCCACATTGACATGAGGGTTATTATAAGCTAAAGGAACAAAAACCCAGCAGATTCAGGAAAAACTCTTTACATCCCTGTTAACTGCCTAATTTACATTGGAAAGGGGGCCTATATCAGAAAGAGAGCTATTAACAGAGATACCTTTTTACCTAAGATATGTATCTTCATAACAGGGCAACCTTTGTTTTCTAAACATATTCTTTGCCTTCCTGTGAATGGCTTTCCTCTCTTTTGTATCCTCAGACCCCTAACCCTTTCCTTAGTTCAGGATATTACATGAGCTTCAATTATCTGGCTGCCTTTTGAGTCTTCAGATCTTTATGGGGCTCCCCTACATATGTAATTAAATTTGTTTTCTCCTGTTAATCTGTCTTATATCAGTTTGATTATTAGACCAGCCAAAGAACCTAGAAAGGAAGAAGGAAAAATTTTCCACCCTTACAGTTGGTGACCATGAAGAGACCTGCACTACCTGGACACTGTTTGCTCCAGGATTTCTGCAGCTGAGATATCCTGGGACCTCTGATAAAAGCCAACAGAAGGTAAAAATTCTTACCATGTCAGTCTCCCAGATCTTCTTTTCCTTTTCTAAACGTAGATTAGCAGAAGAAAATATTTGTGTGAACTAGTTTCTTGGGTATAGCAACTTCGGTAAAATTTTGATAAGAGTGAGTACTCTTGTTTTCTATTCTCCCCTTTTCTCCCAGAGATGGTCATTGTTTTCTTTTGTCTCTGTCATCTCATTCTATGTCCTGAGAGCTTTTAACCAGTTGAAACCAAGCAGGACATTGTGGGGCCCTCCCAGGTACAAAAGCCCCTCCATATTCCCTGATTCTCATTTATAGAAAAAGGTTTTAGTTTCCTAGGCCTTCCCTGAGTTCCAAAGAACAGACTCAAGCAGTTACTAATTAGGGAAGTGAGGGAATGCAGAAACAAAGGAAAAAGCAGTCAAGCAAGGAGAGTAATGATAGTTTAAACAATAGTTCAGTCATAAAACAAGAGTCCTAGTTCTTGCTCAAAGGATATACATAACAATCTGATGCATAAATTTGAGTTGTTCTGCATACACTAAGATCCTCACCTAGGTAGAGGATGATGACTACATGTTGACCACAAGCATGGAGACACCAGACTGGTTGGAACCAGAAGGTTGATGATTAAGACTTCTGAAACATCTCCCTGTTACCTCACCACCAACCAGTCAGAAGAAAGTCCATGAGCTGCAATCCTTACCCCAAATGTTGCCTTTTAAAACCCTTCCCTGAAAGTCATTGGGGCGTTTGGGTCTTCTGAGCACAAGCTGCCCATTCTCCTTACTTTGCACCCTGCAAATAAATGCTCTACTTTCCTTCACCACAACACAGTGTCAGTAGATTGGCTTTGCTGCACGGCAGGCGAGCAGACCCAAGTTCAGTTTGGTAACAGTGAGACTATTCTCTCTGGTATCCACCAACTGGAGGATGCATCTGGTGGACAGTTGACTAGGCTGTGGATCTGATAAGTAGTGTTTCCTTTGTTCAACTTTGCCAGCTTTCAGAGGAGTTTGTCATAAGGGGTCCCAGTCCATAAAGGGCCTTTGCTACCTCAATCTTTGAGGTGTTTCACATTCTCATGGAAAGCCAGAGACACCATTTGTACTATACCATTCTTACTGCTTGTGATGACAAACATCTTTGTTTTCTTAGGCTAATTCTGGGAGTAAATTTTCTGAATCTTGTGAGGACTGCATCTTTTGCACTCTCCTGTGGGATGCCTCTTGTGTCCATGGTCAATCATAAAAAGGCTTATTAGTTTGAGTCACTATTAAGATTAATATAAAATCCTACTCATTAATGGTCAGACAATGGATTCTTTGAATTGGCTATACTTAAAAACATAGAGAGCTCTCATTCTAAGCAATTGTCTTATTAGTGTAAACTTAGAAAAAAAATGTACAATGTGAGAGCTGCAAGTTAAGTTTTTTGGGGGCAAAATGAGGACTGCAGCCTGGGAGACAGCATTTCAGATAGCTCTGAGAAATTGCTCCGAAGAGGTAGGGGGGAAGGTCAGTATATATGTGATTTTGGTGAAGGGGGAGTACATGCCATCAAGCACATAACTTTTGCAGAAGTTTTCTGCTAGTCTCCTGAAGGTTACTTATAGTCATGAGGAGCAGATGTCACCATGAAGGATTTTAGTGCTTTTCTAGATTTGAGGAGTTACAAGAGTTGGGTAATAAAATAGACTCCTGAAAATATCTAACTATCTGAAGACCTGTTCTGCCAGTTTTTCCCAGAGCACAGAGTGCCTCATTTCTGCTCTCTACCCTGAACTCCTTTTGGGGGTGTTGAAAATCAGCAGCTGCAGCAGCACGTGATTTAATCCTTATAGAGATAGATGGCAAGTGCCAATGGCAAGTGCCAATTTATAGTTGACATTAGTACCTATGGAAAGACCAAGCTGAAAAGTAGATACAAAGGAATATAACAGCTAGCCTTGGGGACTCCCTTGATAAGATGAAAAAACAGAAATTGGACCTAGAACAACAATTAAGGTCTGCACCTTATGAAAATCCCACTTCTCTACCGTCTTATACACCCCTTTATCCCCAAATCCCTGTACCTGCCCCTCTTGAAGATATTTTGGATCTCTGTGTCCCTGGTCTAACTCCCTCCTCTCAAAATCCAGCCCCACTTCCCTCAGCAAATTTCTTTAGAGCTCCAAACTCTTCCAACTTCCCCAGGAAATCCCTTAAGCACCCAGCTGCCTGTTTTGACTTCCCACTCTTTATAAGGTTTACAGAGAGCACCCCAGCCTGATCTCTAGGTCCAGGGTATACTGGTTACTTATGTAAATACTAAAAGCCAGGAAATAAATTTATCAGAAGCAGCCAGGACAGGTGGTATGGTTTGCTTTGCTATTCCTTACAAGTCCTCCTACTTTCCAGAGCTCTGTAATTAGGCTTTGCCAGATTCAGACCTTCCTATGCAGTGTCCTTTGTAGATGTATCCTGGACCTCCACCACAAAGAATTCATGTGCCTTGGACAACAGCAGCTTTTCTAAATTATAATACTCCTTTACTTCCCCTTTAAGAAAAGCCTACTAAATTTACAGAGGAGTTAGAAAGATTAGTGGCCATTCACAATCCCACTCACAGGGAGCTAGATTGGCTGTTAAGGAATGTTCTTCTAACCCATGATTATACTGTAGTTATCAGACAATCCGTGCACCCCCATGAGGAAAACCATCCTCAAAGAGAAAACAGATGCTAAAATTCCTCCCAGATCCTCCTATAAATGACCAGGAAAGTCTCAGTTGGAGGCTGATATTCAGAGGCTGAGAGGAGCAATAATACAGGATTTCCCCCCTAAGGTGAATTTGTCTAAGGTTGAACTGTGTACTCAGAAAGAAGGAGAGAATCCAAAGGCTTTTGTTGAACCCATTATAAAGACTTTTCAAAGGCATACTGCACTAAACCCTGAAGCTCCAGAGCATAGAAATCTTTTAATTTCCATCTTAGTAACAAATTTCCTTCCTGATCAAAAAAAAAAAAAAATTCAAAAGAGTATGTTCCAGTGGGCTAGTCAACCTCTAAGCATTATAATATAAGCAGCGACCCAATTCTTTAAAGATAGTTTGCAAGAATGCAGGAGGGAAAAAAATGAGTTAAAATCACAATTCTTAATGTGCAACTTGACTCTTTAAAGAAACAAAAGTATAACTCTGAAAGCAACTGAAGCAACTCAGACCCTTTCCTATTTGTCTTCAGACATATGCAGATATTGTTAAAAAAAAAAGAAAAAAAGTCAGGACATTGGAAATACAATTGTCCCGTACTTTTAAAAAGCTTTTTTTCTTTTTTTAAAAAAATTAAATAGTAATTACTCTGGACCACTGATAATAGGCAAATATGCCTTCAAAACTTGAATACTTTTTCTGTGTCTTTGTGATGTAGATTTTCCACCCCTATCTTCTCTAAGACCTAAGAGCCATTCTTTAAAATGCAAACTTTAAGAAGAAATTTCTCATCAGAAGAAAAAACAAACTATTTAGAAACTGGGCTAATGAAAAATCTTAAATGTCTTCTCTACAAATATTAGTGAAAAGATTTAGCCATCTGAGCAGGTGAAATTAATTTATTCCAACTGCCAAAACAAAATTTGGATCCAACTGTCCTTTTATAAACTAGTGAATTTTGTATTATTTTATGTGACTCATGGATGAAATTTTAGAACAAAAGCTATATAGGATCTCTGTATCTGTCTGTATGTTTGTGTCTGCCTATATATGTATGCTGTAGATGTGATATTTTTCTACCTCCAAATGGTACTGCCAAAATTAAATTGTAATGAGGTTTATTTAATTGGATTAAAATTAAGTGCCTATGAATTAAATATTCCTAAAACTCAGAAATATAGAAACTACTCCACATATTTTTGAAGTTCATGTGATCTGAGATAATCTTTGGTAAATAAAAGCTAGTTTAAGTTTGTTTGAATAGACATGTCTTTAGAGTTATCAACATTGAATATAATGCAGATGTACAATTTTTATTCTACCTGGGTTTATTAGTCAAATAAATTCTGGACACATCTATTACAAAATTTGTCAAAAAGAAAAAAATAATAACTTAGAATGATGGCTGACACTGTCTAACTTCTCATGAAGTTTTTGTGAATAGTCTAAACATAATTATTGGGAGCAAGTAAGTTTGATAGATATATCTGAGATAAGAGTTTTTAGGTAAACTTTTCAACAATAATTATATTTTATGGATTGTGTACTTAAAATAGTTTGCCCAAATCTTTTTGGTAATTTAAAACCTTAGAGTTTTACTAAGTTTGGTTAAGTGATGGAAATTAATTGAGTATCTAGATCATTACATATAAGATAAAGTAATGAAACATTAATTACTCAACATAGGTTTATATACTTTGTGTTTCTTATTATAGGGAAACTAAAGCTATTTGGGTTTGTTAGTAAACATGTCTTGTGCCACATTGAAACAGTGTACTATTTTTTAAAAGGACATATGTTTCTAGAAATTATAAAATGATTTCATAAATTTGTCAATCTAAAGAATACAGGTGTAACAGGCAGTTTATAATTGCCTACTTGTTAGTTTTCACTGGAAATTAAAGTTTCTAAGGGTAAAGGATTCTAATTAACATGTGTAATTAAAGCTACTAGAAATAATAAGCAAAACAACTCTGTATGCAAGGAAAGTAAAAGTGTTTGGGGGTAAGGAAAGGTATGAGGTATGAAGATACATTTTTGTTTAGGGAAAAGAGAGTAATTTTTCTTAAAGTAAAAATGGTTGGGCTTCCCTGGTGGCCCAGTGGTTGAGAGTCCACCTGCCAATGCAGGGGACATGGGTTCGTGCCCCAGTCCGGGAAGATCCCACATGTCGCGGAGCAGCTGGGTCCGTGTGCCTTGGCCGCTAAGCCTGCGCGTCCGGAGCCTGTGCTCCGCAATGGGAGAGGCCACAACAGTGAGAGGCCCGCATACCACACAAAAAAACAAAAAACCAAAACCAAAACAAAACAAAACAAAAAATGGTTATTTCAGAATGGGAAAGAGAAATATAAAGGACAAAATTGTATAGAAAATTGAGAAGAAAGCAAGAAAAAGAGAGAATTTTACCTTGTGCAGTCAAGTTGACTAAAAATTAAACTGTTATTATAAGGGTTTGAAAAATAACCTTTAATATCAATAGTTTACTTTTCTGAAACTAAAAATTGATTTCCTTTCATCTGCTAAAAGGACAAAGTTTCATTGGACTATTGATCTGCTCTTGATAAGATATTGTGAAAGGTTTTTTCTTTACCTTTTAAGTAATCTGCCTAGAAAGCAAAAATTTTACATCTTAAAATAATTTCCTGTGCTTCATGTTGTCTTAATTAGATATTTGCCTACTTAAAAAAACTGAATATTCTCCATATTAAAAGAGCTAAGTTTTGCTCACAACCTTCTGTGGTTGCCTTTGAAATCTCTTATTGTCACTTTGGTTAAATAGATAACTAAGTATTGTTTTATAATAATCTGTGATCCTTATTTAGTCCTGTGTCTAAACATTTTGCTATTTATGACAAACTTCCAAAAATGAAATTCTAAATGAAGTATTTTCAACATCAAACTAACTTTGGGATTTTTTCAGAAAGCTCTTGGAACATCTCAAAAGAGTGTTTTCTCTCCTATTAAAAAAGAAAGAAAAGAAAGAAAAGAAAGAAAGAAAGAAAGAAAGAAAGAAAGAAAGAAAGAAAGAAAGAAAGAAAAAGAAAGAAAGAAAGGAAGGAAGGAAGGAAGGAAGGAAGGAAGGAAGAAAGAAAGAAAAAAAAGAAATGCTAAGCTAATTAGGCTTATTTTATACATTAAACTACATGGGAAACATTGTCAAATAAGGAGTAATACTAAGCATTCTTTATGTTGTATTCATATAGGTTTATAGACATTCCAGAAATTGTATGAAATTCCTAGAAATCAGATGTCCTGGTATAACGTAATCACTTGTAATTCTAGTTATCTTAAAATGTTGTGTGTGTCATAGAAAGAACCAAATTTCCCTGTCAATTACATTAATACAAACTCTCATCAGATCTTTAACCATGGCCATTTTTAAGCCTTTTGTCATTTACAGTTATTGTTTGATGCTTTTGCAAATGTGCTTCATCTTCTAGGAGATGGAAAGGACTCTGACAAGCTCAGGTTTCTGTTACCTTTAAGATTATAAAACTAAACTGGGAAAGAACTAGAACAAATGGAAAGACTGGATTCAAGCAGAATAAGAAATAATAACATGGGACTGAATGAACTGATGAGGATGATTATAATTTTTATAACTTTTTGGATAAAACTGATGGTTCTTTAATATTTTGTTTTTTGAGATTTAAGAAAATGTTGTTGTTGTTGTTTTATTCGGTACACGGGCCTCTCACTGCTGTGGCCTCTCCCATTGTGGAGCACAGGCTCCAGACGCGCAGGCTCAGCGGCCATGGCTCACGGGCCCAGCCGCTCCACGACATGTGGGATCCTCCCAGACCGGGACACAAACCCATGTCCCCTGCATCGGCAGATGGACTCTCAACCACTGTGCCACCAGGCAAGCCCAAGAAAATGTTTTTTATCTCTCTTAAGTTAACGATGACCTAGAGCAATTTGGTAAAGTGTAATTTTGTGAACAAAATAAAACAATTATTTTTTCTCCCTACCTAATCCCTCTTGAATTTGAAAACTCTGAATATTCTTATTTTTCATGGCAATATATTTATTTGCATACGTTCAATAAGAATCTGTTCTCCTTATAATAGGACACAATTGGAAACATTGGTTATATTATCAAGGCCTTCACTGGAATGTCATATTTGAGAATGATGTGCATAAAATCAGATATGGCAGACAGCTTTAAGGAACTAAGGTTGACTTTATGGAGCCAATAAAGCCCCTTGGTAAAACATCCTGGTACCTTGCGTACAGGGCTCTAAACAGCCTAACCAAGTAAGAAAGGTCACTCACTTCCTGCTGGTACAGGAAACTCAGGATATTTGGGGGACCTCAAGAAGGAAGGAATTCACCCAAATCTGTATATATTGCAGGCAAAATCTGATATCAAGTTCTCGGCTTGGCTTCTTGGCCTCCAGAGGCTTTTCAAAGTTCAATCTGAGATTTCTTACAAAAAGTTCCAGCAAAGCAGATTTAAAAGAGCCTATACGGTCAAATCACTATTCTTGCCGCACTTAGGGAAATAATCAGGCCAGGTTTATGGAAATTAGGCTTATTTTTGCAAACAAATTGGTCTTACTTTGGCTTTCTTTGGTAGAAATAAGGGTGACTTTAGAGAGAAAAATTATGTCTCAGTAGCAACTAGAATACACACTCGTGGATATCAGGTTTTATTTCTTTTAATTGTCTTTGAGGTTTTCTTTTCTACCTCTAAGCTCAGCTGGATACTGAATTCTTCTAATTTCCTCAAATATCTCTCTAATAATCTCCAAACTAACATTTCCAATTTTCTCCCACTCTTGATCTGGAATCACTAAGAAAAAAACTGCCATTTTCCCTGTAGCCCTGAAAAACTGAATATAGACATCTCCATATCAACCTCAGAGGAATCACTGTAATAGCTATGGTTAGACTATCTTTGTGCTGCTGCTGTGTGGGTCACTCAGAAAGTTTACATGAACACCTAATGACATCATCAGAGACATTCAAACTACCAAAGGTGCTTTGATCCCTACATCTGAAAATCTCTTCTCTCAACTGGTTGCCTCCTGGACCCAGACTGGGTTTATCATCTGCTCCAATCATACCCTTTGTTTTTCGTTAGTTTCCATAGAAATGCCTCCTATTAAATACACTATTGCTTGCTTATACAATAAAGGCCCAATGTTGAGGCCCACCTGCATCACTGCCTCCTGAAATGAGACACAACTGTTTAACTGAATTGACCTATTCTGAGGCTGGCTCAATGACATACAGAGCAATCTAACAACTTAGCTTCCAGATTATTAAATTTCTTATTTGAAGTTTCAAAGGCAGGACTGAAAGGGAGCAAGTTTTGCCACCTCAAACTATGTCACTTTGGCATGAAGATTATTTTGAGCTAAAGGCAATCAAAAACCCAAGTAGACTCAGGAAAAGCTCTTTACCTCCCCCTCAGCTACCTAAATTTACATTAGAAATAAGATCTTTACCAGGTAGAAATCTATTATCAGATATAACTTTTTACCTAAGAAACTTGTCTGCATAACAGGGCAACCTTTATTTTCTAAACATACCTTTTCTCTTCCTGTGAATGGCTTTCCTCCCCTTCATGTCCTCATAACATTACCCCTTTCCTTAGCTCAGAATATTATATAAGCTTTAATTACCTGGCTGCCTTGAGTCTTCACATGTTTATGGGGTCCCTGTATGCATGTAATTTTGTTTGTTTTTCTCCTGTTAATCTGTCTTGTATCAGTTTGATTATTAGACCACGCAATAACCTAGAAGGGAAGAAGGGAAAATTTTCCACTCCTACAGTTGGCGATCATGAAGTGACCTAGCCAACTGGACATTGCTTCATATGTATATTAAAGAGCTCCCATATGTACATAATTAAATTTGTTTTTCTCCTATTTATTTGTCTTATATCAGTTTAATTATTAGGCCATCCAAAGAACCTAGGAAGGACTAAGGGAAGTTTTCACACATATATATTATCTTCTACCCTTGAACATAAGCTGCGTAGTGCAGTATGCTTGCTATGCTTAAGGAAGGAAGAATGGGAGGAGGGAGGGAGGGAAGAGCAGCCTCATCTGTCACAGACACAGGAAAGAATTTTACAACTTTACTAGTGCAACCTTTCCTTTTAGATAGGCCACCCATTAAATGAGGAAGGTGGGCTTCTGTGAACTTCCTCCCTTCTCATATTTTAGGAAATCACCTACATGGCCTGTATTCACCCTTTCTCTGAATTCAATAACTTACCCTATGTTGTGTGTTTCTTATCGCAAACCGTATCTTTCTAATTTCATACCCATATATACAACTGCACATTTCTACCAAGATAACAAGAAACTGGGAACTCTGTCAATAAACATTTATTGAGCCCATACTATGTGTTCTTCTGTGTGTCAGGGATACAGCAGTAAATATACCAAACTGGGCTGCTGTCATTACGGCACTTATGTAAATATATGATAAAATTCACATAGTAATCAATGTGATGAAAAATGAATAGAGCTTGCTGGGGGAAGAAGGATTTGCTAAATTTGCTAGAGAAGACTTCTCCAAGAAGGTGAATTTTAAGCTGAGACTTGAGTGGCAGAAGCCAGCCCTGTGAGCTCTAGGAGGAAGGACATTTCAGGCAGGGAGCAACAACTGCAAAGGTCTTAAGATGTGGCATCCATGTTCAACGAACAGCAGGAAGACCAGTGTAGCTTAAACAGATAAATGAAGACAGATAGAGAGATATGCAGCAAGATCATGGGCAGGCTTAGAAGCCATGCTCAGAACTTTAGATATTATTCTATAATAAGAAGCCACTGGAGGTTTTTAACCAGGGAGTAACATAATCTGGCTTATTATTCAAAAGAAGCAGTCTGCCTGCTGCCGGAGTAGGGTAAGATGAAAAACAGGGAGACTATTTTTGAGTCTATTGCAATGATCCAGAGAAGAAATGACTTGGGCAGAGCAGTAGCAGCAAATGGTCAGATTCAGGATATAATTTGAAGGTAAAACCAATGGAATTTCCTGAGAGTTTGTGTGAAAGGTGCAAAAGAGACATCTATGAACTGTGTAAAGTGTGGTGCCATTTTGTGAGACATGGAAAACTAGAGGAAGAACAAATCAGTGGGCAGATGGTTAAAAGCAGTTTTATTTTAAACATGTAAAATGTGGTGTTAAATATTCAGGTGCAATATTAGGTAGGCAGTTAGATGTGAATCCAGAATTTAGGAGAAAGGTCAGAGCTGAAGAATAAATGTAGTGATCACATGAATATAAATGGAATTGACAGTCACGTAACTAGACATGACTTAGAAAGTGAGAATACCTAGAAAAGAGAAAAGGGCCAAGGAAGGAGGTAGGGAGTAATCCTTATCAGTCCCACACACAACCCACTCCTTCTGTATTTCCAGTTAATCCTTTAAGATTCAATTTAAATGGGAGTTTTTCTATCAAGGTTTCCCTACTCTGCCTGCTCCCATAGCATCCTATACATGCCATTGCAATAGCACCAAATGACACAATGTTGGGTTTTCTTAACATGCCATAAACTTGAAGATTCTGAGGTTGGGACTGCACTAATTATCATTACATCCTCAATATTTTCTGTGGTTGCTGAAATATAGAACACGTCATTAACTTCGTTGACCAAAAAGAAGGAATGAACATTTACTACTCCATTAGTTAGAAAAATACAGTACTATTTAAAGATTCACTAGTGTAAGGTAGAATTGGTTATCATTTTTATTTCAGCTTTTTCTAGGACAAACAAAGAGTTTTTCATATTATGAACCTGGAAATTAGTAACATTCCAGAGAGGTACATATAATTTTTTAAAATAGAGCACAAATCTCCAGAGGAAGAATTAAAAATAAATCTGCTACAAAGAAGTCCTATCAGAAATCCAAAACAAATTTGGTTAAAATTTTTGGCAAGAATCCTAAGCATATTGAATAGTTGAAATTATAGACAATGAGAGCAAAAATCTGTAAGACCACTTCTTGAAACACTTTAAAAAATTGAAAATAATCTGATCTATATTTTCTCTTCTTTCATGTCTAGCTCTTATTTCTCTGATGTCAAAATAGTCTGCTCTATGTTGAACTATTGTGGAAACAAAACAAAAGAAATTTATAGAATTGTCTATTATTTAGGATAAACTATAACTGTTATAAAATATCCAAAGCCTTCTCTAAAATTAATATATTTTATCCTAGGATTATTTAAAATCTAAAACATATTGCTAAGTACTGATTTATATAATAGTTGAAAACTGCTGTTAACAAACACTTTATAATGTCTATGGAAAAGTTACTTTTTTAAAAAAGGGACAAAAATCCCTGAATTTATAGTAAATATACTAAAAATAGTTTACATTTATACAATATTCTTCCAAGGAAATTCTTTTTTACACATTAGTACATTTATTCCAATTTGTTCCTAGATTCTATCATCCTCCTGGGAAGTTTTGGAGTCAGTTATGTTAGATTGTTTTTTATTTTCATTTGTTTTGGAATCAGGAAAAATGAAAGACCATGATTACATGTTACCTATCTTGGAAAACCTTCTCAACTCCCCTTGTGCCTTCACCCCAATCAACCTCCTTGTTCACATTCTTCTTCCTTCTACATTTCTATACTTTAGGCAAAAGAGAGGAGAGATTTAAATTTAAAAAAAAACAGAAAAAATAAGAGTAGAAGTAGACGTTCCTAAAGGACATGAGCAGATTGAAGGAAAACGGGAGAATTATCTGTTGCTTCCCCCATCTGAGGAATGGGTTCGAAAGCTTTATTTGAAGCCTTTGGGAAGTTATTAAGAATATAAAGATAAGTAAGGAAATGTATTTAGATAATGCAGTGATTAAGTTTTAAGAGACAGACATAGACAGACGTGGTAACTTTATAAGTGAAACCTCATTCCATTAGGATAATTGTTGTTCAATTATTGCCAACAACAACAAAAACAGAAATAGGTTTAGAGGTCTGCTGCCTCTTTATTAAACCTTCTTCAGCTGTCCTTCTTCTGGTCATCTTTCTGATGCCCTAGGGCTATTACCCTTCCCATCCTGAGCCCCATTCCCCACATCAAACTTGAGTAACTTTAGGGTGCTTCAAACTTGTTTATTCCCCCCCAAAAAACTAGTATATCTTCAGCTTTTTGTAGCTGTCCTTTAAAAGAGAGTTCCATAGTCAAAGGGTAGAAAATACTGAAATAAACAAAATTAAATAGGTTGACTCATTTATTACGTAACATATATTAATTCTAATAATATCTAAGACATTTTGAGCATTTCCTAGGCACCTGGAACTGTGCTAAATACTTTACATGGAATGTGTTATTTAATCTTCACAAAAACCCAGAGGTAGACACTATAATCCTCTCTATTTTGTAGTTGAGGAAACTAAGGGTAGGAATGGCTTACTATTTCGATAGGTTAAGTAACTTGCCTAGTTTTTAGCAGGGTTGAGGATCAAACTAAGACCATTTAGCTCCAAAGTCAAGCTGTACATTTAACCAGTTTGATATATAGTCTCCCTGCAAGATTTTATCAGAGCATTTAGTAGGTTAATGTGATTGTGAATCTCCAATAGGGAGATGCGATAAACAGCATTTCCCATTTATTTTGTTATAACCCCCCTTTTTCTTACAGAATCCTGAGCCACCTGAAGAACACTCTTCCCTGTTCTCCTCCTCGGGTGACGATAGGATTTGCCTTTTTCTCTCTCCCCCATCCTTCTTTGTCCTACTCCTTTCTGGATGGGCCCTACAGTTGTACATTTTATACTCCTTTAGGAACTAATTCTCAATTAACGGAAGCCTTGTCCCCCAAAAGCCAAAATATTCACATTTCTTAATATCTTAGTCCTGGGATAGTATGTCCTATGCCACTGAATCTTTCTGGTAATAACAGAAATTTATCCCGAAGTTTTTATTATTTTTCCATGACCTGAGGGTCTAAAAGAAGTCAAGGACTTCACATTTTATGATCTGTTAACTTTTCCTGTGTCTATGTTGAGTCTTCTCTGTGGCAGATACTGTCTTTTAATATATTTCATGTTTATGATTGCATTGCAAACAGTAGGTATTTAAGGGTAATTAAGGCCATAAGTTGTCAGGTCCTTTCCAATTCTAGGGATCTATATTCATATTGGAAATATAACTTATTCTTATGCATTCCATACAAAATACATCAGTATTTAGTTATGTTTTAATTGGCCAGCTCTCCAAATACCAAAAGAAAGAAGGAGAAAGATTTTCAGTAGCTAATTGTGATCATGTTAAAATCCATAAATGAGAGTTCTACTGAAAATTGCTATTCCCTTTCCCCTCATTTCTTACAGTTTATTGGAATGAGACATATATGGGTATTCATGTACTTCTCACATGAAGCTTAGCGCAAGGCTGTAGAGTGTGGTTTTTACATTTATCAGCCCTTTAAACCTAATCTTTTAAATATCCACGAATGGAAAACTGGCTAAATAGGAACTTAAGAGAGTTCCTTTCCTTCTCATCGTACTACCCATCTGCCTCTTAAAATAGATCTACACATAGGCCTAATTGGTAATGCACATCCAGATGCATAGTTAGTTGCCCAATCACCCAGGCAACTGGGTCGCAATGGGTGTAGATGTATTTTTCTTAGGAGCTCTTCTGGCAAATAGCTTCAGTGATTTAGCCCATGGAAAATGAGCCCTGTTTTGCTTGATGTTTTAGGTTAGGGAGTGGCTGGCAGCATTCTGTGAAAAAGTGACACTTTCAACACTGTAAGTGATTTGCTGACTTTATTTAACAATATCTAAACCATTTTAACCAACAGTATCATATAGCTTGGCACATTATACCACTACAGATCTTCCGGAAAGGATGAAATGGCCAAATATTTACATGTATTCCGTTTTCTTTACATATTTGTATTTCTACCATTTTGAAAATTAGAATATAAACATTCTGTTTAAAAATCTGTTCTCCCCCACATACTACATATTCAAAGAGCAAACACACTTTTTTCCCTTTGGTATATGTATATATATATATATGTAGGTGTATCTGGGTTCCCATACTTTAAATATCAATGACCACCTAATAGCCCCAACCCTTTGTTTTATGATGTGAAGCAGAATTATAAAATCTGCTATCCCTGTAATTACATTGCCCTTTGCCATCTCTTAAAAAAATGGGGAGAAAAGGTTGTGTTCAAATTTTCCCCCTGTTTTATTTGCACCCTATTAACAACTGTTACTGGAGCTTTAATTATGCCCCGGTGATTACGGAGTTGTGGCTGACTTGTGTCATTTTCCTCCCAGGGGATGCTTTATAATTACCAGCATCCATCGTGGCTGCCTGTAAGCTGATGCTTTTTTATTACCAGTTCAATAATCACTGCATCCTTGCGAACATCTGCTCTGCAAGCCATGCATCGGGGGTCCCAGCGCCTGTCACTTGATGTTCCCTCACCACAGTGACCCTGGTGCCCTCGCCTTCGGTTTATATCTAATTTGTTTACCAGAGGCTCTGTCCAGAAAGTCTCCCAGGAATGCAATTAATGCACCAGATTTGCAAACAAAAGACAATTTTGCCCTTTCTCTCCTTACTCTTTTTCCAGATTATTATTTTACTCTTAGATTCCATAATTTCTATTCCTAGGAGGATGAATCTGTTTAAGACTTACAGGAACAGGGAGAATGAAAGATGAGTTTATTTGGGAGCTATTCTCCTGCTTGTATTGAAAAGTAGGTGGATGTTTTGTAGTATATTTTCTCTTGAATATATATGATGGTGACTAGCAAGTGAAAGAAGGATATTGTACAAGGAACACTCCATTTGTGTGAAGGAAAGGACAATTCATTTGTCCCTAGTCTGATTTTATTTTCTTCCTGACCTCCTGTCTCATTTTCTTCCTTTTTCTAAATAAACTCTCTGCTCTTTGTTTTATGGAATAATTCCTCCCTCTGCAAGCATTCTCCTTCCTCAAGTCTTTTGCTCTACTTCGTCTATCTTTTCCTTCTGGCCTGCCGCTTTACTTTACAAAAACAATACAAGTAAAAGATAAAAATGGGTAAAAACAGCACATGTTGGGCACAGCTGCTGGTCCTCCTGATGATGATTCTCCCTTCTGACTCACAATTTATACTAATAAAGCTAATCTGGGCACTGCTTACTAATCCTGGTTAGGTCTGATTTCTTTAAATAAAAAAATAGAGTTTTAAAGTTTCAGTTATTTTCATAAGCATATCACAAGCTGTGCTGATCTTTTTAGAGCAGATGAGAAAAAGCTGAACTCCTTCGGTTGTGCTGACCAAATCCACGCAATCCTTTGACATGCACATGTGGCCTTACCCTCTCATGTTCTTAAGTAACTGACATTGCAGACCTGACGAGAACATTTCATGAATGTCCAATGCAGGTGCATTTATTTATTGAACCACTGGAACCATAGTAATTCCTAAAATCTCAAAATTAAGTAGAAATGGCATAGGTCAAACTTCAGCAGAAAAGTCAAGGACAAGGGAGGTTATCTATTCTGCCTCCTCTACTGGTCTAAGAGAGCATTAAGGAGGGACCTCTACCTAATTGTTCTCTGTACCCACAGGAACTAGTGTTCTACTTAGTTCATACTATGTGTTGGTGAAGTGATTCTTGGCTGATTGAATTATACTACTTATGGAAGAAATTGTATTTCAAATCCATTAACATAATATACCACTTAGCCCCAACCTTGGATGAAAAATACACACACACATACACACTCATGCTAGAAGAATAATACTCAAGAACTTGAGACTACTGGTCAAGACTGTCATTCAACTTCATGCTTTAAGACACCCTCCAAATACAGAGTTTAGTTGAACCTCTGCAGAGAAACCGGAACTAAAATGCACCCTCAGGAGGCAGGAAGCCAAAAGAAAGCTCACTGCTTAAGAACAAGTGCTTAGTAACACTCTCTCCTTCTCTTGCCTCCCCATATTATCAAATCCCACTCAAGAAAAGAATCTGAATAACACTGCTACTGACTGTAGCCAAAGGCTACATCTCACAGGGAGTAAGATTGTTGCAGTCTAGATCTGGTCCAATTCATCAAATGGCTTGGTGACCGAATCTAAGAATTATCTAATGGTACTGTGGGGTATCAGACCTGAGTTATCAGTTTAAGACCTAGATTTGAACTAGAGAACTCAGGAGACAACCTTGAGGCAAGCATATCAGAGAAGAGTTTAGGGGAAGAAGGAGGAAAGGAGGGAGGGAGTGAAAGAGGAAACAAGTAAAGAAGAAGAAAGGAAAGCCATAGCCAACAAAAGCTATTTGGGAGATTAATTCAATATTGATGAAATGAAAATACCACCAAAATCTGGAAGTTACTTTAAAAAGATAGGCATGGAAGTTACTTTAAAAAGATAGGCATGGTTAGTGCCAAAGAAGAATTAAGAACCAGGGAACCCCACCAGGGCTTCCCTGGTGGTGCAGTGGTTGAGAGTCCGCCTGCCGATGCAGGGGACGCAGGTTCGTGCTCTGGTCTGGGAGGGTCCTACATGCCGCGGAGCGGCTGGGCCCGTGGGCCATGGCCACTGGGCCTGTGTGTCCGGGGCCTGTGTTCCGCAACGGGAGATGCCACAGCAGTGAGAGGTCCGCGTACCGCAAAAAAAAAAAAAAAAAAAGAAAGAAAGAAAACAAAAGCAAACAAAAAACTCACCACTGCTTTTTAAAAAAGAAAAGATATCATAAAAAACGATTAAACAAGGTCAGGTAGGTATGAAAAAGAACCAATTAAAAATTCAGAAAATGAAAAACTATATAAAATAATTTAAATTTAAAATCTCACAAATTAAACTGAACATAGTTGAAAAGAGAATGGGTAAATAAGGAGAAAGTATTAAGGAACTGCCCCAGACTGTAGCACCAAAAGATAAAGGGAATAAACGACATGAAATAGCAGTTAAAAGAGAAGGAAATTAACTTTTGGGGCTTCAACATACATTTAATATAAATTCCAGCGTAAGACGTTGGTGGAATGGCAAAAAAGTGAAATTTTTAAAAAGATATCACTTAGGAATATTCCAGGATTGAAGAAAGACAGGTTTAAGTGTAAAATGTAAAACATAGAGTGGAAAAATGAACTAAAATATAGTGTTTGTCAAATTTAACATCATTTTTAAGAGTTTCAAAATATTCCAAAATTAGAAAGAATCATGGACAATAAATATACAATCACTTATACAACCCTTCTAGCCCATCTCTTAATATATTCTGTGTATGCTCAATTTTATTTGTCCCATTTAAAAAAATTTCTTCTCACCTTTTTTTGTTATCTTTACTTCTGCCATATTTTGAAGAGAACATGAAAATTTAAAACAAGAAACCCACTTTAGATATTTATCCAATTTTAAATGTGTTTAGCATAAAACTTCGTTAATGTTGCAAACTTTAAATCTCAGAAACTCTATTATCCCACTTTCATTTATGATAATAAGATACAAGAAAAAGCAAATTTTTACAGCTCATATTACAATAAGATAGGAAATTGGTCACTGTACTGCTACATAATAATGGTGCCTCATTTGGTAAAGTTCCTAAGAAGTTTCCAGTGCGCATGAAACACTGGAAACTATTTCTCACCACATTTTTATAGGGGGGAAACTAGCTACAAGGGATTGAGATTTGTATATATTCTGAAAACCTGGGTCCATCAGACTCAGCTAATACGAATATAAAATACAAGTCAACATGTTTGAATTAAAAGGAATCATAAATTATCGAAAGTGATTCACTCTTCAGTAATCAGCATTTTATTTCAGTTCATTTGAGAGTCTAGGGGTTTTATCTGATGCTGTTACCTAGAAGGTGGAACAAACAGTATCCGGTTGCCCCAGGCATGGAGGAAGGGAAGAGGGACAGAGAGACAACAAGCAAGAAATGTCTGTTCTAGTGTCTGTATTTGGATGTGTTGTTAAGACAGGTGATTGGTCTGTTCTATCTTTTAAAGTTAGCATATCAAAGCCTCAATAGCAGCTGACATCGCCAGAAGTGGTGTCCAACATGCTCTTATGCAGCTCCAATGGCTTCCCCCAGCCTTTCCTGCTATCAATTCTTTTTTTTTTTTTTTTTTGCGGTACGTGGGCCTCTCACTGTGTGGCCTCTCCCGTAGCGGAGCACAGGCTCCGGATGCGCAGGCTCAGCGACCATGGCTCACGGGTCCAGCCGCTCCGCGGCATGTGGGATCTTCCCGGACCAGAGCACGAACCCGTGTTCCCTGCATCGGCAGGCGTACTCTCAACCACTGTGCCACCAGGGAAGTCCTCCTGCTGTCAATTCTTAACTGCTTATGATCCCTAAGGCATTCTTTCTGCTTCTCTCCTTTGTTCTTCCATTTGCTCTTTTGCCCCTCCTTTCCAAGACTGCTTGATGTCCACTGCAGTCCTCAGGGTCCTTGGGTCAGATTAACTCTACCCCAGGAGCCTGCCACCTGGTTTGTCAAGCCCAGCGCTGAGGGAGAACTCAATACGCTCATCCTAAAAGAAGGTCATAGCAGAATGGGACCAGAAAACACTTCATATCTAGGGTGCTGAGGAAGCTCTTCACAGGGAGGGATCTGCTATTAAACTGCATCTGAGGGTGCTGCAGGAAGTTGTCGGACACCAGGTGCTGCTGACCGCAGTGGCCTGCAGGAACTGGGTGCTGCAGGAGCCTTGCACTGGAAGTTACCCTGAGATGCAGGCAGGACTGGCTACATAATTTGCAGGGCCTAGTTCAAAATGAAAATGTGGAGCCTCTTGTTCAAAAAGTATTAAGAATTTCAAGATGGCAACAGCAAAGCACAAACCAAGCATAGGGCCTTGGGTTTCTGCACAGATTGCATGTTCATGAAAATGGCCCCTCAGTGTAGAAAACAGGTACTAGAGAAGACCTCTGTGCTATAGGAGCCTGCCCAAAGAAGCACAAAAGTACCAGGAAGAGAAACCTTTTCCTCCTGCAGTGTCTTGCCAGTGCCTTCCATGGACATAGCTTAACATGGTACAGCAGGAAAAAGGAAAATATTTGAAGGGCTCATCTCTGTTTTTGCAAATCAGTCAATGATGGGTGGATTTGGAGCTGGAGGCATCAAATTGATAACTGCCACAAGTAGCAAAGGTCCATAGTACTGGAATAGGGTGAAATCATTGGCCCGTGTAGAACTCAAATCCACAAATTTGACCTCATTAAATTTACTTCTCTACATACATTTTTCTGAGGAAAACATTTAAAAACAGTTGGCCATTCTGCTTTCCACACAGGCATAGTCAGCATACCACTGAAGCTCAAATACACAATTCTCTTGACCAGAACAAATACAGCCTTAGGCTCAACTGTCTAAACCTTCAATTAGTCTAGTAAGTGTACATAGACTATGATGCTCTGTCAATCTAATAGCCAGCCATTTATTCTATCAGAGTGTATTTCTAACAGTTTCCTTTTTCTTTCTTCTATTTTTTTTTCCAAAACAGAAAAAAGTTGAGTAATTCATAATATGTTTGTTACCTGACTCAAAACATTTCACTAAAACAGAGGATTAAGATGCTTTTGACAGACAAACCCATTAGGTCTTTTCCTGCCCTGGGCAGATTCTCGGCTTCTGGCTCTATTACCTGATTGGCAAGTGATTGAAACTGATTGACAGATGTGGCAGTGAACACCCCAGTGCATTAAACCCAGAATGTCTGGTTTTACAAATGCAATGCTTAGACTAAGAGAGGAGATTCACAACAGGTTGACTGTAGCACAGGGACTTCCTACTACACTGCACTTGGAAGGTAAAGCTTGCAGAGGCAAAGCTGGCATAAAGGCTGAGACGTCCCAGCTTGGTATATGCTACCAAGGCACAGGGAGGGTGCCCTCACCATGGCAGTTTCTGCCCAGGGAACCTTCCTCATGCTGCACTATTTACAACGGTGATGAGGGCCTAGGGATGGCAGGGGGCTGAATCAACTTCTGGAATCACCTTCCTCTTCATTTTTATCCCTGAGAGCTGTGCAGAGCAGGAGTGCCCTAGACCTGTCCCCTCTCCTTTTATACTTTACAGCGGACTCTAAGCTCCATCAAGGTGGAGAGGCTTTGGCTGCTTTGCTTTCTTGGTGTGTTTCCAGCTACTGGAACAGCATCAAGCACTGCTTAGTGGTGGCATAAATAGCACTGGATCTAGAATGGAACCACCATGAGGACAGGGATTTTAACCTGTTTTGTTTACTGCTGCATTACCAGCACCTAGAAGAGTTGATACTTCACTAAACTCATTTTTCTCTCTACCCCTCTCCTAAGAATACTTTTTCTTTGGGTAGTGACAATATGGAATTGCCTGCCCAATCCCTCCCCTCTTACTTCCCCTTGGATCTGCACTGGTGAAACTACCTCCTCTGTCCCTCAATATCTATATGGTGAGACTCATAAGTTCATTCCCAAATACAGTTGTTTAGCTCAGGAGTAGCCAATTAAAGTCCTCTCCTGAGATATTTCACTCTGTTACTGGGGGATAGGTTTGATTATGATGGTAGAAGCCATGAAGATATAAAACTTAAGAATGGTCTGTAGCCATGTTGCCTCACAAGAAAGAAATAGTTCCATCTAAATTAAGGGAAAATAAAGTTTATACAAGATATATAGGATAAAAAGATAGAGAAAAAGGGTCCTGGTAGCATCTCAGACTCTACTTTTCCATTGTGCCTACCTGGACCAGCTACATCTCTCGCTTTCCCATGGGTTGGTTCTCCAACCCTTCCTGGGTTTTCATTACTCAGTAGATTTCCTTTTTCCCAAGATAGTTTAGGATTAACTTAAAGAGTCTGACATTCTTGAACTCCGTGATGTATTTTCCACATAGCAGCCAGGGAGACATGTTTAAAACATCTCTGCTTTATTAGAATTCTCCAGTGGTTTTCCACTGCATTTAGAATAAAATCCAAACTCCTCTTTTACAAAGCCTCTGCATTCATCTTTAACCCCATCCTCCTCCTTGCTCCCAGCCGTTTTTAAACTCTTTAAAAAGTCTAAGTCCCATCCTATTCAGAATTTTTGCACAAGCCAGTCTCTTTGCTGGGAATGTCCCTTCCCCCCACCTTTACTTCCCTGAGTCTTTCCTGTCATTTGAAGCTCAGTTCAAGTGTCACTTCCTCAGAAATGCTCTTTCTGACCATCTGATGTAAATGGCTATTCAATCACTCTGTATGTCAGTACTTTTTTCTTTTGCAATGCAGAAAATTATCACTACATGACATTTTTCTTCTTTATTCATCTTTTAAATTGTTGTCTGCCCCTTCCCACCCCTAGTCTGCAGAACAGAAACTTCATGTGTCTTATTTACCTACATATCCCCAATCCCCTAGAACTGTGCCTAACACATAGCCAGTGTCAATAAATATGCCCTGACTAAAGAAATTCATTACACACCTTGCCATGCCAAATTCCAGGCATCCACCAGGCTCCAAAATGAGGAGAGTAGCTCCTATAACAAACCAAGAGTTTGGGGACCTTTCATTCTACTAAATTACCTTGGTAAAAAATTTCAACTTAAAAACAGTATACAGGACTCTCTATTTGATATTCAACAAGTAGAGTACCCGTAATGATTAGATAGGTAGATGATAGATAGATAAATAGATAGGTAGATAGATAGATAGATAGATAGATAGATAGATAGATAGATAGATAGATGATAGATAGCAAACTGTAGGTGGTTAGGCATTAGGTAAGACATCAGCCTACCTACCAAAGGACTTGTCAATGAAGAATAATTGATGTTATGAAAGACGTATATAAAATAAAACAGGTTATCTTTATTAATCTATTACAATATGCTAGGCAAAGTGCTTACATGTATTAACTTGTTTAAACCCCATAAAACCCTATGAGGTAGGTATTATTTAAAGATTATTTAAAGATTTAAAAGATTAGGAAACTTGCCCAAGGTCTCAGGCCCAGTATGGCGTTGTTCCAGGACACAAACACACACAGTCTGCTTCATGCTTTTAATATCGCCCTGCACCATTTATATATGCTATGAGAATACACCAGAGCCATCAACTATGTTTGGGCAATGCTAAAGAGCCATCATCTAATTATTTGATTTGGGGATTCTATGTAGCCCATAACTACATAAGAGCTAGCTAATATCTCTTGTATGTCCAATAAGTAATAACAAGCACTTATCAACATAAGGATAATTTTCTTTAAAAACAAGCACAAATATTAATGATAGACACTACAGAGCTAAGCATGGGGCATTGGAGGGTGGAGGTACTTCTTCATTCCCATTCTCATTATTTTTACTTCAGCTTATGAATAGCTGGATGGAGTTTGTGGTCTTCTTTCCAAATCAATGAAATGATTTTCAAGTTGGGTAATTTAAATTTACTGTCCATATATCCATGTCATTGCTACCTCTCCTCTAAACCTGATATATATGATTATTTAGGTATCTTTCTAGTTTAAAGCTAGTGTCTACATGATGAATATGCAGGTTCCCATACCAAACACCCCGATTAATGATAATGTGATCATTTGTCAGTGTTAAGTTATCAACATAACAGAAGGCGAAGCATAATGCTCCCCACCCACCACTCCAATCAAAACTGGCTGGGTCTCCACCCACAAGAGAAACATCAGCCCTTTAACACAGCATGTCACATCACCTGCTGACAGAGTCAAAAAAATAAGAAAAAGAGTATGTGTGTTCATGCTTCAGTGCTGCCTTATTAAACATGGTTTACTTTGTGTCTAGGTATTGAAAGGAACACTAGTTTATGGACGGCAACTTTTATTAATAAAAGAGAACTAATTTTTGAAAATCCTATCATTGCTCATTTCTCCTCCAAGGGACTGAAATTTTTGTCCAGGAATTTATTTTGAGCTGAAGGAGCAAAACAGTAGATGAGTCCCTCTTTTTCTGTCTATAGCTAGAATATAGAGAAAAAGGAAAAACAGAACAGACTACGTACGCACCAGTAATTGGACCATTATGAGGGTAAAGTTGGTCTAATGGAGCTCTTTAGTAGGGAATGTAATTTTACCAAATCATCACTGATTATCTTAAGTAATTCTTTGAGAACAATTATAACTCATCTTACTTTATCTCAGTAAATCCTGCTTTGGAATTTTAAAAATACATATCACTATAATGACTAGTATAGGCCTCTGAAATATGTGAGGACAATAAATTCAACAGTGTTGCTCAAATAGAATACATGGAAAGCAAATGATACAGGTTTAATGCATGCAGCAATAGACAAATTAGTCTGTCTCTTTGTCTCAGTTTCCTTATCCGTAAAGTGATTTGAATATACCTAACACATGGAGTTACTGGAAGTTGTACATGAACATTTATATACATCACTTAGCATAGTGCTTAAGGCTGACAGACATTCCATAAATAGTAGCTATTATTATTATAATTAATAACAATTTATGCAATTATTATAATTATTTATAGTCATTGTGAGAAACTAAAGGGTTGCACCACTGGGGATAAAGATTATTTAAAGTTTAATTTGAGTTTCCTTTGATAACATGGAATTTTTTCAGCAGCAATCTTGTCTATCTTATTCTTAAACATGAAATATTCAAATTACTCTGTTCAGTTATACATATATTCTACTATTCAAATATGTACATTAATGTACGTAGAATTAACCCTTAGTTTATATATTATGGAAGAAATAGGGCTATTAAGTAAATATCGCTTATGTAAACTTATATAATTTTCATTTTTTCATTGCTCTCCATGACTTTTCTACAAGAAAAAAATCTCACAAGTAATTAAATTGAAAAATTGAGTTGAACAGCAGTGTGTTTTCATATTTAGCATATCTTCTTAGCTATGGCATCTCTCCTTATCATTTACTTGACTTTCCTTTTTTCCTTCTTCATTTCAATTGTTTCCAGGCCATAAGAATGTCTACAACTAATAATAACACTCTAACAAACATCTCAAATGTCTAGAATTTATCTCTCCAAGTCCTCTTTTAGTCTGGGTTTCTATAACTCAGCAGAATTGGGATGCATTAAAACCTTTTTTTTTTTCCATGTTTTCTAATAATCTTAGCATAATGACTCTGAAAATGGGTTTCAAGGCTATACTGTCTGAGTTCAAATCTCTGCTCTGCCACCTTCTAGCTGATAATCCTTGGACAAGAGACTTCACACTCTATTCTGAAGACTTCACTTCTATAAGTGAGAATTATGATAGTAATCCCTATCCCAAAAGGTTGTTATGAGGATTAAAGGAGTTAATCTGTTTAGCACCTGCTGCATAAAAATCACTCAATTTTTATGATTTAATGTTTGTTATTATTATAATAGTTTCTACATTTTTTAGCTTAAGATATTTTCAAGCACGGCAAAATAGTTTTATGACCTTAATTAATGTTTCCCCCACCTTTTTTTTTCTCAATTTAATGGCTCTAAAGTTCTGTAAAAAATGTCTACTTAAAATACAGTCTTAAAAGTGTATGATATTTCCTATGACTAGTACTTTTAAACTAGTACTGAATATTCAACTGAATGTCCAACAACATCAACTTATCAGCAGACCAATTCTACATTGACACTTTTTTTTAACCATGTTTTATTTAACTAATTGATAGTTTCTTAGGGTTTATTAGCACATCAAATGCATGATTCTTAAAGTTTGGCAAGGAGAAAAGTGATACGCTTATAACTTATTCTTTGTCCTACATAATTAACTGTTAGCAGCAGATACACCTTCAGCTGTCCTAATTGGGGAAAAGTAAGCCACAAATGAAAGAGAAATATTTACAGTCTAGAATGTTGCCCTAGTCATTTCTTCAATTGCTTCCACCTTTAGAAATGCATCATGGAGATAGAAATTTTAAATTACCTAGGAGGGCTCTCAAAACAAGTTCTGTTAGTTTATCGACTTTTAAAAAGTCTTTGCAACCATAAAAAAAAGATTTGAAGCATCTTTACAAGGTCTGAGATGCAAGTTTGGAACTAACAAACTAGACACTTGGGTAAAGTCTAACTTCTGTGAGACTTATGAAATCTGCATAACATAGGAATACCATCTGCATTCCTGTTGAGAAAGCTCCCACTGAGTGTCGTTCAAACACCAGTAAGAATTTCTTATGATACTCAAATGGTTTGTAAAGTATCATCAAATGCAGTTTCTCTGGTAACAGGAGACAAATTTTACCTGTCTTATTTTTCATCCTAGCCCAGATCAGGTCTCTTTCAAATCTTTGTATAAGATAGTCATTTATCAGCCTCAAAGTCTTTCTTATAGCTTGGGTGGCCACTCTAGTTAGGGTCTGTGCCTTTTATTGGTATGCTATTTTACTGACTGGTTTCATATGTAGGAAGACCTTTAGACGATATTAATTCTTGTAGTTTACAAATTAACTTCTGGTCATTCCTCTTATGTTCACTTTTTTGAGTTGGGAAATTAATTTCTATTCTTTTTATTCATCATCACAAAATGACATGCCCTGCTTCTCCCTACAGGCCTGCTGTGTTGCCCAAAATAGGAGAGAACTCTACAGAGGAGATATAACTTTCCACATTAATGCTAGGTTTTTACTTAAGTGCAAAATTCTCAGAGAACACAGAATGCATAGTCTCCAAAGCAAAAGAAAAAAAAATCTTTTTTTTAGAAGATCATTAACTCCTAACACTGAAAATCACAATGTTACAAACACGAAAGCCATGGCATTGTTTTCATTTCAATGATATCTTTCTTCTTTAAGGTGAAAAAAAGAAGTGACTGAAAATGCAATTTCTGTTTATTTACAATGTGTTAAGTAACAAAAATATTTGCCAAATATTGGACATTTTATTTATTTTCATGAGCCGAGGGGAGCAGAGTCTTCATCAATAAATATTTTTCATTATCAGGTTAAAAGCATGACTTTCATGAAATTGTAGTGTCATTAATCCTTTACAACGAGCTGTTATTTTTTTTAAAAAAGTCTACAAAAGATTATGCTTTGTTGCAGGAATATTATGTAAAAAAAAAAAGGTTTTGCTACTGCAGATAAGGTCACAGCCGGTATTCCTTCTGGTCTCACATGATCTTCACTTGTTCTTTCCTCATGTAAACGGCAACTTCACTTACAATGGACGTTTATTTGAAACTCATATAAATAATGCATGTTCCCATTGTTTGTCAAAGATGAATAAACAAACTGCTCCTATGTCTCAGAACTAGTTTTTGCCAAATCTATCTAAGGTTTTTATGTTCTAATTTATATGAGATTGTCAGTGCTTTTTACTTTCAAGAATTTCCTTTTCCAGAGACCAGACTTGAAAACACTTTTCGAGCCAAGTGTTTACCTAAGTTCCTGGGTGACTGACAGATCTAGGGCAGACCCAAAGTCAGTTTTGAGCTTGAAGATCAGCAAGAGGACAATTCAGACTAAAATTAACTTTGCTTTTACTCTGGTTCACTACTGAACTCGCAAGTAAATTCTGTGAAGAATATATAAAGTAAGGAGACAAGCAAATGCACCACAGCTTACTGATGCATCTCTGGCTTCAAAGACGTGTTCCTAAAGTTATTTGATCAACTCAGCCCAAACACAGTGAAAAATCTGCCAGGAGACAGGAACGCATGATGGGGACTCGCTGCGCTTTCGACAAGGGGCCATGTCCACACCACAAAAAAGTGGCCATAGTCCACTCTACAACCATGTAAGAATGTCTTGCCATAAACATTCTTCTGATTCTATGACACGTTGTGTAGGTGGGCCTATGGCAGGTTGGCCATGGCTGATGGCTCTGTTTCTTGCCAGTTACGTAATGTACAATCCTCTGTCATTCAAAGCACTTCATAATTTGGACCTGCCTTAATGTACAAACATCTGTCTCTTCTCTCTCCATCCCTCACAACCCTCAGCCCATTCAGCCCTTTGTCTATTTATTATTCACATGATTTCTACCCCATGGAATAGCCCCTGCCACCTGGAAAGGTTTCTCTTCTCCTTTCTCTTAGTTGTGTCTATACTTAAACATGAAATGTTTCCTAACAACACAAACTCATCCCAGCTTCTCATCTCTCCTCGTCACTGACTCCCCAGCATTTACTGCTGTTAACAAATCTACACAAATTAGAAACTAATACAACTTAACTCTTAAAATCATCAAGTTGTATACATTAATTTTCTACAGCTTTTATATACCAACAAAAATTAAGACTAAAGACATAGAGTTACAATGGGAGGAGAGAGTTTAAAAAATATTAAGAGCCTTCACAATTACTCACTGTCCATATTCATTCCTGTCTTTCATACTCACTGTTCTCAACGGTTTTTTTTCTTCTACTCTCTCATCCCCCATGCATTTACGTACCCACAAAAGTAAAACCTGAACATTGGTGGGAAAATTAGCAAAACCTGGATAAAGTGTGCTTTAGTTTCAAAAAAATAAGAAATCAATACAAATCAAATATTAAAAGTGTGTAAGCGCTTCAAGGGCAAAGAATATGTTTTTATGACTCATAATTCCATAATAGACACTAAGTATTTCCTACTGCTGCTTATGCTAACAATAATTATTTTGGATATTCTTCGCCCTTCTTCTAGATCCACCTTCCACCCTTCTCAGTCTCCTTTACATCCTGACCTCTATGGACTGCACCAGTGTAGCTCCCAGTTGTGCTCAGACAATGGGAGGCACAAGCAGTTGATCAGAGGTGGCAGAAGAGAGATTGGGGTATTTATTGCCCAGGCTGTCTCCCAGCTAGACTGCAGATTGGCAGAGACTGAATTTCTCCACCAAAGTTTTACAGCTCTTATTGATCATTCTACAGCTGCAGCTACCAATCCCCCTCCAGGTTCTGGGAAATACTTCATCTTCTTGCTCCTTCAAGCTTAATAGTAATGGCATCTTGTCCCTGCTAGTCCTAATATGCTTCACTATCTCTTGTTGGTTTCCCTTAATTCTGTCCATATCTATTGAAATGGTCCTATTGTAAACTCTCTGCTGTCACCCCATATAAGTGCCATCTATTTCTTGAAGGGTCCCTGAGAAATATGAGGAGGAGGAGGATATGTTTTATATCCCATCAAAAATTCATCAATTTGCTTCTATTTAGCAGCAACTCTCAAACATTTTAGTGAGAAGAATGGCATTTTCACATATTTTTTGATATCTGACTTAATAAAAGAGTCTAGATTCTCATATTTGCTTCTGCATTCAATCTGTCGTGATATGTTGTGTTGGTGTAGTACATGAAGAAAATCCAGCTTCACATAGACATGTAGATAGAAAAAGGAGTAATATAATTATCCTTTCAGATACTTATGGATGTTCTTATTTGATAATACATCAAAACTTGACAATTAATAGTTACTTAAAGGTTAGTGGCAATGTAGAATCTGAAATTTGTCAATAAGCTTTTCATTTCTCTTTCCATTAAAATCCACTGATTGCATTTACGTGTCTTTTACTCATACATGATTTTGTAACATCATAAACTAGTCATTTAGAAAATATTATCTCACCAAATTATACAGATCTTTCAAATGTCACATTTTATTGTACAGTATCAAAAATAAAATTTAATTATATCACCACCAAAATTATGAAAAAGTTTTTAAAAAATATTGGAATGCTATTAAGCTCATTATGAAGAATACGAGTTTTCCAAAATCACACAACAGTTACACAAGTGCTTTTCCTCAAGATAACCATGATACTTAGGCATGCAGCAGAAGTGCTTTATCCATATTTCCCATAGATTACAAAAAATATATACATTAAAAGAATGAGATTTAATAAAATTTATAATTGTTATTGTTTCAAAAAGGACATTCTTAAATGAAACTAGTGTTTATTTTACTGTGAGTGCATGTTGGTGATGAATTCAGGAACTGCCAGTACAGTTGGGTGCCACTGCCTTGATTCTTGCTAAGGAACCAGCAATTTTACCCAGCAATGTTTTTGTACCATCAGAGCAAATAACAAAAAAATGTTGGTCCAGGACAAACTGTGAGATCCAAAACAGCTATTCAATACTTTAAAGTACTGTGAATATTTCAGCAATACTTGTTTGTTTGCCAAGTATTCACACACACAAAGAAAGATCTTTGCTGATTTGTTGGTGCCAAGACCAGGAAAACATAAGCAAAACAATAAGTCCAGCCGTGGCTGTAAAGTCACCCTTTTGTAAGGCAAAAAGCATCATCTGCACAAAGATATTAACTCAGTCTTCAGGTTTAGAGCTAAATCTTTAATTCAATGAGTCAATTGGCACTGCCATGATTTTTCTTTTTTACTGATTTTTTATCCAGCAGGAAGTCAGCACTGTAAACCGCAACAAGCTATCGTGTGTATTTCTCCAGTCAAGGCAATGCGATAACTTACCCTGTAAGATGATTCATTTTTCATTTCTAGTTTGAAAAAATGTAATGAACAATTTTTGCCTTTTAAAGTGTTCAGCATGTCTACATTTAATATCTCAAAATAATGCTACAACATAGCTGGCACCTTACTACTATTCAAAAATATTCTGATGCATAAGATACACTAAGGTAAATGTCTAACATCTATAAAACCAAGGCTAAGATAACTTGCATCATATTTCCATTTCTTTTTTATGTTTTTCCCAATTTCATTGAAGTAAATTTTTCCTTCCATGAGATTTCATCCTTTTTGGCAACTTTAGACAAAGCACACAACTATACAGAGAAGGCAAGTCTTCTACTCTCCTTTTTTAAAGCAAATGATCCAACTTTAAATACAAAAATACATTAATTTTAAAATTTTAGAACAAATATTACTAAATACAGCTTAAATAAAACAAACATTTATATAATATTCAAAAATATTTTTCTTAATATTATTTCAAAACAAGACACAAGGTGCACTTACTTCTTGTGTTTCTATGTAGTTGCAAGGGAAATTTCAGCATTTAAAAGTGACAATTTATTGAATAATAACGAGTTACAGAGATTATAGGAGGCATAATCAAAAATAATTAGTAAAAGCAAGAGAGAAATAATTGAGAACAGAGTTAATTTCTAAAGCCACACATGTATTTATACCCCTAAATCACTACCTTAGAAAATTCTATTAAACAAAAGAATTCACAAGCAAAAAAAAAAAAAATCTATTATTGTCAAATCAATAACAGTAGCACAAGTTATGTGGCATCTGGAAAGCTTTATACTCCTGAGAGAATGAGAGTGAAAAGGCAAAAACATCTTAGTGTTACTATGAAAATAGCTTTGTCCTTGAAGACATCCTGCAAGGATCTGAAGGACTCCTAGGGGTCCCTTGAGCCACACTTTGAGAACCACAGATTATAAATTGTTATGGGTAGAAGTATTTTGTCATTTGCCTTTGAGTTATCCATTTTGAACAGCGAAGTGGCTTGAATTCATTGGCTCAGTAAACTAAATCCTGGCACTACTAAAAACAAGGTTAGAAGTTAAAAATATAATAAATCTCATGTAAGGGGCAGGACTAGTTTAAAAACATACTGCCAAGTGTCTAGTAATTTTGTAAGCTCATATGATAAATGAGCATGAATAAGATTATGACTTTTTAAGTCTAAGGACATCTTTTTTAACCTTCAAAAATATTTGCAAAACTTCCACATGATAGCAAATGTACTTTTAGTTTCCATTCATTGAAAAAGAAAAGGGGTGTTACGAAGACTACATGGGATAATAAATGCAAACTGTCTAGCACAGTGACAGGCACATAGTAAATGCCAATTAAGTCTATTCCTCCTCATGCCCAGAAAGTCTTTCTTCAACCTATTGAGTAACACAAATTTACCAAAATTTCCAGGTAAGAATTTAAACTCTGAATCAATGCCACAAAAGGTCCTAAGTGCAAAAATTTCAAGAAATATCTTATAATAACCTATAAAGGGATATAATCTGCAAAAAAAAATGAATCACTATGCTGTATACCTGAAACTAACACAATATTGTAAATCAACTATATTTCAATTAAATAAATAATTAATTAAAAATTTCAAGAAACATGTATTTATCATAGCAAGGATTTGCAAATTGTTTAGAAAGATTTAAACTGATTCCAGATAAGGTGGACGTGACCTTGGATTGGCATCAAACTTCAGGATTATATATATGTAACTGAATGATGAATTTTAAAAGTTTTATTTGCAAATTCCTTTGAGATCTTAAGACTTCAGTGTTTTCAGTATTATAGAACCTTTGTGTCTATTGGTAGTTATCTCTTCTATCAGTTAAAACTCCCAGGTATAGAGTATTTATTTCTATAGATCGATGACATTTCTAATACATAAATGATATTAGAAAAGTAAGACATACTTTCAGCTATTTTTTCCAAAGGGCAATAACAAACCCTGAAATATGCTCTGAATTTATTATTTTTCAATTTGTATCTCTCAATGAACCCATCCTTACTGCCCTTAGGCAGACTTTTTAAAAAAAGAAATTCTTACAATTAAATCAAAACATGCCATGTAAGTGATCAGCAAGACAAACAAACAATAAAACAAATGTCAACCCATTCTCAAAACTAACATCACCTTTTAAAACAAATTTCCCTGTCTCAGCAACAAGTTCCCTGGAGCATATGCTCTAGTAAATTGATGGATCTTGGCTATGAAATTAAAATGCCCAGAGTATGTTAAAACAATATTGGAAACTGGTTCCATAAAGGATTGTCTTCTATTTCAAATGGTGTGTATCCTATACTCTATAGTGTAAATCCATGGCAAGCAAGGCCTGTGGGCTAGTGGATGGCTTTAGGATCAGAAACCTGAGTTTATGATTTGGCCTGATTACTAATAGTTGGTTCTCAATAAAATTTATTAAATAGATTAAATTATTGCAATATACTCATGAGTCCACTAAATAGTTAAACAGTGAGCAATTTTAACAAAACAATGACATAGAGAAGGAAGAAAAAAATCTTACCTTGTAATGTATATGATGCAAAGGGCTTTTAACTAAGGAGTCCCTTCCACAGAGCTTTAGCTTTGTGGAGGATATAGCAGTATATAGAAATCCCTTCTCACTAGATCAACACAGAGAGATGGTAAAGCATTTAACGGCAATGGTGGTAGGCATATGTACAGAAACTAGAGGATTTCAAGACCTCTTGAAGTTCCAGTATGTGCAAGAATGATGAAGAGCAGCTTAACAAGTGAGAATCAACAAGTGATCCAGAAGTAGAAGACCAAGAAGGAGCAGAACTCAGATCAGAAGCAAGAGGTAGTCACCTCTCTTTATAGCCCCTAGTTAAGATTTTCACATTATCTTCTTAGGGGATTGGTTTACTGTATGTAAATATTATACAATTCAGTGTAATAATAAAGTTTAACAAATAGAACTGTGATACAACTATTCTGAGGTCCAAAGTACATCAGTATTTCTTCATATAACATGTCCAGTTATTTCAGTTAAATCCTGTCTCTTTAGTGTGTACTTTATGTGACATTTCCCTTCCTTTGCTAACTTCATCCTCTCTAGGCAATGAGGTAATTCATAAACTCACATTATGTAAGTTTTTATGCAGTAGGACTCTGTTTTGTTGTTGTTTTTTGAGTCTTGCTTTGTTTTATTGTCTTAAGCATTGCTTTCAAGCATTTTTTGATAGAGTAAACTCTATGGATTCTTAGATAGCTTACTGCTTCCTGTTTGCTTGATTTCTGACAATTTTGCACTTCTTTAACTTTTCATGAAAAGTCAAGGTAGGCAAAAAGATAATAAATCACAGAGGGCATTATTTGGCTTGCTTATTGGCAGTTTGGGAAGCGTACTGAAAAATTAAGATAATTAATCTAAGTTTTGTATTTTGTGTGTTTTCATTCAATATTGTATTTATTTTCTTTCCTCCTATAAGCAAAAGTTGGCTTGGTAAATAATTGCTTTTGTTCCTATCTGTATGCCCTTGATTAGCTGTGGATGTTTCTCTGCTTTGTTGATGTCTTCTGCAAATGTTTCAGCTCTTAAAGCTGAAATTGAAACAACCTAAGCAACTCTTTGGCCTTAACCTCTCTAGTGAAATTTCATGATCTCTTCTGACTTACTTCAGAACTAGATTACAGTCAATGGTGGCCTGCAACAGAACAGAGGGGTTTACAACAGCCTGGGAAATAAAGCTGGAAGCTGGTCTTCCAGGCTACTTTCTGTTGAGGAATTTGTCCTGCCTCCATACTACCATCTTTGCTCAATCAACCTTCATATCTCAAAAGTCTGTGCCCCTCAATTTGAACTTAAGAAATAAATTATGCTGATCTTTCAAAATTGGAGCTCTGTCTACCAGACATCAGTCTCTCCCTGCAAGAAGTGGAACAGGGTGTGGAAGTGAGGAGGGAGGCAGGCAAGTTGAGAAAGTGGTGAACTCTCTATGCCCTAGTGAATAGAGACAGGATGAGAGCACATTCCATGCTCTCAGTAGGGCAATGCCCTCATATTCAAATGTAAATGAACATAAAAATGTCCCTCCAGAGACAAATACAAACGCTCTGAGGATTATTTCCCTTCTATCAGTGCCGATACTTAGAAGTTGACAGTATCTTGCTAGCTAGGGCTATCTACCCTGCAGTCTTTATCCTTTCAGAAAATAGCTAGCCAAGAAATGCCAGGCTCTGCTCTACAGAGCACGAAGGATATCACTTAAATATATAAAACCATTCCCTAAAAACATCACCATGTTTGGATTTCTAAACCTAAACAAAATGATATACATTTAAATATGGCATGGGTTTCTAACCTATGGGTTTCTACCCTTTGCAGATTGAACCATTACGTTTTTTCTCTTTCTGTGTAAACACAGATCTTGAAGTAACTCATAAAAATGAAGTATGTTCACTTTTCAAAGAGAGTTAGTCACTGGACTTTTAGAGAAAATGCCCCAATCTTCAGCTTCCTTCTATTCTTTTAAATATGTCTTCAGTGGAAATAGTGGCTTCGTTTAATCTGGCTCAGAAACATACCCAGTTAACTGGAAAAGGAAAACGTTACAGCTGGGCCAGATTACATGGTGTTCATGGTAGGCATTATGCATTTTTGTGTGTTGTGTGTGTGTGTGTATTTGTTCATTTATACTTAATGAGCACCTGTGGAGAGACAACATGCGTAAGTCAATATTTATTCTCCCACATACTTTTAAGAACATTTGGCAGGTTATTTGTTAATGGGTAGGAGGAAAGGAGATGGAAGAGCATGCCCAAAGCTTTTTAGCATGGCCTGCCATTTCTGTAGATAAAGCATTGAACAGATAGCTGTGGCTTCACAAAATTCTAGTTTTAAAGTTGATTACTCTTAAAGGAGCTTGGATAAACCCTTACAAATTCTGGTTACTTTAAACCAAACTTTTATTCTTCATCATATAGAGTAAATCAAGTTCCCAGTGTGCTTTTGTCATTAACAAAAACTCTGAGGGTGGTTTCACAGGGATTTTTATGCATTGTTCTATGTTCTTTGATTTACAAACTGCTGAGGGGAAATGGGGTTGTAAACCTAATCCAGGTTTATGATATAAAAGGGCAGCACATTTTAGAAACACCTTGTGGTCTTACAAATAGAGTTAACTTTAAGCAATTTATTTAGCTAAATAACTGACTCAACTACGTATTAAATTGCTGCCAGTTGGAAATAATGGAGCTTGGCAGTTTTACTGTCAAATATAGTGGGTATAGGAAAATATGTGGAGACTAGAGACTTGCAAAAGACTGAGCTGCTGTAGCATTTAGTGATGGAAAAATCAAGTAATTCACCTTGACTATACTCAAAGGGAAAAATTTGACTAGCAAGCTTCCACTATTAAACAGTTAATTATAGTGTGTTTATGTGTACAGGGCTTGATTGTTAATTGCTAAAGCTAAGTTGTCCTATAAAGACAAGTTCTCTCCTAGATTCCTATGTGCTTAGAGATTGATCTGAGTGGTGAGCTGGTCTGTTTTGCAGGGTGTAAATTGATTGACATAAATTTGTAATCTGAATTTTAGAAAAGAGGTTTTATTGAATGTCTTGAGCGTAAGACAAACTATGTGGAAAACCCACAACATTAAGGGTAAAATTTAAAATATTACATGCTCAGTCTCACCACGACTTTTGAAGAAGCATTTCTTAGCCTCTTTATTCCTATCAGTGAGAAAAAGAAAAAAAGAAAAGGGGGAAAAGAAAAGAAATATAACAGATTCTGCATTATAAGATTTTATGGGTTCAGAGGATTTGTGATTAGTTATGGAAAATAAGATCCCTGGGAAAAGATCAAGGAACATGGAATTGTTTGGTGCCAGAGGAAGGAAGGTGGAGGATTAATATAAAAGATCTTCAAGCCTATGAAAGCCATATAGGAAACAGACAATCAGCTATTCTATTTGAATATGGACATGAAGCTTAATAGGCAAAAGTTGCAATAGAAATAATTTGGCATGGAAATAATATGAATCTATAACTGTTCTTAAAGGTTTTTTTTTTTTTAGACACTACCATTATAAGACGACGTAGTGGCATTCCATATATAAAATAGACCCATATTTCAAATTCTGCATTACAAATTCTTATAAACTTTGGTTTTCAAGCCTTCAGATTTGATCAGCATAGGCTTCAGGAAAACTATTACTATGACTTGTAATATGTTCAAATTATGTTAACTACAGCATGTAGTTAACTTGTAGGCTTATAAATATCCAGAAGAAAAAGAAATAATGATAAAAAGTAAACCCAGTGTCAGGTGAGGTCATTCTGTCCTTTACATTTAATTAAAATTGGCTCAAGGTCCCTGCCCCATGTCCCTTGAAAGGTCCATGCCCTCCAAGATTTCTGAAAATTTCCCAAGGCTAAGAGCCCCATGGCTTCAAGGCTAAGAGCTCAAGGCTCTTTCCCAAGGCTAAAAGCCCCATGCCTTTCTTTGAACTTAGAACTCTGAGTCTCACTTGGGTCTCAAATTCCAATTTAAAAAGTCATAATAATAAACCCAGTGTTATAAGGCATTGTGTGTAAAACAGACTTTCACATCAAACCAAAATTTTCTTCTTATCTGAATCTCTGTGTAGGTATACTAGTATTCTCAGACTTAAGTGCTGTTAAGTGAGTGAGCCTCCACTATGTTGAGTAAGGATGGTCTACAGAAAAGTATAGCTAGTCTTTGTAATAAATCCGGGAAAAATATACCAAGTCAATTCAAAACGCAAGTCACCAAAAGCAAGTTTCATCATTCCTTTCTACATTGCAGGCTGTCTGTAGCTTACAGAGAAGGGGACATCTGATAGAATTCAGGAGAGTAATTAACTGAAGGACAGCATGCAGTTTTGAAGTAAGTTGTGTCTGGTTCAAATCAGGAGTAGAGAACAGAGCTTTTTGTTCTTTCCTTCTGTGAACTTCAAGCTCTGTGGCGTAAAACTGTTCAAAACGGGAGTGTGATGGATTAAGCTAAGAGATAAGTATGATCTTAAAGTGATATAATACCTCAAAAAATCATTTTTCCCATTAATAATGGAAGTAAACAAAGGCCTTTCCAACATTTCTTGTTTATAATAGTCCCTGTTTATGTTGTTTTATCATGCTTGGGGCTTTTCCCCATTATTCTTACAAGCTTTCTTTGAGTTAAAGTATGGCTCTATAAAAAGGAATGAAATCATCTGTTCAGTAACTTTCTATCCAGTAAACTCTTTTTTCCTCCAACTACAGCACTCATAATTTTACTAGTTCCCATTCTTCTCATCTATTTTCACATTCTTTAGTTTGCATGTCAGTCCCAAATACCTCAACCCATCAGTTAAATTAGTTCTGTTTTTACGACAGCCCACAAAGGGTTTACAGCTGAAACTCTTCCTCTAATCTAGCTCTTCTCACTACATGCACTATTTCTTTATTGACCTTAGCTTGGGAGAGCTTTAAAAATAATACATATCAGCAAGAGTTGCATGCTTTCTAATCATATGTTTTCTCCTGCTAATCATTGTTACCTGATTAGAAACAGATGCAACCTATTTGAAACGTGAACTTAAGAGTGAACTGCTCATAATGGTTGCATATTTTTGAGATATTCTATGTCTATGCTGTGAAATGCCCTAGAATGTTTTCAATAGCAAGCATTTAGATGATATTTCATAGCTACAAGCCTTTTTCCTACCAAATTACCCATTCCAACCAATACAAACTGATAAACAAAACAAGCGACAACATTCGACCAACGCTGAAAGCCCGGACATTTATAAGTAATCAGCAAACAAGAATACTGTAACTGTGATAATACAATTTTAAAACAGACAAATCCCCTGCTTTCAAAGAGCTCATGGTATACTGGGAGAAATAAACACATAAACAACTATTTATTATCCAAAGCAAATGTGATAATCACTTTAAATAAACTACATACTAAGTGTTAAGTAAAAAGAGAGGAGAGCAAAGAATACTTCTGTCTAAGAAGTGACCCATATCAATAGCCCAATGCCAACCAAAGGGACTTGAACTGAGCCATGTACAAATTTTGTTTGTAGAACTCCAAATATAAATATACTCAAATATTTGTTTAATCAGACTGCCAACTGAACTGAAATTTTCTTCAAAGAAAAAAAAGAGTAGAGTGAATCTCTTCAAATTAGAACTGAATCTGTGCGGGCGTCTTTATTAAGACTTTCTTTCTTTAGGGCAGTTTTAGGTTCATAGTAAAATTAAGGGGAAGGTACAGAGGTTTCTCATCTACCCCCTGCCCCCAAGCACGCATAGCCACCCTCACTATCAACACCCTCCACAAGAATGGTCCATTTGTTACAATTGATGAACAATGGATTGACACACCACAATCACCCAAAGTCCACAGTTTACATTACAGTTGATTGTTTTTACTTTTATAAAAATAACAAAATCAGGGCAACCAGCATGTTCTCAAAATCAAATCTGAGCTAAACTGATATTTATTACATCTGGTTCATATCTGTGGTTATCAATAAAACACCCATTAGGTCACCAAAATTTGAACAACAAATTTTAAGTCTCAGTAAACTGAGGCTTTTACAGCAACTATTTGACCATTTGGAGAGTTTTTGTTTAGAATAATTCTCATCAAAGGCAAAACACAGGGAGAAAGTTTCTAAGCTTAAATTCCCTGGTTCAGCATTTAAATTACATTCTTTCCTGTGGCCAAATGGTTTGTTCAGACAATTCAGGGTGGATACAGAAGTAGTTGGGGGGGGGTGATATATTTTGAGGACCAGTTAGTAATAATAATAACCAGACACATCAAAATTTGCTGCTTCCTAATAAATAAATGCTTGTCAAGTGACTGCTGAGTTCATCCCAATGTACACTCTTCGTACACATGGTCCTTTCAGTAACCATGAGCAGCAGAGAGGCAGGGATCTGACAACTAAAAGGCCCCTTTTCCATTGCTTTGATCCACCACCAATTCTATTTAGTCATCTCTGCTCTGAAAACCGAGTTTCTCCATAACTCTGAGGGCACGCGATAGCTTGTTTTGGCACCAACTCTGTGGAGCTAAAACTCTGGGCTACAGAAGCAGAAAGATTTAAGAGCCTCTCACCTCACAAACTTGAGTTTCAGGTTGGGGCAGTGACAACCTGTCAGAATCTCGTTTGTGGCACCCAAGCAAACCAAGCACATGGACAGCGGAAATGGCTAGAAAAATCCTTAGACCCTGGTTCTCTTGGTCATTAATTCCATGGATGATTTTGGTGTTTAAATACTGAGACAGGCCCTGGTGCCAGCCAAAAATACAACTAGTCAACTCACATTTCCCTTGGCCTTTTAGAAAATGCAGACGTGCCAAAATCCTAAAAAACAGCTGAGTTAAAAAAAAAAAAGGTGGGGGGGGGTGTAAAAGAAAGGAAAAGGAAAGAAGCAGGGAGGAAAAGTGTTCCAAACAAACGAAATGTTGATCTGCCTTTTATTAATTTCATTTTTTATCTTCTTGTGTACAGACGTTTGACAGCTGTGACATTCATGGGCAATGCATTTGAAAAAGAAGACATAAATATTCAGAGACATATTAGAATGCTGTTCAATGTAAGCACCTGTCTACTTAGTGTTGACAGAAAATCATTTACTTTGCTTTATGCATGTTCCCTCCAGAGACCACAGAGGTCCTATTTTATTTAAAGAGCTGGTCCCAATATCAGTGCTTGCTCTTGAAACTGCAGTATATACAGCTAATTATATTTATTGAGGAAACAATTTTGTTTTATATTTTCAATAATACTTATACAATTTTGTCAATCTTGACCTCAGAAACAATTTCCCCAAGGATTCAGTTAACAAAAGATTTCATACAAGGCCTGATACCAATGTTCTTATACTACACTATTTCCATTATCACCTAGGGAAGTTTTGCAAGTATAACATTCATGGAGGAGGAGAGTACAAGATGAAACTGCAAGATCTCTGTGGATATTATGAAAAAACATCACAGTCAATGAAATCCATGCTGGTATCTCTACATATGCATTTATTATTTATTATACTTTGATTTATATGCTCAAACAATATTAGTATTGCGTAAAGTAATACATTATTAAAAGACACATGAATCGTGACTTTTAAATCATATATATCAAATTTGGTAAATCTTTGCTCCTTCTCTGGTCAAATCACAAAAGTAATCTTGGAACTTAATTGAAACAGGTGGCCAAGCACAGAGAAAAGAGAGAAAAAAAGAATAAAGGAAGAGCAAACTTTGTCAGGATGCTAAGATTGCTGTGGGGACCTCACGAGGTGGTTTTGATATGTGTTCTCGAAGCCTTCCGACTTGTTCCCAAGTGATTAAAATAGGTATGCTTAAGTTAAATTAATTATTCACCCAAAATTTAATTTCCCTTCCTGTACTTGGTACAATGCCTATCTTGAAAGTGTATGGCTTGCAATGGGTTAACGTTGGACTACAGAGAAGCCTCCTTGAGCTGAATCTCTGGTCAGAATTACAAATGTACCATATTATCAGAGATATAATGAAACACAGACCGAAGTGAACAAAACCTAATTTTTTGGCTATGACATTTCTCTCCCTTTTAGTTTTACCTGTCCTGAGTGTGTAATGATGTTAGCTCGGCCTGATGAGGTGGGGCCGGGGGGTGCAGGGAGTGCGGGCTGTTGTTGAGGGGTGCAGGAAAGGCCGAACAGGCGAAGACCTCAGAGCTCAAGACTTCCAAAACCTTACAATGCTGCCACCTACAGGCCAAAACTTTCCAGGCGGATTCCATCAATGTTGTTTTCCGACGCTTTACAATGAAAAACATGCCAAATCGTGGTAGGAGACCAGAGCCCCAAACTCAGAATCCCGCAAAGAGTTAAATCGCCAGGTGATATGAAAGCACAGGCCCTCTGGCTTAGCTAGTTCAGTGCCGTTACATAATTTAATTAGGATCATCACACGGCAAACGAGGCTGTCTAAAGGAATTATGAGCCACAAGTTCAGATCACATGTGAATCCTTTTGCTCAATTAAAGCTAAGCAATTTTTAAGGTTTTTTTCCTCTTTGCAGTATATGCAAAGAGCACTGAAGCGTGGCCTGCATATTTTTCACATTAAAATTATTATATAAAGCCTGTAGCATTTGAAATACTTATGGAAATCAAAATGTTACACTCTGATCTTGGGCATTTAAACTTCGTCATTTTTAAAGCTATTGTTGCCATGCTCTCCTTTGTTCTAAGAAAATTACTGTGGTTAGTTATAAAAGCAGAATGAATACTTACTGCGAGAAGAACAAAAGTATGTAATAGTGCTGAAATAATTCTTGAGCCTGTGTTACCACTAAACAAAGTTTTAATTCTGTTTTGAAGACCCAGCATTGTGACTAAAGGCATTATCCTACTTCTCCTTACCCTACTGTGCCTATCAATAAAAGTCACCATTTCCCTCCTCAGCAGACTATTCAGTCTGTTTACCTGTATGTCAAGAAAAACTCTGCTAAGAACTTGATGAGGGGAGAAAATTCCTGGAGGAGTCTGTATTTTATGATGTAAGCACATGTTAGGTTCCTTACCAAGCTTTTTTCTAAAGTTTTAAACTTCCTTCAGGCTTTTAGCTTCCTTTCTCACTGATTGTATCAAGCAGACAGAAAAGATGGCAGTACTTCCTAGTTTTAATTATGCTTTAAACTTATATAATCAGACACAAAATTATAATTTTAGTAATTTAAAATTACAGCTTGGGATCATACTTGTTATTTGTGCTTATGAAAATAAATACTTTCAAATCAAGCTACTTTAAATTCTCCAAACTAATGGGGATTTAAAGTTAATTTTTAAATGTTTATTTTGGGAAATAAGTATTACTCTTAATAAAAGATCATTCTAATAAAAATGACAAAATGGGAAGATGCAAAGAAATGTCAGTGCTAGGCAGAAGGTTACATTTAGTTGAGAATCTCAGCAACTTGGAGTTGTTTTATTTTTTATTTGTTTGCTTTGTTTTAAAAATCCTCAGTATTTCTAGATCTATTGCTTAAGACAGTTGAAATTAGAACAAACAATAAAACGTCCAGTGAGTACTGTGGGAAATTCTTCACTAACTCATAGATCAAAGAGAATAGGCAAAACTCATTTTTCAGTAGTACAGCCTACTTATTATTTGCAATAGGAAAAAAACATTTCTAGATTTGAAGGGCACATACAGTGTTTCCAAGTCACATATTGTTTATTAATATCCTAGACAAGAGGTACACAAAATACAAAAATGAGGCAATCCTTATTTTCACAAAATCTGAAAAGGTTAATTCTTTCTTCTTATGCAACCAGTCTTTAAACGCTAGTTGGATTTGGTTATAATAAGAATATAAATACAATAAGACATTCCTAAGGGGAATACAATTTTTAAAAAATTTCCATATTTGCTACAATAAATGTTATGCCTAGAAATTTTATAGCTAACAGAAACACAGAAAATACTATACCCAGAGCTAGAAAACTGTTCCGGTACAAAGCAAGTCTGATATATTACCTCCCAAATATACAGCATATCCCTGGTAAAGTTGTAAATTACGGTTGCAAATGAAGCCACAAAAAAAAATTTTGCTCAAGGCATGAATCATAAATTCAAACAATAATCATATCCTACGTGATGCACAACTACATTGTTTACTTCTTAGACACTGTTTCCTAAACATGAAGATGAAAGTAGGTCAAGGAAATTTAGCATCTTTTTCTCATGAAGCATGATCTGATATTGGGTGCATTGTCTTATTTACAAATGCACAAACCTTTTAAATATTAAAAATGTGTGTTTTCACAATGCTGGGTCCTTAAGCATATTGATTCTTTACCTCATGATGACACAATATCGTCAAAACTATAGATGATTACTGAGGAAAAACAAGCACATCAAAAAGTAACCTGCTATGTGGAAGTCAGAGATATTTTTTTTTGAAAATAAAAGGATATTAAGCTAATGTTCAGTGGTACTTTTAATCTACCTATTAGATATAGTTGTTTGCTATTGCTTGCATGTATCTGAGGAGTCAAAGGTTTTTCTTTTTACATTTTAGAATTTCTAAAAGCCTAATACCACTAAACCCTTTTTAAGCATGAAGCTTAAGAGGGCTGTCCTTTAATTAAATCTGTTCAAATCATAGAAAGAATCATTAAGATAAATCACTTAAGCACCAGTTCTGAGGATTACCTTGAAAGAGCATACAATTGTAAAATATTGTTTGGAATGCAGATTTTGAATATTAACCTAACGATTTCTATTTATAGATAATAAGAATGAATAGCAGCATGCTTGTTCACCTCTAAGGGACCTAAATGTCACAAACTTCCTGTTTTTTCAGCATTGAATATCAATAGCAATAACAATCATCACATTAGTGTTTACAATATACTTAAAACTGTGCTATGTACTTTATGTGAATTATCCCATTTAATTTTCAAAATAACTCTTTAAAGTAGGGGTGATGTTTATATCTGTTTTTGATTATGAAACTGAGGCTTAGAGAGAAAAAGTAAAACACCTCTTCCATGTCACCATGAGCTAGGCACTGGGTATTCAAAGATAGGGGGAAGGGCAGCCTATTTCCTGAAGAAACCATTACAATCTTGTACCAGTGTATAAACCAAGGGGAGACACATAAAATTTGATTTCTTTTAAGTCTATTCAATTGAAATAAGACGACTTACGGGTAGTCATATGAACTAATAAACTGGCACAATGATCTATGTGATGCAATCATTCATAAAGTATTTATTAAATGCCTAGTGTGTACCATTATCTACTAGGTGGTATGAATTCAGTGATGAGCAAAATGGAGGTATCCCTGTTTCTGCCCTCAAGGAGTTTTTGTAGTAGTGGAAAATCAAACAAAATATTTTTAGGAGAAACCTGAGTGTGTATGCACCAGGAACAGGTGTGTGGTGAGTCCAAGGGTCCAAAATGAAGGGTCTTTGTTTTCACATCCACCCACCAATCTTCTCTGTCTCATTCACATCACCTCCACCCAACTGTCCAAGATGAAAAGATAGCAGTTGTACTCAATTTCTCTTGGCCCTCACAGCCCACATTCACTCAATCAACTAGCCCTGTTAGCTGGAACACATTATTCTGAATCTATCCACTCCTCTTCTATTCCCCATCCCAGTCCAACTTATACTCATCTCTTGCCTGGACTACTGCTACAGCTCCCTAACTAGGCTGCCTGCTTCTACCTGGCTTCCTTCAATTCTTCCTTCCATTCTCCTCACTGCAGCCAGAGTCATCTTTTAAAAACGTAAAACATTTCACATACCTAGCCTTCATAAAACCCTCCAACAGCTTTCCTCTGCTCTTCCCTCTGATATCCATATGATGTGTTCCATCTTGTCTCTCAGATTTCCACTTAAATACGACCTTCTAAACGAGGCCTTCTTGCATAGCTCAATCCAAGATGGGACCTGCTCATTCTAGCACACTATATTTATTCTTTTTAACTTTCTGTTTATGGTGTATCTTCATCTCCTGGAACATATGCTTTTTGAAGAAGAATTTTGTCTATCTTAGAAGGTGTGTCTCCATCAGTTAGAACAATACCTAGCAGAGCAGACACTCAAACTGAAAGGGTTGAAAAAGTATGCAGAGGTCAAATCATCCATGGATCTTTTGGCCACAGTAAAGAGTTAAGGTTTGTATTCCAAATTCAATGGGGAACTTTTGGGAAATTCTAAGCAGGGGGACAAAAATCACACCGGCTATTCTTTATGAAGAATAGACTGAAGACAAGCATGAGTAGAAGCAAGAAAATGGATTAGGAAGCCAATTCAGAAATCCAAGAGAAAGATGGTTTTAGCTTGTACTAGGATGGCAGTATTAGAGATAGAGGAGAGATGGGTAAATTTGTGATATAATTTCACTTGTTGATGGAAGAAGGAAAGTAAGAGATTAAGAATTATTCATATACTTATATATTGTATGTCATATATATATGACATACCATATATATATATTTGGCCTGAGATGGCAGGAAAGGAGGAGTTAAAGGAGGATGGACCTGGAGGTAAGACAATGAATTTGAATTGGATGTAGTTAATCACCCTGAGCCAGATTGTATTTTCTGGTGACACATTTGGGTTTGCTTCAGGTCTGGTATTTCTCCTCAGAGAGGCAATTTAAGGAAAGGTCAATCTATTAACGGAAACAAATATTTCTTTAGCAGCCTTCCTGCCTTCATTGGATGGAAGCACCATAAGATGCAAATAACAGCCCATGAAGGACAATGAACATTTAGCTCTTTGTTTTTTATACCGGTTTTCCAAAGAGACCGAAAATAATTTTGTCAAAGAATTTCCAGCCCTAAATATAATATATGGAGGAGCTCATGGATTAGTAAGCTTTCACTGCACTTAGTTGAAAGATGATGCTGCTGTAGGTTTTTACTATTCCATTCCACCTCAAAATCCCTCCATGTAATCTGTAGCAACAGGGGGATGCAGGACAGAAAGAAGTAGAGATGGTCTGATGCCATTAGCAATGTGTTAGTCAGTGTTAGTGAGGGAGGCCTGAGAATATGAATCATAGCAGTAGAGCTGAAGGAGAAAGCCTATGTAAGAGTCCAAGAGTAACAGTGATTGTGGTAGGAGCAGTGGTTAAAGCATAAATAAAATTGGATAAAGGAGCATAACAAGAGAATGGAAAGTACCTTGGGTGTCTCTTGATTCTAAAATGAAATGAAATGTTGCTTTTCAGAAGGTCTCCTAGTCCATTTGAAGATCGATATTCTAGTAGTTATGAAATTATTAAGAAATTAAAAATCCCTTTCACTGATATTTTCTTTATGACCGAGGTAGCTGTTATATTCATCTTCATTCTTCTAGTAATGTTGTTTATGAAACAAGAATGTACTTGGCTCTAATATAATTCCAAATTTGTGAACATCTAGTAAACATAGATTTTAAATGCATGGTAAAGATTCAGAATGCAACCAAAAGTAGGTAAATGACAACAAAGACGTTACTTTGGATATAAATTGTTCTTAACGTCCTTGCAGAAAAAAATAAAATAACCATTGAATGTGACTTCTAAGAAAAAAACAGAACCACAGTCAATATTCTACTTGACATAGATTATAAGAATTGAATGATTAATATTTCTAATTATAATTTTAATGTTGTAAAAAAAAGGAGAGAGAATACCAAAAGTAATATGATTATTATGAACATAACTGAATTTCAATAGTAACCTTAATACATAACCAAATAAAACATGGATAAAGGGAAAGCATGCACTAATGTAAGGTCAACAAAATAAGCTGGAAATCTCCTTTACAACATCCCTATATTGTTAATTAAGAAATTTGTGCCAGGGATGTCTACCCGCTGCTCACCCCAGCTGTGGATGGCTTGAAGTACTTAAGTGCGGGCATAAACTACAGGCACAGGAGTGTCTCTCCCTCCATTCTACTGGGTCCAAGGTCCTGTTAGGGATTCTAAGTCTCCTGGTCTCCTGGGGCACAAATAATCATATTCCTCAAGGGTCCAAACATCAAGTAAGCATACATCCAGCCCCCAAATAGTACTGATTCCCTCCTGTAATGACTGGACCATATGCTGGTAGGATGAATCCTCCTTTGGCCTCTATTTTGGGGCAGGTTCTGCTTCTCTTCTACATAGCTCCTGGGTACTTGAGAATTTAGCTTCATAGCAGTTCTTCTCCCAGGCAATTGGCCACAGCACCTTTTGACCACAGGCTGCTTAGTGGATAACTTTCGCCCCCCTCTCATTATTTTTCGAGCTTCCTTTCTTTATTTGCACTTCCTCTATCTTTTGTCCTTCATCCCACTTGTTTTCTTCCCATAGGACTTAACATCCCATCAGAAAGAGACTGTCAGCAAGGACCTCAGCATTCAGCCACATGTAATTTATTTACCTTCTTTGAAGTAGAAGGTGCCAAATCCTCAATACACAACCTCCTTTCATAAAGGAGAGAGGAAATGTTTTTACTCCTCTTGGTGTCTTGGACATTTTTAGGGTGGTTTGTAAATAGGAAACATTAAATAGTAAACATACAGAGGGAAATGTGTTTTCATACCTGATTATAAACACCCATATTTAAATAATTCCTTCCCATCAAGTGACTTCCTAAATTTTTAGATCCTACCTCCTTTCTCTTTTGTAAAATGAACCAAAAATGACTCCTTACATGACAGTGATGTTTTGAAGCATCAGAGAACCTCAAACATGTGTCTTGCCAGCCTAGAGCAAAGTGCTATTTTAACCTGAAACCAAAAAAAAATGAAAAACCCGAAACCCAAAAAAATTTATCAATACTAACATGACTCAATTTGCATATGGCAAAATTAGTAAATAGAGCAGAGTATTCTAGAATACACAGTGTCCTTAAGTCCCTTTGAGAAAGAAGACAGAATTTCTAAAACTTTAATCCTTCCAAAAAATAAAATGAAGTGCTTCTTGTTCTCCCACTTCGGGTGAATACATATTTATATATAGTGAAACCATTTAGGCATATGATAAAGCTGAAAATGGTGATACACCTGCATAACTGAATAAAAGCCAACATAGTTGAAAAGCCCACCAGATCCCCCTAGTAGAAGTGATGCCATCTACCTATTAGAATATATTTGTAAAGATATTGCCATAACCTGTTAGGGTTAAAGCAGACTATTTTGAACTATACTTTACCATAAGTTAGACCCCCATTCATATTAAACACAGCACTCTATTGGTTTTGAAAATCTGTACTAATTCACACTTCAAAACTGACTGAGATCTCATCTGAGCTTCAGTCTGGGCAAATATTTTATAGGCTAGTCATAAACCCTAAATACGGACAGTAGTGATGAAAAGTACAAGCCCCCCCAAAATGATAATAATACATTCAATAAATCTTTTCTTTCTAGTCTTACCAAACTACACGTGAAAAATGTAAGCATATAAATTCGTACCATGTGTAAATAGAATGGAGGAATAAAATCCAGTAGGAAATGAGAATCAGAAGCTGTAGCCTGAAGTATGCAGGTACAGTGAGAGTTTCAGGAGCTATTTCTCTGCTTCTCATAATTTCATTAATGTGTGTCATCTAGCTTTGCTAATGTCTGATACTCCATTTTTTTTTTTTTTGTAACAGCCTGTAAAACAGTCCTGTGAACTGCGTTAGTACTGTTCCTACATTACAAATAAGACACTGAGGGAAAGAATGGCCACACAGCTAGCCAAAGTAGGTAAGGAGAGATTCCATACTCTTTGTGTTTGACAGCTCTGCACATTAGGGGTCAGCAAGCCATGAGATTCACGGTCAAAACGTAGCCAAAAGCCATCAGGCTGCCCAAAAGATTGCCTTCTGGGTTCAAGAGGAAATGCTAACATAGACAAAATATGATTCTAGCAACCTCAGATTTTGTTTTAAATCCATCAATGACAAGTACATGTGGTTTTTCTCCTCTTTGTCACTATTTTCTGCTACACTGTGTTGAAGGACTATAGCCACATGTACGAACTGATTGGCAAGGCTATATAGGCATTTATATTAAAGATATGGGTAATTTACACATGCCTATGAAGACAATACCTTGTGTCCTTGGACCACTTTCATGATAACAGTCTCATACACCAGAAGTCAATAGACCAATGATAAAAAGAATAAGACAATCACCAAGTAAATGAGTACTGACTGATCAACCAAGAAGAGAGAAACTCAATGCTTACCTGCTGTTCAGTCCTCTAAAGAAAGAACTAGAAGAGACAGTATAGCCCACTCAAAACTTTTGCTAAAGGCTTAGAGGCATGATATCATTTGCTTCAAGAGAATTAAAGAAGTAAAAAAGCATTCCTCTTATTCTAGAGAAGCATAAAATCCCATTGAGAGGAAAAACAGATACTGTTGGGGACAAAAGAGACTTGAAACCCTTCAAAGCAATAAAGTCAAGAATGAAAAAAGTAAACAGTTAATTTTCATAATGTGATAGTAAAATTGAAAGAGGAGGGATTTGGAGTCAGAGAACCAGGGCTCCATCATTCAGTGGCCAAATGGCCTCAGGCAAATTCCCGAATTCACTGACCCTCACTTTCTTCATAGTGAAATGAAGACAATACTAGCAATCGTTACCACAAGAGTGTGTTGTGTGCAATAAGTTAGTTATTATAATCCAAAATGAAGTCAAGTGGAAACTTCACCAGGAAAGCCTTGTGACTAAGATGTCAAGTCTAAATTCGAATAGTTTACCTTGAAGAGTTTTCCTTATCTATAGTGTACTGTCAGAAAACCCAGGAAATTCAAAGACGGTGTCTAGGTAGACAGATTTCAAGACATTTTAAAATGGAACTGAGTAAATGAAAAATAATTTATAAAGTTAAGGAAATTAAAGCATACGGCAATTAGTTACTTACCCAGACTTCTAAAACACTTCTAAGTGTACAGAAGTATTTTAGCCAAGAGTCCATTCTAACTCTTGATAACCCACAGTGACAATAGGAATTTTATCTATAGAAGTAGCTCTAAGGCAAGGCTTGACAGCCTATCTTGTACTGCAAGAATCAACAATGATTATTGAACATCGATATGCCTTCCCAATGCTGTGATATTACCAAGTACTCTAAAGATTTGGCATTTAACAAAAATCACATGTTTTCTTTTTCTTATCCTCCTCCAATTTAACTGATCTCCATGCCTCGTAACAGCCTGAGGTCTGGAGGCCTGGCTCATGTAAGGACTCACATCTGCTGGTTCTGTAGAGTCTCAGGGGTTTCCGCAGTAGCAACATTTACATTTTCATTACAGAAACTTCCCAACCAGATAATGTCACCTCATACACTATAGACCCTCTGAGTCTTCCAAACGCTTGGCATCGGCTCCACATGAGCCTGTTCTTATTAGACAGTTTCCTTTCACTCTCCTTGCACTAAGCTGCTTGCTAGGCCAAAGATTCGCCTTACCTTGCCTTATGACCCATTTCTTCAAGATTTTCCTTTGGCAGCAAGACTTCCAGGGGAGTCTAAGTACTGAATCCCTGGGTGCTTTTAGTTGCACCTGTTTTATTCTTTATGGAGTCATTAGAATTTGGCTGAGAGGACTTGAGCAGCAGGTAAGCATTGAGTTTCTAAACGAGCAGCTCAGCATGGCATTTTTTTCCAAAGTGCAATGGAGTGCATCTTATAACAGAAAATTTAGCCACAACCAACCACCTTAGAGTTTTATAATTCGGTGCTCTCACACTATCCGTTCCTAGGATTTCTCCCTCTGGTCTTGACGCTTCAGGCAAACTCTGAATAATGAATGGGAGGAGCTGGGGTGGGGGAGCTGGGGAGAAAGTGTCAAGAACCCTATACCAGGAAATGAAAATAAAAAGACCCTGTGCAGTCTATATTGGATACAGATGTACACAAGGCAGCAACTCCGTCCTGTAAAGTTGCCAAGAATGCACCAGCTACATATGGCCTCGTAGTAGGATGGGGAACAGTGATAGGATAATCTAATAAGCATTCTTTTACTATTAGAAACAGAGCTATAAACGGCGCTGTGGTCCTGGATCTACCTGATACCTCAGCAGTTAATGAATACCCAGTGTGGGCAGAGGACTGGGTTAGGGCCTGGAACCATGTCTCTCCTATTTGCCTTTTTTCCTCCCATGCCCACAGTCACTGGTCAGGCTCTTATTAATTCTCAGCTGGATTCTTAAAATCATTTTCTAATAGATCTCTCCCCTTCTAAACCAGCTTTCCCACCACCGTAGGACTGATTTTTCTAAAATAAAGCTTTGATCATTTCACTCATCTGATCAAAAGCCTTCAGCAGCTCTCTATCATACAGCCAATTAAGTCCAAAGGTCTCAGCTTAGCATTTAAGACCCTTTACAAAATGGTCCTTTTCTCCTTGCCTTTCCCCTCTGCTCTCTCTGGTCTGGCTTCTGGGCAAATCCCATGAAGTCAGCAATTCTCTAGACTCTCCAAGGTAAGCAAGTGTGAAACAGCCAGGGTGTCAAGGCATTCTGGGAATTTCCTCTAGGCTCAGGGATTAAGGGGGTGCAGGAGTATCCCTGGTGGAAGGAAGGTTGGTGATGGCCGACAAACTGTAGGAAGGGATTCATGGTAAAGCTAGGAAGGGACCTCCAACCTGCAGAGAGTGTAGATGTTACCTGTTTCACTCACATCACTCAGCCAGATAGTTCTCACTGGAAGCCATTCTCAAAAGCACAGAGCTAATATGTATAAAATGGATAACTAATAAGAACCTGTTGTATAAAAAATTAAATAAAATTTAAAAATTAAAAAATTTTTTTTAATATAAGGAAAAAGGTGGTCTTCGGAGTCAAACAGTGATCTATACGGAGAAAAAACTCATCTTGACCTCCCCACCTAATATCGTACACTAAAATTAATTCCAGTTAAACTGTAGATCTACATGTGAAAGGAAAATCAATTCAGCTTTAGGAAGATAGGAAATATTTTCATTAGCTTGGAATAAAGCAAAAATTTTCTTAAACAAGACACAAAAAAACCCTATCATAAAGGAAATGATTGACTTGAAATACATTACAATTAGAAACATCTTTTCATCAGAAACACAATTAAGGGAGAGAAAAGGCAAGCCACAGAGTGGCAGAAAGTGTTCAGAGTAAATATGATCAACAAAGGACCCATTTCTGGAATGATAAACAACTCCTATAAATCAATTTATAAAAGACAGATAACCCAATAGAAAAACAGGAAAAGATTTGAATTGAGGCTTCACAAGAGGCTATGCAAATAGAAAATTATTGTAAGAAAATGTGTTCATTCTCATTAGTAATCAGGGAAATGCAAAATAAAACCCCAGTATACCACAACATACCTGCCTAAAATTAGGAAGACTGACAATATCAAATGTTGACAAGGTTGTGGAACAACTGGAACTCTCATACACTGCTGCTGGGGCAGTAAATTGTACAATTGCATCTGGAAACTGTTCAGCCTCATCTATTAAAGCTGAGCATATACTAACTCTAAGACCCACCAATTCCACTCAAAAGAAATGCATACATATGTGCACTACAAGTATGTACAGGCAGCTCCTCAAAGTTAAACATAGAATTAACATATGACCCAACAATTCCACTCCAAGAGAAACAAAAACATACATCCACACAGAAACATGTTTGAAAAAGTATATAGCAGCATTATGCAATATATATTTTGAAAATAGTCAAAAGGTAGAAACAACCCAAATGTCCACAGATGAATGCAAGAACAAATGGAGGTATATCCATGCAATGGTATCTTAATCAACCATAAAAAGTAATGAAGTGCTGACACATGCTACAACTTGGACGAACCTTGAATACTTCATGCTCAGTGAAAGATGCCAGATACAAAGGTCACATTTTGTTTGATTCCTTTTATATAATATATCCAGATAGGTAAATCCACAGAGACAGAAAATAAATTGTTAGTTACCAGGGAATGGGGGAGGGAAAATAGGGAGTGATTACTAAATGAGTACAGGATTTTTTGTTTTTAGTGTGATGAAAAATTCTGAAAGTTGAGAGAGGTGGTAGTTATACAACATTGTGAATACACTAAATGCCACTGAACTGTACACTTTAAAATGGTTAATTGTATGTTATGTGAATTTCACCTTAATATTTTAAAAGATATTAAAAATGGCCCTTTTCCGTGCTTACTTTAATATTCTCTGGAAACTATATCCCTATTCTATACAGGCAGTCCTCACCTTGTGCAGCACTTGTGTGAATTTCAGTTACCACAGTTAAGTTCAATTATACCAGTCCCCCAACAAAATGGCTCCAATTTCAGTGACCACAGTATACTTACTATGAGTAATTGCATGAAGTACAAACTTCGTACCTAGGTCTTCAGTCCACAAATCACTATGTAAATAACAGCCAAGCACCATAATCAGTGACCAATCACATCACTTTTTCAAAGTCTTCCAGTGCAGACTGCACATCTGATACTCAGTTCCAGCATGAACAGGGAAGCATACAATTGTGTTGTTTCCCAGTGATAAACTCACATGCCATTCTATAAGCATGGATAAGTGAAAGAGGGAATTGGCCAACAAATATAAAAATGCTAGCAAAGAAATGAAAAGTGATAACTTCAAAAGTGAAATTCTAATCCAATGTAAATAGAGTTATGGAAGAAATAGCTGACCATGGGATTGTTGACAGGGCTACCATTTGAGAGACTCAGGATACACAGCCAAAGGAACTTAGGAAAGGTGAACTTATCAACATACATGAGGAAAGTGGTTTTGACAAAAAGAATGAAGATGTCCCAGAGGACACGATGCTGGCAAACAACTTCAACATTAAAGGAGCTCCCAGAAATATTTTGCGACATTGAAAACACGAAGAGTAAAATGTTGGAAATTAATCAAAACTTAGAAAGGAGTATAACAATATGCCAGTGCATAGAAAAATGTTTACTCCCTATCATAAATTATAGGCAAGAAAATAACAAATACCATTAAAACTACTTTTGATAGGTTTTTTACAAAAATAATAATGTATTTTAATGTTCAATGTTTCTCATGTCTTTGATTACAGTGTATTAAATAGTTTCAATGTTTTAGTTTCCCTATATATTTATAATTGAAAACAACACAGTTTTTACTCTTCTGACAATTTTTTTTAAGTCACTGAACACTTGTAATTTTCCCATTGATTATTTAGTTCACTTTGCATGGTTTCAGCTTGCATAGCCGTTTTTATGATCCCACACTACTATGCAAAACTACAACAGCCTATACTCTAACCTGTATACTCCATATCCCAGTCAAATATTCACTATTAACACCAATTCAAAATATCCCTATACCTCCTAGCAATATCTCTGCCACATGATATTGGCTTTAAGAAATTTTATTTCCACTACTCCCTCCCCACCCAGTGACTTTGATTGATATTTCCTTACCCTATAATTTCTTCCTCTTACAATTTTAAATTGACCTTCCTTCATGAAGACATTTTCTGATTTCCTGCTCCCCAAATTAAGGGGATACCTCCCTCCCTCCTCTGAAGTTTCTGCCTACTACAATAAAAATACTTCTTTAGAATTAGCAACAAACTCCTCTTAATACATCTTTGTTGTAAAGTCATATATGTCTGAGCTTTGGTTTTGGTTTTCTTTTTTGTCTATGTTTTTGCAAATAGAGAATTGTGTGATTAAAATGGCATATAGTTGAACATGTGCCTATAAAAATAAAGGCAAAATGGATAAAGGAAGGGAAAACTAGAACTTCTCTTTTATTTTTAATAAATATAAAAATTCCAAAGCAAAATTTTCCTGGAAAACAGTTAACATACTATTATGGCTTTTTATTTGAGTATTTATAGAATATTGGATACCCCTAAAACATCTATGTTAATAACAAAGACTATGTGAGTTTTATTCCTCAAGGGTGTGGGGAAAAGACAACATTGTGCGCTGTAAGTATTTCAGCAGTCACTCTAGCAACCTTCCAATTGCTGTGTTCAATTGCACTTTTATATATTGCCCTTGAATAAATAGTTACTTGGCTCTGAAATTTCTTGAACCGACAGCTCTTTGTTGAAGACCTCACAAGACTTTTAATAAAGACAACTAAAAAGCAATTGATTTTCCCCCTGGTTGGAGTATGTATTCAAAAGAGTGGTAAACAATATCCACCATGTTCTCCCTTAAGAATGCATCCTTTGATTTGTACTTTGAAAAAAACATATAAGTCAATATTTGTTTTCTTTGTATAATAACCACATGCAGAGTTTTCTGGGACAGTAATACAATATAGCTACTGTTGTTGAAGATTGGGACAAATGGTTTCTGTTCACACTCTCATTCTATGTGACTTAGTTGAAATTAGTTCTAGCTGATACACCAGTTTCTGCCCACATCACACACAAACATGCTATATTACACTGCTGGGCACTCTACATCCACTGCCACTCCATCCATGAAGGTAGACACATCAGCTGTCACTTTATTTATAACCCCACCCCCTTGGCCATGGTTGATGGGACCAAGGATGTGCACCTGCCTCAATCTCAGCCTAACAGACTCCCTTCTCTCAGAAAGTGAATTTACAACTTAAAGGCAGTCCTCTTAGGGGTGTCTGGACCTGTGAGATGTATACTCAGAAATGTGAGAAAAAGATTTCATTTGTCATGCAGAAGAAACCAGTCTTCAGAAAGGAAAAAAAAAGTTTTCTAGTCCTTGGTTTCAACTCCTTCCTAATCCCAAATTCCTTCCCACTACTAGATTCCATGAGACATCCTTGTATCTTTATAATGTATTCTTCTTGCCAACTTAAGCTTACTAGAATTGCTTTATGTTACTTGCTACTGTGACTCATAACAAAAACAAGGAATTTTTTAATATGGTTCTGTGTAGAAACTTCACCTTTGAAACAGGAATAATGATGACATTATTATTATAAATCTCAATAGCAGACAAGCAGAACAATGAATGCCATTTTAAAATTGGAATCAACTACTAATTACTTTTACATACAAATTTTTCAAGCTTTTCTCAGGAAGGCTTTCTTACCTGTCCTAAGCATGCTGTGTAGGTCTAAACCGCTAATTTGCTACACTCAAATTGATCTGCTACTCCACAAAAGCACATCAGCCTTTTAAGCCTGCAAGTAACTCTCCACCTGAGTGGGATATATAGTCTCAAACAATGTAGTACATCTTTTATATGAGACACTCTTCTAAGTGAATAGCAATTTCAACACCTTAACAGAGTTTGTGTTGGTTTCCCTGGTGCCACAAGGTCCTTGCTGGGGAAAGTGTCTCTAATCTGACTACTGACCATAACGGTGCTTGTTTATTTCCTGTCTAATATTATTTACCTCTAGAAATGTTTAGTTATTAATATTTTTGACTTAATATTTTCTAAAATGCACCTCATATTCTCTCCCAGAGGATTTTTTTCTCTTTTCCTATTCAATTTCTCATGGGTTTTTAATCCCATTCTCATCACAAAACGGTATACAAGAATAGAATATCTAAACTTGCTATAAATTGGGAGAGCTGGATAAACGGATCCTAAGTATAAAGGTAGAAGAAAGGCAATATTGTAAGTTTAGCAGACAATGCAGACCATTATTCTCCCCCGAGGCCATTCTTAATTTATTAAAAATAGAATGATTATACAATCAAGACCCAGAATAAAGAGCCATTTCTCCTTTACTAAATACACAAACAGTAGGATTTATTTCCAATATTTGTACTTACCTTTGAAAAAGTTCTCAATTATCATCAGATGGTTTAAAGGTATCTAACCTCCAAATTTTTACTGGTCCCAACAACACAGTTCAGGCTAACATTTTAAACAATCAATTAGCTAATCATTTATAGATATCTAGAGAACAGTTGGGAAAGCCATTAATTTACTATTCTACTGTCAAGGTTAATAGTTTCTTTGTTTTAATTGTGATGTGTTCTTTTTTTTAAGTCTTCTTTCCTTACTGTAAATTAAAACGTGTTTGATTTTTATAAATATGTTTAAATAAAATAGAACATTTCACAGCTAGGATATGGGTCCAGGTAATCTTTTCAGGAAAATGGGGTATTATATAAATAAACAAACAAAAAAGGGTAAATAATAACTATTAATAATAACTATAAATAATAACTATTATCAATGTAATTCCTAAAAATGGCTATCTATTTATATATCTATCTATAATCAACTATGTAACATTGATTATCAATTATTAATATAATCATTTTTTTGGTTTGTCTCTAATACTGGCTGTAATAGCATGGTAAAAATTTTGAGTCAGAAAAGTTTGAGGAACAAGGAATGGGTGTTTAAACTAAATTCAACTTAACTATCCAATATATAAAATGGAACTCTAACCAAGGAATAGTTTGTACAGAGAAGTTAAAGTAAAAAGAAAGCATAGGTAAATTGATAGAAATAGGAAAGTTGTTGAATGTCAATTATACATTATCGACTTATAAATACTTATATTTTTGCTGCTTTGGAACTCAGTTTGGAAGGTCCTCAAAAAGTCAAACAGCAATTACTTTTAAGTACATTCTCAAGAGAATTGAAAACAGTTTTTCAAACAAAGACTTGTACACGAATATTCATAGCAGCATTATTCAAAATAACCAAAATGTGGAAACAATGTAAATGTCCTTCACTTGATAATTGGATAAACAAAACGTGGTTTATTCATACAATGGAATATTATTCAGCCATACAAAGAAGGAAACAATTAGCAAACTGATTCAAATTTTATATGAGAGGCAAAAGACCCTAAATAGCCAACACAGTGTTGAAGCAGAAGAACAAAGTTGGAGGACTGACACTGTTTAACTTTAAGACTTACTCTAAAGCTACAGTAAACAAGACATTGTGGTACTGGTGAAAGAATAGAGAAATAGATCAATGGAACAGAATGGAGAGCCCAGAAATAGATCCCCATAAATATAGTCAATTGATTTTTGAAAAAGGAGCAAAAGCAACACAATAGAGAAAAGACAGTCATTTCAACAAACAGTGCTGAAACGAATGGACATCCACCATGCAAAAAATTGAATCTAGATACAGATCTTACACACTTAAAAAAAATTAACTCAAAATGGATCACAGACTAAATGTAAAATGCAAAACTATAAAGTTCCTAGAAGATAAAATAGAAGAAAAACTAGATGACCTTGGGTATGGCAATCCCTTTTTAAATGCAACATCAAATCATTGATAAACTGAACTTTATTAAAATTAAAAACTAAAAAATTTCTATGAAAGACAATATCAAGAGAATTGGAAGAGAAGCCACAAACTGGGAGAAAATATCACACATGTGATAAAGCAGCAGTCCCCAACCTTTTTGCCACCAGGGACCAGTTTTGTGGAAGACAATTTTTCCATGGACCGGGAGTGGGGGTGGGAGGGGGGATGGTTCAGGGTGGTAATGCAAGTGATGGGGAGCCGCAGATGAAGCTTCGCTCACTCGCCTGCCACTCACCTCCTGCTTTGTGAACCAGTTCCTAACAGGTCATGGACTGATACCAGTCCGTGGCCCGGGAGTTGGAGACCCCTGTGATAAAGGACAATTATCCAAAATATTCAAAGATCTTTTAAAACTTAACAATAAGAAAACAAAACCCAATTTAAAAATGGGCCAAAAACCTTAACAGATACCTCTCCAAAGAAAATATACAGATGGAAATAAGCATATAAAAAGATGTTCCACATTATATGTCATTGGGGAAATGCGAATTAAAACAATAACATACCACTACACATCTACTAATATGGCAAAAATCTGGAACACTGACAACACCAGATGCTGGTAAAGATGTGGAGCAACAGGAACACTCCTCCATTGCTGGTGGGAATACATAATGGTACAGTCACTTTGGAAGATAGTTTGGCGGTTTCTTACAAAATTAAACATACTCTTACCATATAATCCTATAATCACACTCCTTGGTATTACTCAAATTATGTCCCCACAAAAACCTGTACACAAATGTTTATAGATATTTTATTCATTATTGTCAGCAGCTATGGCAGCAACTATGATGTCTTCAGTAGGTAAATTTGGTACATTCAGACAAAGGAATATTATTCAGCACTAAACAGAAATGAGCTATTAAGTCATGAAAAGACATAGGGGAAGCTTAAATGCATATTACTAAGTAAAAGAAGCCAACCTGTAAAAGCTACTGTATTAAAAAAGAATAATAAAAATAAATAAAAGCTACTGTATTATTCCAACTATATGACATTCTGGAAAGGCAAAACTATGGAGACAATGAAAAGGTCAGTGGTTAACAGAAGTGGTAGTGGGAGCTGTATAAGTAAAGCACAGAGGGCTTTTAAGTCAGTAAAAATACACTGTAAGAGAGTATAATGATGGAAATATGTTACTACATACTTGTTCCAACCCATAGAATGTACAACACCAAGAGTGAACCATAATGTAAACTCTGGACTTTGGGTGATTATGATGTGTCCATGTACGTTCATCCTTGGTAAAAATGCACCATTCTTGTGAGTGATGTTGATACGAGGAGGCTATGCATGTGTGGGGGCAGGAGGAATATGGGAAATATCTGTAACTCCCTCTTAATATTGTTGTAAACCTAAAATTGTTCTAAAAATGAAGTCTTTATAAAAATAAAAAGAATGAAATACTGATACATGCTACAACATGGATGGACCTTAATATATTATGATAAATGAAAGAAGGCAGACACAAAAGGCCACATTTAGTATAACTCCATTTCCATGAAATGTCCAGAATAGGCAAATTCATACAGAAAGTAGATTTGTAGTTACCAGGAATTGGAAAGAGGGAAGCGTAGGAAATTGACTGCTTATGGGTATGGTGTTTCTTTTGGGGATGATGAATATGTTCTAGAGTTGGGTAGTGGTGATGGTTATATAACTTTATGAATATACTAAAACCCACTGAATTGTACACTTTTAAATGGTAATTTTATAGTATGTGAATTATATTTCAACTTGAAAAATTATATGAGAGAAAACATTTTTTACAGATGAGAAAATTAAGTAGAACATAACCAATGCATGTGATAATAAATCACTTGATTCTGGTCATCATATTTCATCCTAAAAATGGACTCAATGCAGTTATTAATCTGTGTGCACAGAAGCATTCCCTCACAGATAATCACCATGCACAGACAACACTTCCTGGGTAGAGTGGGAGCCACACTGGAAAGGACTGGGAGGGATACAGAGAAAGAGCATGGTGTAAGCTGTAAGCAGGCCCAGAAAAAAAATAGTGTTGCACTTCAGAAGCATCTTTGGGACTTTGGATCCTAAATTATTAGAACAGGGGTCCCCAAACCCTGGGCCATGGAGTGGTACCGGTCCGTGTCCTATTAGGAACCAGGCCACACAACAGGAGGTGAGTGGCAGGCGAGTGGGCTGTATTTACAGCCGCTCCCCATGGCTCACAGTACCGCCTGAGCTCCGCCTCCTGTGAGCATTATGGTGAGTTATATAATTATTTTATTATATATTGCAATGTAATAATAATAGAAATGAAGTGCACAATAAATGTAATGCGCTTGAATCATCCTGAAACCATCCCCCAACCCAGTCCGTGGAAAAACTGTCTTCCAAGAGACTGATCCTCGGTGCCAAGAAGGTTGGGGACCGCTGCATTAGAAGACAGCTAAAGTAGAAATACGAATTTACAACAGCTTGCAGAAAATGGACTGAAGTATCCATCTAAATTTGGATGTTAGTTTAGTGCTAACCACATGACGTTTCTCTGACTCTTTGCGTACCCTGTGTCAGTCCTAATGCCAGGCTTTCCCAGATGTTTTTCTTTGCCACAAAACATCCAAGAGGGAAAAGAAAATAAAATTTCAGTAGTCATGCAAGTGAACACCGTTGGGGTTTTTCACAGGAGTGATAGAACATTTCACCTTTTTGATGCAGTATCTTGATAACACCAACCCTCATTTTGTTCCCTCCCTAGGCAGAGCCTTCTATTTCTACCAGTGCCTCAGAGAATGAGATCCCAATTCCTTAGTGTACAAGTGTTGAAATTTATCTGTAGTCCCAGGCAATGTCAGTATACCAAAATGGATTCATTTAGTGTTAAGTACCTTACCAGCAATTTCCCTTTTGAGCACTGGAATGTGATAAAGCATCAGAGCTTTACTCTTTGGAGTGAAATGTAATACTGCATGGGCTGCAAGAAAATAGATTGGGGAGAACTTCTTGCAGCCATTTGTCCCAGTAATTGACCAATAGAGAACAATAAAGCAGTATTCCTCAATGCTAGTATCATATTGGAAGCATCTTGCCCTTCCTCTTACACATTTTATAAATTAGAATGCTAGTAGGACAAGCACACTTCTCCATTAAATGGATAAATTTGGTTCCTGGAACATCATCAACAGCACCGAAGCACCTACAAACAGCAATGAGGAGATCCATTTCCATTGCTTCCCAGAACTTGTGGGCCTCTTTAAGGATGAAAGTAATCTTTTCACATTCCATCTTGAGGTAGTGACCGGATTGGCTCTGAAGCTGGCACCTGCATCTGTCACATTCTGATAAGAAGCATCTCCAGCTGACTTTCTTTCCAAGCAATTCCCAAACTTTACATAATTAAATAAGCTGATGGAAAGAGTGAAAGGGTTCCACTGCAGAAAGAATACCATGGCAAACAGAAAAGTGAGGATTTCACCAAAGACTCCTTCTTTCATGGTAAAAATGCACCATGCACATGTGCAATAATTAAGGGATCCTGTTCACCTGAAAAGCATAATCTCCTAACACATCATTTTACATGAAAGATCATCCAACAATCTACTTATTTTTGGCTTAAGTCTATAATAGCTCAGTTGGAATAGTTTCACAGAAAAGAAAAACGTTCTTTCCCTAGGTAACAGTCTAGTAGGTTTTCCCGCCTCGATTCCTTTTTCTCTCTACTATCTCTGGCCCCAGTGTGCAATTTTTTTAAAGCATGGCAAAATGTCAATACACAAACAAAGGAGACCAGAAGCAAACCTCTGCTATCACAGAATCTTGTTGTATAAACTGAGAAACACTGACATGTAATGAAACCTTATTCCCTTTTTTCCCTCCTCTTTGTAAATGATTTGCTTCCCCCTCCTCCTTCATGTATAAATAAACAGAAAAGTGTCTGTGTATTTGGTGTTTTTTCTCCTTTGGTCTTCATAATCAAGGGCTATTACAGCAATAGATCTTATCTGTAGAATGGCAGTCCCTCTGCACCTTCAGTTCAGATTTTTGTTTATGCTTGGCTGCCATTGTGGCTGTTCCTGATAGTTTCAGGTCAGCCATGACAGACTATGGGTGACACTAAATAAACAAGCTGGGAGTCTGGGACCAGCCAGGAAGGAGTGGTACTAGGGCTCACAGTTTGATTTTCCTTGATTAATCACCCCTTTTACTTAGAATAACTTACTGTGTACAGTACCTGCTTGTCTGGCTAAGCAAATTACACCATCAACAGGCAAGGACTTAGAAATCCTCATAAACAAAGAGAAACAAGGAAGACAAGTCCAGCTTACTCAACTGCAAAGTGAAGCTGCCGGCTTTAGGAGCATGATCACGGCTGTTTATTTATTTTCTTAAATAGCATATAGCTCTTTCTTCTGCTGCTTGTTATCCTGCTCTGACCTAAGTAACCTTGTCAAGCCACCTCCCAGGTTGCCCAGATGGCCACAACCAGCAGACTAATCATTCTGAATGATAAGAAAGGGCATGATTCCTAGTGATCAGTGTCTCAGTATCCATCTTGGCTCCCCAGAAGCACTCTGCATCTGAGTGTGTGTGTGTGTGTGTGTGTGTGTGTGTGTGTGTGTGTGTGTGTGTGTGTGTGTGTGTGTGTGTGTGTGTGTTACAACCATTAGGTTTAGAAAAGAGGCTGCCGAATGGGATCATGCTTTATTATATTTTCTGCTCTGAAACTCGGTTCAGAATCATCCTCTGTGTGTCAAGAGCTGTAGCACTTTTGTAAATAATCATTATCCATTAATTTCCTCAAATTGTGCTCATTAATTAGGCAAAGACTGGTGACTTGTGTAGCTGACTATAACCATTTGGGAAGAAAACAATTTATTCCTCAAATTTTATGTAGTTAAAAAGCATGTCTGTCAGGAGAATCCTTTAGTTCAAATTCAGCAGGTTAACAAATGGTCCTAGGAGTTGTCTGCATTGCAATTATGAAGGTAAGAATAAAAATAGAGTTTAGAAAAGTATACAGATATTTAGATGAGAAAAACAGCTACAAATGCTATGTACAGAGAATTCATGGACAAATATTAATAAGGAACATCACCAGTAATGAAACAGGATAAATAGTATTAAAATATGAATTTTCAATTATTAAAACTGCAGCTTTTTTTTTAAATTAAGGGTAATACTCCGTGCTGGTGAGATCATGGTGAGTTGAGTTTTCTTATACTGTCCTGCTATCAGTAGAAAAATAAATTGATACAATCTTCCTGGAGTGTTAGAATTCCCATGGCTACAGCCATATTCTAAGAAATTCCTTTTAACTTTAAGAATCACTTGGGGATCTTTTTAAGGACGTGGATTCTGATTGCATAAGTCTGGGTGAGGATTGAGATTCTTCATTCTAACAAGCTTCAAGACAATGGGGATGTTTCAAGTTCAGGAACCATATTCTAACTTGCCAGGTGTTAGAAGGCTTCTCAATAGTTCCCCCAACAGAGCCTGTACTAAGGAAGTAGGTGTGGAAGGCAAACACCACACATGTGATAACCATGGTACCAGACACTGAAAGAGGAATGACCCAAAGATAAGGTCAAAGCTTTAAGCTTAGAAATTTCCTAAGAAGATGGTAAGTTCCATTTTGGATGTGTTACTTGTGAGGTTCCTATGGTGTAATCATGTGGATATGTATAAAAGGCAGGGGGACATACAAGTTTGGAGCTTCATGAAAGTTTAGAGTAGAGACGTACCAGGTTGAGCCATATGAAATTGCCAATAGCCAACAACTCTCAACCTACAAAAATGGCTGTGTCATATGGTTCCACCTAATAAATTTGAGGATCATTTTCACAGAGGTAATACTTAAATGTGTGAAGGTATGTGATATTAGCAAAGGTAAGCATGAAGACTGAGGTAGGGACTGAACTTTGGGAAATGTCTACATTTAGGAGATGAGCAGATAGAGAGAAAAAAATGAAAGAGTCTATATTCGTTTGCTAGTGCTGCTGTAACAAAGTAAATGGACTGGATGGCTTAAAACAGAAATGTATTTTCTCAGACTCCTTGATATCTGGAGTCTGAGATCAAGGTTTCTTTGGAGGCCTCTATCATTGGCTTGGCTTATAGATGGCCATCTTCTCCCTGTATCTTCACATGGTCTTCCCTCTGTAAATGTCTGTGTCTTAATTTCCTCTTCTTACAATGACACCAGTAAGGCCAAACCTAATAACATCATTTTAATTTATTTACTTCTTTAAAGACCCTATCTCCAAATATAGTCACATTCTGAGATCCAGGGAGTTAGTGTTTCAACACATTAATTTGGGGGGAACACAGTTCAGCCCATAAGAGAGAATGACAAAGAATTTTCAAAAAGATAGGAAGAACTAGCATTGCACTCTCAAAATCTTAAAGAAGTAGAATTTCAGTAATGAAGCCCAGAAACAAGAATGTAATGGGAGGAATGTGGATGAACTGTTGGAAGAACCACTGGATTTATAATTTGGAGGTCTTTGTTGACATTTGGAAAAGCAGTTTGAGTGATAAAACTGGGGATGGAACTCAGAATAGGAAGAGGAATAAGTGAAGACCTCACAAAGATTAAAGAGACCCACTGGATCAAGTAAAACAAGCATAAATCCTTAGGCAGTACTTGGTCCAGCCTTGCTGTGACCTAACAACTCCCTTTCTCTCCCACTGAGGTACCGCTTCACTTACCCAGAAGGAACCTAAGTGTCTATACCCAAGAAAATGTGTAGTCCTAGGTCCTGGGACCACACTCATTTCAGTACTACCCTCTGAACATTCTGGTACCTTTAGAGTAAAGTGTACAGTGGAAATCACTGACAAATCTTTTGCCTCCAGTAGATAGAGTTTACCAAAGATCACTAGCTTCAAAGAGAGGAAGGAAAAAAGTTCTTTTTCTCTCAAAATTAGTCTGGGACAAAGCATCAGCAGTGAGGCACCCAAGTGCCTTTGGTGTCTATGTGAAATCATTTCCACAGCATCATATGGCAAGGTCATGAAATTACCCACACCACTCTGGCAAATCTCCCTACTGGCAGATATCAGGAAAAATGAAGTAAATTTAAATTTAATAAATTATCTCAGTCATTCCAATGTAAAGCTTCCTTTTAGTTTAGGCATTTAATTCACTGATAATTCATTTTTAATTAAGACCCACTCAAGTACTCTCGTTCGGATATCTGCACTTGGCAAATTTTGCCACCTTCTCCCTTCTCTTCTCAAAATGGTATCTGGGTATATGCTGGGGAAGGGGCTTACCAGGTCTTTGTGTCAGTGGACTGAAGGATTCCTCAGAGCTGATGGTAACTCTGCTATCATATTTCTTTTTTGCCTGGTTGCTACTCCCTCTGCTGGCACTCAGGTCTGAAGTCAGTAGCTGGTGTACTTGATGGGTGGCCCGTTCCAACTTGATTGGGGTCTGATGGTAAGCCCCTGACTCTTACTGTTGACTTGATAAGGGCATCCAGCATTCAGGCCGTGCTTTGATTAACCTCACCAGAGCAGATACCATTCCATCATAGGTCCACTGGATCCCAACTCTACCCCAACTAGAATAAGAGCTCAGCAAGGGCAGAGATTTATCAATAGATTTTATTCACTGCCATATTCTCAGTGCTTAGAAGGGTCTCTAATCCATAGTCATCATTCAATAAATATTTGGGAGAAGTGAATTTTCTAGGCTTGGCTCTTGCCACGCTAAAGGAAGAAAATCCTTTCTCAATCTCTCTCTCTCTTTCTTCTTCTCAACTAGTTTCTAGTTTATTTGTCAAAATCCTTATTTGAATATCAGCAACTGAATGTTAACTTTTTATAATTTGTATCGCTTCTCTAATGAGCCTAAATCCTTCCTCCTTCCTCTCTTCTCACCTCTCACAGAGGGAGATAGTTCCCTCAGCCCACAAAAAGAAGGCCATTTAAACACACACATGCATGCACGTGCATGTGCACGTGCACGTGCGCGCGCGCGCGCACACACACACACACACACACACACACACATTTAGTGGCCCCAAAGTTCATAAAGAAGGAAGGTGCTTCCAAAAAATCTTAGGTTCCATGTCTTTCATGGCCAACTGAAAGGAAAAACCATAAAAGGCAATATCCACCAAAATTCAAGCACCCTTGTTAGGAGGCAATGTTTCTTCCCCCTCCTATGTCCTCCTGTGAGGGAGTTCAAGGAGAGTAACACTGATCTTTTTGCTCTCCTTTCATTTCACCAGCAGAGATGAGAACGTAAGAGACACATGGAGTTAGTTATCAGATTAATAAATGTGATATGACCCCGCCCCTCCCCTTGCCACTGGGAGCAGCCCTGCCCACCTGCCATAGGTCACTGTTGACTGTGACTAGTGAGTGAAGCCCACTGGATTCTGGGATTCAGCTCTAGCCCATCTGAATGCACTCTAAGATATATTGTTTGAATTTTATCAGTAATAAAGGTGATCTTTCAGTACTCCATTAGCTTACTGCTGATTTATTACTTGATTAGTTCAGAATCTGGGCAAGGTAGAGAAGCATTATTTATTACACTGCTTCAGAAACCCCCAAATTGGAATATTCTCCTCAACCTAGATCTATCAATAGATACTTAGTCATGAGATAATGAAAATCCAAAGTGTGCATGGTATGGATGAAATAAATGCCTAGGTTGAATCATTTAATATGTTGCAGAGTGTAGGACATAACAGAACTCCAGCATTCTGACACTAACCAGTCCCCTCTCTTTGCTTCCATCTGTGCCAGGGCCACTTATCTTCTCCAGATTTGTTGAAACAAATTTCAAGAACTTTCTTTGTTAACCATTTCCATTTCTTTTAAGATTAGCATTATAAAATTCTTCACTGGCTTACAGTAATGCAATGGAAGAACTCTCAGCTGAGAAACAGAGAAACTTAGTTTATATCCCAGCCATAAAGGGGACAGGTAGACTAGATGTGCACTAACATGCCATTCTGTACCTTTTCTAGACAATTCATCTTTTTTATCTCATAAAATAAGAAGAAAGTTGTCTCAGTTAGAAAGCAAAGATAATTGATCAGCATTCTTCATTAAGTAAACTTTTATAAAGTCACCTTTAAATTAAAGACATTCTTAAACTCTATTTTTCTAATCTTAGTAAAATCACCTTAGCATATAGCTTCAAGATGGTGGAGGAGTAAGATGTGGAGATCACCTTCCTCCCCACAAATACATCAAAAATACATCTACATGAGGAACAGCTCCTACAGAACACCTACTGAACGCTGGCAGAACACCTCAGACCTCCCAAAAGGCAAGAAACTCCCCACGTACCTGGGGAGGGCAAAAGGAAAGAAAAAAAAACAGAGACAAAAGTATAGGGATGGGACCTGCACTTCTGGGAGGGAGCTACAAAGGAGGAAAAGTTTCCACACGCTAGGAAACCCCTTCACTGGCTGAGACAGGGAGTGTGTAGGGGGGGACGCTTCAGAGCCATGGAGGATTGTGCAGCAACAGGGGTGCAGAGGGCAAAGCGGAGAGATTCCCGCACAGAGGATCAGTGCCGACCAGCACTCACCAGCCTGAGAGGCTTCTCTGCTCACCCGCCGGGGAGGGTGGGGCCTGGAGCTGAGGCTCAGGCTTCGGAGATCAGATCCCAGGGAGAGGACTGGGGTTGGCTGCGTGAACACAGCCTGAAGTGGGCTAGTGCATTATAGCTAGCCAGGAGGGAGTCCTGGAAAAGGTCTGGAACTGCCTAAGAGGCAAGAGAGCATTGTTTCGGGGTGCACAAGGAGAGGGGATTCAGAGCACTGCCTAAGTGAGCTCCAGAGACGAGCGTGAGCTACAGCTATCACTGAGGACCCCAGAGATGGGCATGAAATGCTAAGGCTGCTGTTGCAGCCACCAAGAAACCTGTGTGTAAGCACAGGTCACTATCCACACCATCCCTCCTGGGAGCCTGTGCAGCCAGCCACTGCCAGGGCACTGTGATTCAGGGCCAATTTCCCCGGGAGAACACACATCATGCCTCAGGCTGTTGCAACGTAATGTTGGCCTCTGCTGCCGCAGACTTGCCCCATTCCGTACCCCTCCCTCCCTTTGCCCTGAGTGAGCCAGAGCCCCCTAATCAGCTGCAACTTTAACCCTGTCCTGTCTGGGCAGGGAACAGACACGTCAGGCAACCTACATGAAGAGAGGGGGCCAAATCCAAAGCTGAAACTCAGGAGCTGTTGGAACAAAGAAGAGAAAGGGAAATATCTCCATGCAGCCTCAGGAGCAGCAGATTAAATCTCCACAATCAAATTAATGTACCCTGCATCTGTGGAATAACTGAATAGACAACAACTCATCCCAAACTTGAGGCAGTGGGCTTTGGGAGCAACTGTAGACTTGGGGTTTGCTTTCTGCATCTAATTTATTTCTGATTTTATGTTTATCTTAGTTTAGTATTTAGAGCTTATTATCAATGGTAGATTTGTTTACTGATTTGGTTGCTCTTTTCCTTTATATATATATATATATTTTTTCCTTTTTCTCGTTTTGTGAGTGTGTATGTATATGCTTCTTTATGTGACTTTGTCTGTATAGCTTTGCTTTTACCATTTGTCCTAGGGTTCTGTCTGTCCATTTTTCTTTTTCTTTTTTTTTTGGTATAGATTTTTACTGCTTGTTATCATTGATGGATTTGTTTTTTGGTTTGGTTGCTCTCTTCTTTCTTTCTTTCTTTTTTTTATTACTTTTTTTCTTTTTAATAATATTTTTTTATTTAAGAACTTTTTAATTTTATTACTTCTCTCTTTCGTTCCTTTCTTCCTTTCTTTCTCTCTCCCTTTCTTCCTTCCTCCCTCCCTCCCTCCCTCTTTCTTTCTTTCTTTTTCTTTCTTTCTCTCTCTCTCTTTCTTTCTTTCTTTCTCTCTCTCTCTCCCTCCCTTCCTTTCTTTCTTTCTTTCTTTCTTCCTTTCTTTCTTTCTTTTTCTTCCTTTCTTTCTTTCTTTCTTTCTTTCTTTCTTTCTTTCTTTCTTCCTTTCTTTCTTTCTTTCTTTCTTTCTTTCTTTCTTTCTTTCCTCCCTTTTCTTCTGAGCCATGTGGCTGCCAGGGTCTTGGTGTTCCAGCCAGGTATCAGGCCTGAGTCCCTGAGGTGGGAGAGCCAGGGTGAGGACATTGGTCCACCAGAGACCTCCTGGCCCCACGTATTTCAAATGGCGGAAGCTCTCACAGAGATCTCCATCTCAACATGAAGACCCAGATCCACTCAATGACCAGCAAGCTACAGTGTTGGACACCCTATGCCAAACAACTAGCAAGACAGGAACACAACCCCACCCATTAGCAGAGAGGCTGCCTAAAATCATAATAAGTTCACAGACACCCCAAAACACAACACCAGATGTGGTCCTGCCCACCAGAAAGAAAAGATCCAGCCTCATCCACCAGAACACAGGCACCAGTCCCCTCCAGCAGGAAGCCTACACAACCCACTAAACCAACCTTAGACAATGGAGACAGACACTAAAAACAACAGGAACTACGAACCTGCAGCCAGTGAAAAGAAGACCCCAAACACAGTAAGGTAAGCAAAATGAGAAGACAGAAAAAGACACAGCAGATGAAGGAGGAAGGTAAAAACCCACCAGATGAAACAAATGAAGAGGAAATAGGCAGTCTACCTGAAAAAGAATTCAGAGTAATGATAGTAAAGATGATCCAAAATCTTGTAAACAGAATGAAGAAAATACAAGAAATGCTTAACAAGGACCTAGAAGACTAAGGAGCAAACAAACAATGATGAACAACATAATAAGTGAAATTTAAAATTCTCTAGATGGAATCAATAGCAGAATAACTGAGGCAGAAGAACGGATAAGTGACCTGGAAGATAAAATAGTGGAAATAACTACCACAGAGCAGAATAAAGAAAAAAGAATGAAAAGAATTGAGGACACTCTCAGAGACTTCTGGGACAATATTTAACATATCAACATTCGAATTATATGGGTCCCAGAAGAAGAAGAGAAAAAAAAAGGACTGAGAAAATATTTGAAGCGATTAGCTAAAAAATTCCCTAATATGGGAAAGGAAATAGTCAATCAAGTCCAGGAAGTGCAGATAGTCCCATACAGGAGAAATCAAAGGAGAAACATGCCAAGACACATATTAATCAAACTATCAAAAACTACATACAAAGAAAAAAACATTAAAAGCAGCAAGGGAAAAGCAACAAATAACATACAAGGGAATCCCCATAAGGCTAACAGCTGAGTTTTCAGCAGAATTTCTGCAAACCAGAGGGAGTGGCAGGACATATTTAAAGTGATGAAAGGGAAAAAACTACAACCAGGATTACTCTACCCAGCAAGGATCTCATTCAGATTTGACAGAGAAATTAAAACCTTTACAGACACGCAAAAGCTAAGAAATTCAGCACCACAAACCTAGCTTTACAACAAATGCTAAAGGAACTTCTCTAGGCAGGAAACGCAAGAGAAGGAAAAGACCTACAATTACAATCCCAAAACAATTAAGAAAATGGTAATAGGAACATCCATATCAATAACTACCTTAAATGTAAATAGATTAAATGCTCCAACTAAAAGACATAGACTGGCTGAATAGATACAAAAACAAGACCCATATATATGATGTCTATAAGAGACCCACTTAGGACCTAGGGACACATACAGACTGAAAGTAAGGGGATGGAAAAAGATATTCCATGCAAATGGAAATCAAAAGAAAGCTGGAGTAGCAATTCTCATATCAGACAAAATAGACTTTAATATAAAGACTATTACAAGAGACAAAGGACACTACATATGATCAAGGGATCAATCCAAGAAGATATAACAATTGTAAATATTTATGCACCCAACATAGGAGCACCTCAATACATAAGGCAAATGTTAACAGCCATAAAAGGGGAAATCAACAATAACACAATCATAGTAGGGGACGTTAACACCCCACTTTCACCAATGGACAGATCATCAAAAATGAAAATAAATAAGGAAACACAAGCTTTAAATGATACATTAAGCAAGTTGGACTTAATTGATATTTATAGGACATTCCATCCAAAAACAACAGAATACACATTCTTCTCAAGTGCTCATGGAATATTCTCCAGGATAGATCATATCTTGGGTCACAACTCAAGCCTTGGTAAATTTAAGAAAATTGAAATCTTATTAAGTGTTTTTCTGACCACAACGCTATGACACTAGATATCAAGTACAGGAAAAACATGGCAAAAAATACAAACAGAGGCTAAACAATATGCTACTAAATAACCAAGAGATCACTGAAGAAATCAAAGAGGAAACCAAAAAATACCTAAAAACAAATGACAATGAAAACACGACGGCCCAAAACCTATGGGTTGCAGCAAAAGCAGTTCTAAGAGGGAAGTTTATAGCAATACAATCCTACCTCAAGAAACAAGAAAAATCTCAAATAAACAACCTACCTTACACCTAAAACAATTAGAGAAAGAAGAACAAAAAAACACCCAAAGTTAGCAGAAGGAAAGAAATCAGAAAGATCAGATCAGAAGTAAATGAAAAAGAAATTAAGGAAACGATAGCAAATATCAATAAAACTAAAAGCTAGTTCTTTGATAAGATAAACAAAATTGATAAACCACTAGCCAGACTCATCAAGAAAAAAAGGGAGAAGACTCAAATCAAGAGAATTAGAAATGAAAAAGGAGAAGTTACAACTGACACTGTAGAAATACAAAGGATCATGAGAGATTTCTACAAGCAACTATATGCCAATAAAATGGACAACCTGGAAGAAATTGACAAATCCTTAGACAAGCACAACCTGCCGAGACTGAACCAGGAAGAAATAGAAAACATAAACAGACCAATCACAAGCACTGAAATTGAAACTGTGATTAAAAATCTTCCAACAAACCAAAGCCCAGGACCAGACGGATTCACAGGAGAATTCCATCAAATATTTAGAGAAGAGCTAACACCTACCCTTCTCAAACTCTTCCAAAATATAGCAGAGGGAGGAACACTCCCAAACTCATTCTCCGAGGCCACCATCACCCTGATACCAAAACCAGACAAAGATGTCACAAAAAAGAAAACTACAGACCAATATCACGGATGAACATAGATGCAAAAATCCCCAACAAAGGGCTTCCCTGGTGGCGCAGTGGTTGAGAGTCCGCCTGCCGATGCATGGGACACAGGTTCGTGCCCCGGTCTGGGAAGATCTCATATGCCGCGGAGCGGCTAGGCCCGTGAGCCATGGCCGCTCAGCCTGCGCGTCCAGAGCCTGTGCTCCACAACGGGAGAGGCCACAACAGTGAGAGGCCCGCGTACCGCAAAAAAAAAAAAAAAAAAAAAAAAAAAATTCTACAAACAATAAATGCTGGAAAGGGTGTGGAGAAAACGGAACCCTCTTGCACTGCTGGTGGGAATGGAAATTGATACAGCCACTATGGAGAACAGTATGGAGGTTCCTTAAAAAAGTAAAAATAGAACTACCATACAACACAGCAATCCCACTACTGGGCATATACCCTGAGAAAACCATAATTCAAAAAGAGTCATGTACCACACAATGTTCACTGCAGCTGTATTTACAATAGCCAGGACATGGAAGCAACCTAAGTGTCCATTGACAGATGAATGGATAAAGATGTGGCACATATATACAATGGAATATTAGTCATAAAAAGAAACAAAACTGAGTTATTTGTAGTGATGTGCATGGACCTAGAGACTGTCATACAGAGTGAAGTCAGAAAGAGAAAAACAAGTACCATATGCTAACACATATATATGGAATCTTTAAAAAAAAATGGTTCTGAAGAACCTAGGGGCAGGAAAGGAATAAAGTTGCAGACGTAGAGAATGGACTTGAGGACACAGGGAAGGATAAGGGTAAGTTGGGGTGAAGTGAGAGAGTGGCATGGACATATATACACTACCAAATGTAAAATAGATAGCTAGTGGGAAGAAGCCACATAGCACAGGGAGATCAGCTCGGTGCTTTGTGTCCTCCTAGAGGGGTGGGATAGGGAGGGTGGGAGGGAGACACCAGAGGGAGGAGATATGGGGATATATGTTTATGTATAGCTGATTCACTTTGTTATACAGCAGAAACTAACACACCATTGTAAAGCAATTATACTCCAATAAAGTTGTTAAAATAAAAATCACCTTAGCATTCTTTCTTAGATATTATTTGTTAACCAGTTCTGAGTGGTCAATTTTTGCTTCCAAAATGCAGTTTAAACAGTGATGCTTTTTTTAAAGTGGATATTGGCCAGAGTATCTGACACCAGGATAGTTTAATTAGTTATGCATTTGCCTCCTATCCAGTTCCAATAAATACGCATTCATCAGCACAGCTGCATCTCAGCATGCACATTTAAATTAAAGAGGCTTTCTCAGAGGCTGAGGCAGTCCTCACATCTCTTCACTTTGCCAGAAGACACATCAAATACTGAATCAGTTGCTTCCTTAGAATTTCTTCATAGGTTCTTCTTGTGACAATCATAAACATGTTGCCAGATTAGATTTTCACATTGTTGCCTAATAACCTAGGGATTATTTTTAAATGAAATAATAGCACCTATTTCTTTAATAAAATCAATTTTTTCCTCTCTGTCTCTTAAATATAAGTGCATAAATGATATTTGATATAAGAGACTCAAGACTATTGTCCCATGCTTTTCCTTTGATATTCACTGTGGCTTTTCTAGAATAAAGCATCATTAGTTGAAAATGAAATTAAACCCCAAAGATTCTATTTTTTGTACATTAGAATCCAAATGTAAGCTGCCCTATCTAATAGACATCAGATTAGCATTTATTCAAAATGGGATGCTATTTCTTGAATGTTAACATTTAAAATGATGTAGATATTATTTTCTTCCCAGTCAGAAACCCCTAGCTAACAGGGAAAAGGGGCATTGTTATGGAAGTTCTAACCAGTGTCAGTCTCTGAACATTCATCCACAGCTTGCACCTGACATAGGCAATGACGAATGAGCCAACCTGCTGTTTGCTCTCCCCTGTAGAGACGGCAAGCTTCCTTTTTTTTCTAGAGAGCCAGAGGGAAAAAGATGAGAAGGAGGTGGATGGGCATTTAAGAGGTACCTGCAGGGGCGCTGTATGTGTGACAGGCATCAGTAGCACCTTCCACCACATGGAACCAGGCCAGAAGGCTTTAGGATCTGCATCAAGTCCCCCCAGACTTGGTCCTCAGGTCCTCTGGTCCTCAGGGTCGATCCAGAGCAGAAAAGACGTCACGTAACCATGTGTAAGTGATCTCCTTGAGGGCTGCCCACATTGAGACTTTACAGATGGGCACCAAGTTACAACTGCCACCATCCACATGTAAGTAGGGGACTCTACACATCTCAAAGACAGCTATAGCATAAATGAAACTGAGGGGAAGAGTATGGTGGGGTGGGATGGGAAGGGGCTGGGGTGGATGAAGAAGGGGGAAGTGAAAAGAGAGGTGGTGAAGAAGATCTTAGATTTTCTTCCAACTGTTCACTTCTTTAAATAACAAGAAGGTTAATGGTTTCTGCAGTCCTAAAATATACCTATGCCTGCCAGGTTCCTGAAGGTTAATTGCTGCTGCTAGGGAAGCTGTTCTAATTTGTTCTGCCTTATAATGACCTTCCTATAGGCAAACTCCAGAGGGACCTGCCTGCAGGTGTGCTGCATGCACAGGAGATGATGACCCCTCCTAGAGCAATGGGGAATATGAGGTTGAGTTACTGGAAAAGTTTATCAGTGATTGGCAGTGATTGATATTCAGGGGCAAATGTTGCTAGACATTTTCAGATTTGCATCTGTCTTATAGGCTTTTTTAGTGGAGTTTTCAATTACATGTCAACTGTTCCTTTCCTGTCACCTTGAAGTTCCTATACTATCCACAGCATGCTCCTGTAATACATTCAGGCCTTTGAGAGGTTGACAAGAGAAGTGAATGGCATGAGGTACCCAAGATCACAGCCACACTGTTTCCCTTTCCCCTGGTGACGACAAATATGTTCAAATCCAAAAACTGAGATGTACTGACACCTGTCTGAAACAGGAAATTCCAGGACATGTAATGACCATAACTTTTTACAACAAACTAGTTCTTAGTGACTCAGTGATTAAACTGACCTACATTAGGCCAATTTCCTAACCTGAAAAGTGTATATTAAAAATGTATACGGTGCTATTATTTTGATAGAAACGTAGAAACTGTTACTATGCATTCAGATTAGTTTAGCCACTCATTTTCACTAGCAACATCGAGAAATTCTTTGCTTTCCTTTGAAGCAATTCTCACATACATGACCATCTCCCATCTTTTTAATCAACTGACAATGAGACACACTCATACCTCCTGGTCCCCTACCTCAAGCTATTTCTAGAAGTAGGTAGAGAAGCAGGCAGCCACCTCTGTGCTGTGTAAAAGAAAAGGGGAAAAAACCTTCTTCCAGTAGTAGTCATAATTCTAGAATAACTCCATTCCAGCAGTCCAGAGGGGCTGCCCTTACTATCACTGTAGCTTCGTTTCTTTGGTTCTGGAAAAAAATTTCTATCTTCTTGGGGTCCTCTTTTTTATGGTAATGAAATTGGTAGGGGCTACATGCTTTACTTGCTCACTGTATTAAGTATAGTGTGGGAAAAAATAAACATGGCAATGCGTTTAGTGTGGAAAGATATGATTTTGAGTCCCAGCTCTATCACTGGGAATTAGGATCAGGCACTTTGCTTCCTTATGCTTCAGTTTAGTCATCTGTATAAAATGGAGTTAATACTCTTTGTCCTACATATGTCCCTGGGTGGTTGTGAGGGTCAAAGGAGATATTTTATAGAGAAATGCTATGTAAACTATAAAGTCTCTATCAAGTCAATATGTTATCATTATCGATTAATATCTTGATCAAAATCAAGTAATAGCTCAGTTAAATCAAGTGCAAAACGTAGAAAAATGCCTGGACTGAGGTGGGTAGTTCTAAGCTGATGAATGCTGACCATGGTGAGGGAAAGAAAAGTATAGAGAAGGAGTGAGGCATCTAGGGTAATCAATAGTACTATTTATCAAGTATTTATTCCTTTCCCAAGCACATGGACGGATTTCATTTCCTTGCCCAACTAAAGATATTGTGGCCAGGTTATTTGCTTCGTAATGAAATATGAGCAAAAGAAAACATGTTCATCAGCAGGATACTTTTACCTACTAGATCCTTGAGAGGCTATAACATATAGGAATCTCTGGTATCCAATCTTAGATATGAAGTATGAGTAAGAAATAAAATTTTGTTGTGTTAAGTCATTGAAATTTTAGGATCATCTGCTAGCCTATTCTGCTGCTATGGATCAAAAGTAAATTTTGTGCATAAACCATCTCCTAGATTTGACCATATCTCTGCTGTACTTTATCTCCTGCTCTTTGAGGGAGACAGAACTTTGATAATGGTTTCCCTATGGGTAATTTACATTGTATAATAGCGATTCAGGGTTGGTCTAACCAGTAAGTTATTTCGGTTTACTTCATTAAAAAGTACAGGAGTGGATACGTAGTGACTTAAATTTTTATTTGCTTAACATTTGGTGGCTTATTCTGATGCAAATGCTAAGAGATCTTCTCTGTGCAGGGAGAGCCACCTTTGATGTTTGGCAAATAGCAAATGACTGGTAAGCAAATTCTGGAGGAACGCTGAATGAAGTTAGTTTTCATGAAAAAAAGTGAAGTTTGAACAAATACCATAAAGGATGAAAAGGTAAAGTTTAGTAGCATGAAGAAGGAAGAAATTTTAGGAAAACCAAAGAGTAAATTTCTAGTCCCAAAAGAGCCTGTCCTGCTCTTGACCAGAGGTGGGAAAACCAACTGCACTGGAGGATATTTGAGGCCAATTCCATTATATCTCAATTGGAATTCTCTGGTTTGTAATCAACAAAAACCAACTCTAATTTAATCAACAAAAACCAACACTAGGGCTTCCCTGGTGGCATAGTGGTTGAGAGACCGCCTGCCGATGCAGGGGACGTAGGTTCGTGCCCCAGTCCAGGAAGAACCCACATGCCACGGAGTGGCTAGGCCCGTGAGCCATGGCCGCGGAGCCTGTGCTCTGCAACGGGAGAGCCACAACAATGAGAGGCCCGCGTACCACACACAAAAAAAACAAAAATAAAATAAAAAAACCCCCAACACTAAACAGAAGTTTATTGGAAGGATAATGAGTAGTTCACATCATCGTGAAGAAAGCTGAACAGTCAGACTCAGCAAGGATAAAAGGTACAGCAACATTGGGGGTGCAGGGAGCAGGGGCAGATGGGCAATCTCCTTGGGGTGAATGAGCTCCTATCATTTTCAGGCTTTTTGTCATTCTGCTCTGCCAAATTTCAGGGAAAAGATTTGGATCATGGACTTTTGCCTAGGACAATGGAGGTCAGGGTACCTTTATTGACAGTTTCTGTAGATTTTAAGCAATAGAGCAAAATTGAGGTCATGTTACCAGGAGAAATGAGTGTTGTGTGGTAAAAAAAAAGTTCCACCAAAACCAGCAATAGAAATGTAATCCTGTAGCCATAAGACTGAGTTTAGATTTGGCTTAACAAATAACTAGAAGGTATAGTAGGTAGACTGCACATGGAAATGGCATTCCCTAAATGCCATGTACTTCTAGTAGATGATCCTTACTTTGTGTACCGGACAAAAAAGTAAAGAAGATAAAACCAATAGTGGGGTAATCGATTACTGGAATAGTATGCATTCATGTGAAGTAGTCACTTCCTGGGAGGTGCTGACTTTTCAAAAGAAGGGATGAATCTGAACTCTCTGAAAAAAATGTCAGGGGGCAGCTAATTTGGGGATTGAAAGAGAGGGGAGCTAAAGGCGACTCATGCTGCAGCAAGACAATCAAATCATGTAGAAAAGTTTAATACTGAGCAGATAGTGGTAATTAAAAATGATTCTCATTTAACAACTTTGAATGCAGCACACTGATTTAAGATCTCGGCAGTGAGTAATCTTTTTCTCTACATGATAAATTGAATTGAATTTCTATGTTTGGTGAATGCTGATGGGTCCAAAATCTCCTTTTAAATCCATTTTTTAAAAATTCTTTGCCTCTCTTTCTTCAATTCATCACTGTGAGGAATGTTCTTCAGATTGTGGTGAGTTCTAAATGGATTGATTGCCTTGTTTTAAATAGCTCTCTCATTTCCTTTGGGGAAGGAATTGTACTTTTAAGAAGGTCTGCTCTGAGGCATAATGCAAGATTACAATTCAGGGCTCCTCTTATATTTTAAATCAATAATATGAAACAAGACATCTACAGTACCTGAGGAGAGTTAGAACTTTTCTCCGAAGACAGGAGATTTTGTTTTTTTAACTGCATTGTGTGTGTGAATGTGGGGTACACACATGCATATTCACAAGGCTTCAAAGATAGGCAGAGAAAGGGCAATAAATGTTGAGAAGTGTGAAAAAAGCAGCACTAAAGGAAGAGAACGCATCCTTATAGGGAGAGAGGCTGTGACAAGGAGGAGGGGAGATCTTCGAGTGACAGACAATGAAGTGGGAGGATAGAAGCTTTCAAAGGTTAATAACTTAATGAACTTTAAATTTCCAAAAAAGGGGGGAAAAGAAGATATATGTTCCTATTTAAGAACCCTATATTCAGAGTTAAGAAAGTTATTTTACTTAAGCAAAATAACTTGTACAGAGGAAAGAGTTTGGAATCTAAGTATTAGGTATAAAATATACCTTACTCTAGGAATAATGAGCTTCAAGTTCAGCTGGCTTTGCACATCTCCCCCTACCGCTACAGAGGGACTAATTGAAGAATGGACTTTGAGGAGAGATCTTCACTGGGGCCTTTCAGAAGATCTTCAGAACCAAAGTATTTTGTAGTCTGAATGGACTAAAATGAGTCCCTGAGGCTTAAGACTCTGAAAGAAATCCTAACTCTTGGGGCAGGTTTGGAAGGCTTTTTATTTATAAGGTTCACATACAAAACATGGTGACAAGCTGTTCTCCTGGTCTGGTCCTTGCCAAGAACAGAACAAGAAGAAAGAATCTAAATCACAAAAAGAGGGTTGTTTAATCATAAGGAAAGACTTCCTGCTTTGATTCAGCAGGGAAAAAACACTGTACTACAATCCCCAAAACACAGATTTAGGCAGAGCTTTGTCACTAGCTATCAGATTGAAGAGCACAAGTTATATAAAGTGTATGAGCCCCAGTTTCCTCTTCTTTAGAAAAATAGTGTTGAAATAGATTCTCATTCATGTCACTTCTACAGTAGTGGCAGAGCTGCATCTAGAATCCATGAGTCTAAATGCCATTCACTTCCTTAACGCACCATCCTCTTCCAACCTATGTAATAGAAAGCTTGTATAGACTGGGGAGAAAAGAGGTCAGGATTTCTTTGGAAAGAGTTGATTAGAGTTATACATTTGAAGGGAAAGGGTGCTTCCTTATGATCAAGCCAAGTTGACAAAATGATTCAAGAAAACCTTGAGGATACTAGAACTGTCCTTCACCTGGAAAAGTTTAATGATGAGTAGCTGCCTCTATTAACAGAGAATAAGGACTACAATAGATGCAACACTTTAATCAACCGCAGGTAAAGGTGCTTATTTCTCTTAAGTGGCATATAGTAGCAGAACTTGAGTACTTGAAAGAATCCCACCCAATAGATCTGATAGACTGAAAACCTCTGTGAGTGGTATATCACCAGAAGCAGGAGCCAGGAGTGGTCATGCAGAAGGTACATTATCTGTTCCAAGTAATGGTTAAGCAAGAGGTCCCTGCCAGGGATCTCAAAAGAATCCACAAAATATTTCATGATACAAAGGACCAGTACCTTGCCATGTGCTATACATAGGACCCCAATTTATATTACAGAAGACTAGCCACATTAGAACTTGCTTTTTTCTTCTAACCATGCTTCTTTCTGGCATTCAACTTTGAAGAAGCCAGAAATAGCATGTAAAGTTAGAAAGTAGGAAAGTGAAGAAAGGAGAAGAATGGAAAGAAAGAAAAAAAGAAAGGGAAGGAAGGAAGAAAGGAAGGGAGGGAGGAAGGAAGGAAAAGAAACTGGCCATGCTCCCTTTCCCCACTACAGACTTCTAAATATGGATCAAGCCTAAACTACAGTGGGGAAAGGAGAAATTTAGAATTAGATAGGATATTAAAAATGTGATATTAAACTTAACTGGAGCTAACTTTTTTTAATGGTATATAGATGATTGTCCAGCAATGATCCAACCCTCTCTACATCCTGGAGGAGCACGCATCTCTACTTATTCAAATATGTTGGCTGGAAGTGACTGTGTGAACATTCCAAGCCTAGACCTTTAGTTAGAAGCATGAGTGTTTTTTGTCACCTCTCTGGGACCTCTGGCCTCACTACAAAAAGAACATGTCCCAGAAAGTCTCTGCCCCTCCAGCTGGGGCCCCAAAATAGACAAATGAAGTAGAGCCACCACAGGCAATCTGCATAATTGCAGCCTGAAGCAAGCCACTCAGCCGAACCACTTGTCTATGAGCATGAGAGTCAATGCTTATGGCCCTGAGTTTGGGAGTAATTGTTATTATGCATCATTATTGTGGAAATAGCTGACTGAGCTCAATAGTAATACATTCAAGTAGATTAAAAGTCAAAGAGAATAAAAAGACATTCAGTGAAAAGTTTCCTTCCCTCTACAGTTACCCCAGCCAACAACTTCACCTTCCCATGGGCACGTATTTTTATTAGTTCCTTGGTGTTATTCCAAGTAGTATTTAATACACATATAATTAAATATAAATATGTATGTTTTCCCTTTATTACATATTGGTAGGTTATTATGTTCACTCTTCTGTTTTTTTCCCACTTAATATTTTGTTTCAGTACATAAGGAACATCTTCATTCTTTTTGCCACCACATGGTATCCATTATATTAATGCATGGATTACAATTTCTAATACAGTACCTGAAAAGTGATCAAGAGAAGTTAGGGGATCTGCTCAATATATTGACCAGGGGTAGTCACGGAGAACTAAGGTAATGGGATTGAAAGGCTGTGTTAGGAAGAGAAAAATTATTTCCTGCCTTGAACCCTACTGAGCCCAGTCCATTCAATAAGCCAGTTGTTAGGATTAAATGACTTAATACATGTAAATCACTTAGAAAAGTGTTTGGCACATGGTAAGAGTTCAGTATATATTTACTATTATACTTAACAATCTGAGGTCCACCCCAATCAACATATTAGAAAACTCTCTGAGGTGGCATCAAGGGGCATCTTGCCACTCACCCCAAACTTTTAAGTTCTCACCCCTCTTTTCTGCCACATTTAATGTAATTGCTCCCTCCTTTCCTTCTCTCTAGCTTTGGCTGTACTTGCATCATACAACATAGAGGGGTTTCTCCCTCCATCCCTTGGAGAACATGCATGCAGTGTCCTCATCCCTTCCCCTTATTGTCTGTGTTTCACACATCTCTGTCCTCTTAGGACCTGCATCATATAGATTTGGAAGTCAGACAGACAGGTTCAAATCTGAGCTGTGTGTGCATTCTTGTGTGACCTTGCTATGCATCATTTTTCTATTTTGTAAAATGGGGAGAATTATATGTCACAAGAGTTTTGTGAAGTTTAAATGAGATGCAAATAACATGCCTAGCACAGAGTAGTCTCTCAATAAATGTTAACTCCCTTAACTCCAATTTTCTCTCCTGTCTTTTTTTATTGTCTTGTCTTTTCCATTTCGTGACTTCACCTACTATCTCTATGTAAGTGACCCTAAATCCCTATAGATCACCTCATTTCTATTTTGCAAATGAGAAACTGGAGTCTTGCTCTTTCTCAAGTTTCCAAGGAGCTATCAGATATCAGAAAAAGATGTCATTGGCCTCTCCATTGCAACAGATCCAAACCTCTCTTTGCCCACTGATTCCAAATTATTCTCTCTGCTTGACTCTCTTATCTGTGAATGACACTAGTCACCCATTCTTCAAACCATGTTTGATTCTTTCTTCTCCCTTCCTTGTATTTCTATTCTTTTGCCCAGCCCATACATTCACAATAATTTTTATGTAATTAAAGTCTTCAAAGCTAGGAGGAATTTAGGTGATCGCATAGGAAACCATCCCCATCGCACAGATGAGCAAAACAGAGGCCTGGAAAAGTAAGGGGAGGTCTAGTTAGAGGAGAGGTAGGACTAAGATCTGAATCCTTTGAGATGCGGGACAGTGTTCTTTCCATGTCACTTCACTAATAGACGTCTTTCTCAACATTTCTGCTGCCTCCACCATGGTTCAGGCCATCATTATATCTGTTCCATTATTGCAGTAGCCTTCTACCTCTTCTCTCTACCACAGTTTATCTATATATACCTCCTGACTAATCTCATGACAGTACAGTCTGCCATTATACAGGAGTATGGCATCTGTTCTAGTTCCCACAGTGTAGACCTAGGGTATTGTTTTTCATACTTGGTCATTTTGTAATCACCTTCACAACATCAGTCATATTCATATTTATATACATTTAACATTTACTTAATAGTTTATCAACTCAGCCTTACAAAGACTCACTTTCTCTTTCCTTAACTTCATCCTATGCAATAATAATCTGTGAAATCATGAGTTTGGTACACTAGTATATTTTTTGAATGTATGTTGAAATATATAGTACCATTAAAATTAAAAGACAATTTCCTGTATGTCACCAAAAACTATGTCAAATACCACATTTTGCAAGACACTAAACCAGCAAATGAGTGAAAATCCAAGGATGGTTGGTTGAAAGAATTTTCAAACAATTAGAATGTTCTGAAAATTAGGTAGTAAGTTTACTCTCACTAAAGATATGCAAGTCAAGATTGGTTAATCACTTTTAAGGGATATTGTAGAGGGATCATATGCATTAAAAACATAGAATAGATTATCCTTAAGGTTTTATCGAACCCTGAGATTCCATGATTTTAGAGACTAATCTAGTACTTTTTAATTAGTTACTATCAAATTATTGTTTTGTAGTATAAATTTTAACTCACTCGTCTCCCATGAGAAAGTTGTGATTGTTCTCTATTGCCTTCTAAATGAAGTATTTTGTGAAATGAGTAGATTACTCCTTCCTTTCAACTTGGAAGTTTCTAATGAATAAAACCTACTTATTTCTTCAATCATATAATTTCTTTTCACTTACACTCCTCCAGACTCTCATTTTAGCTCCTCTCCCAAAAGAAGACACTTCAACCCCAAGTCTAAGGTCATTCCTTAAGTAGGAACTACATTAAGCCAATAGAAGGCATGAGTCTTTTAATTCTTTTAGAGTTAGGAACATTTTTGCCTCATACTAGATCACAGGATTAAACCTAGACTACTCCAATTCCTGAATTTCTATTTTGTTTTTACTTCCTATTTCTTTAAAAAAATAAAAACTACAATATTCCTCAAAAGGGTGAGAGGGTCTAGACTACTAATCTCTCTCTCTGAAGAAAAGAAAGAGAATTTATAGCTTTTAATGGTTGTGAAAACCAGGAAATAATAGAGAAATCATGCATTCTGCAGGAATTCTCCTGAGTGTATTAAATTAAACTGACAGCGTTGATATCGCTATTCATGTTGAAATAATTAGCAATTCTAAGGCTATTAATGGTGTATTGTATCACTGTTTTAGAACTGGTAGGATGAATGCAAAAACCTTTTGGTGACTTTTGCTCCTACTAAAATTTAATTAGCCTTAGTTACTGACCTCATGTTTTATGTAACAGTACACTCCAAAATGATCTCATAAAGAATTGAAGTTTTAGAAGAAAGTCATTCTTGCTTTAAAAACTAGCATCACATAAAAGTTCTCTGAGTGTTTTTTAACTACTTTTGCAAAGTATTCTTATAATTGCTAACATTACATATGGGACTGACTGATTTTGAATTTAATTGAAGCAAAAATGCATCTCTTTGACAAGGTCACTTTTTAAAGTGGAGTTGCACTACTTTGCATTACAGTTCTGATTTTTTTCTTTCTAAATTAACTATGATCTATAAAATTATCGATAAAGAGTAATACCTTGGCCATCAAATATTAATAATGATTACAAGAGGGGGAAACTACATTTAACGCACATAAAATTTATGGATGGTAATGATCTCTACTAAATCTGGAAGACTGGATCTGTGCACCTGGGGGTGGGCAATGCATTGGGGTTCAATGGAAAGATCTGAGCCAGAACAGCTATGCTTCATAAGAGATTGGAGACTAGGAAGTCTAAACTAGCTGAGACCAAACAAAGGCTTAAAAACAAAACAAACAGGAAGTACCACAGATGGTGAGGTGGTGTTATTGTTTGGGGGTAGGTGGGAAGGAGTTAATCCACCAGTATCTCTATGTTGCTTAATTGGAGTTTTATTAATGCTTTGTGATTGTTCACATTGTTCTAAAAGCACATTATGGAAATGACTATTTTGTATTAATAGATCATCTTTCTTTGACAATTTTGTACATATTGGACTTTCTGCTCTTTAAGAAAGTTGCTACTAAATGTACCCTCCTCATTCTGAGAAAAAGGTATCTGAGAAAAAGGTAAAGGATGTTCTAATCTTCCCCCTGGTGGGTCAATTGGCCCAGAAGCTTACACTAAACTTCCTTTTGAGCTAAAGCCAGAATCATGCTGATCAAATGAAGCATGAGAGCTCAATATGCTCAGAGTGCAATGTTTGAGCTACATGTGGCTCTTTTTCATGCAGCTTTCAGTTCTTTAAGGCCTCTTATTTCAGTATTACAATTTTATTATGCTAGAAGCTACCGAGCATATAGTAGTCAAGGGGCTCTCTTGGTTAATAGTATTTGCAAATATCACTTGAGGCAGGGTTGTTACTTCGGGATGAGTCACAAACTGTGAGCATTGCAGTGATAGCTTTATGGAATGAGAAGCAGCCTGGTGGGTTGGAAAGAGCATGAACCCCAGAGGTAAAAAGAAACAAAACAAAACAATACACTGGGTTCAAGGTTCGACTACTTGTAAGATATGAATATGGACAAATCACTAAATCCTTGGGAGCTTCTGTTTTCTCGGCCATAAAATGGAATCAATATATTGACTCCCAGTTTTCTTGTGAGAATCAAATGAGATAATATATATTAAAAATACTTGAATTTCCAAAGAACTGTTATTAATAAAGATAACTCAACTTGGCCGGGTCAGATCATGCTCTCATTTGGCGCTCCCTGAACAGGATACATGAGCTACTAGATGCACTCCTCTTCTGGTTCTATCCCATCTCTACAGAGAACAAAGGGTTGTACTAATCCTATACATTGTGAAGTAATTTATTGTGCCCATGATTCATGTCATATTATGATCAGTCAAGTTTATATCTATTGCCTGCTCTGTATGGAGCTACACGTTAGGCCCTTTGGAGTTAAAAAAAAAAGTGATTAAAAAGAGGAGTATAATTAAAAAACTGAATAGACACATCAAAGAGCTAAAGAAGGGATGTGAAAAATATATGAGGTGAAACGAAGCTATCTAGGTATTCATAGATTACTGAACTGTGTCAATAAAGGAGGCTTAATTAAAGAGGCAACATTTTTAAAAGGTCTGGTCCTGGAATAGCAGAGTACAAGGGGGAATGGCATCTTCTGGGAGAAAGAATAGTACGGACAGCAAGGACCTAGTCCATAGCCTCCTGAAGTTGCCTGTTTCATCTAACAATCATATATTCTCCCCTTGCTTCTCCTCCTGACATTTGTCTTGACTGCTGTAGAGATTAAATATATATCTGCCTTTTAGAAGCATAAATCCTAAAATAAAATTAAAGCAAAAAATGAACTCTATTAGGAAGATTTTAAAATATTCCACATATGCCCTTCCAATAAAGATGGCTTCTTGGAAAAGATGATTTTTTTTTTTACACAGTGAGCTTCAATGGACACACATATACGTTCCTAGTTTTTCCTTTCTTTTCCAAGTGAAAGCAGGGTTGGGTTGGGCTTTTTTTTGGGTTTTTTTTTTTTTACTCATAGATACAATCCAGCACTAGAGGTCGAAAATGTGAGTTTTGTGTACAATGAGAATTGGTGACCTTGGGCAAGTCACTTATCCGCCTGAATCTCAGTTTTTCTACTTCAAAATAAAAATTCTTTGTGCTAGCCAGAATTTTTACAACAGAGTATATTGAATTCTTCATAAAAGAAAAAATACTATAAAGATTATTTATTTCTGTTAATACTCTCTTAAAATCTAAAATACCTGTAAAAAAAACTTATCAGCCTTCCTTGAGCACAACATTTTCATAATAGTTAACTCTTATGTCAGCTGGAACTGAGCCTTAAGAAAGTCTGCGATAGATAAGAAAAGCTTAAGATGAAACTTGGCCCTTGTTGAACGGAAGTCTATGACCCGGAGATGCACAAAAAGGTATCCAACCAAAGAAGAAAGGATTATTCTACCTCATCGTGGATGACTGCTCTTCTGCTTTTATTGAAAATTTTCTAAATCCTCTACTAATTACTGCTAAATGTATACATGAATTAGCCACTCAACCAGAATAGTTAAAATTTCCTTCCAATTATATTTCTGGACTTTAGCTTCTCAAGCTAGTCAGGAAAAACAAAGAATTCCATTAAAAAAAAAAGCTAACTTCTCTGAGATCTTCCCCATAAAATGATCAGGAAAGATGCCTTCTTTAATGACAGTATGATGCGATACAGTATAAATCAAAACAATGTGGGAGAGGGTATCTGATCCAGAGGCCTACTTTAAAAAAAGTAACAAGTGAGTAAAAAAAATCATGAATTCACAGTATCTTCAATAATTCTACATGGTGTTCAAAAACAAGGACTTACCTCTCATTAATGCAAGAGAATGTAAGAAATGCTATGCTTTATTTTCTCACATGAATTTTAGGTGAAGAATTGAAAATGGATTCTTTGAGTTGACAGCAACTGTAGTCAAATCCCATCCTCTAACCCCATCCCCAAAGGTCAGGAAAAGCTCTTGAAAGTGGCTTATTTTACATCATAGCCCCAGGTTAAGCCAAAATAATCCAGGAGGAGGAAAACAACAATCATAACAACAAAAAAATTCCCACAGTGAGCTACACACCCCAGATGCCCAGACTTTCCATGGGATCTTAATGAGGGTCAGAGGTCAGTGCTAAGGAGCCTGGTGAAACAGTGAGAACCAAGATCCTGTTTCCATTTTAATGCCCTTGTGTTTATGTTTTGCGCTCTGCAGGGGAAAGACGGAGACAATCCCACTTCCAGGGAGGCCAGAGAAAAATGCACTGGATATAGTAGTTTGACAGAAAAATAGGGGTGTTCCATGAGGCCAAGGGTAGCCTCAGTTCAGAAAAACACAGAACTGCCAAAAAGTATACTGTTAGCTGAAATTTCTCCTCCAGCACTGGCCTAAAATTACAGTACGTTATGAAAATAAAGACCATTGTTTTCAATCTGCCCCTTCACCTCTCCACCCACACAAGTCCAGAGAAGGCTGCCCGTGTTTAAATTTAGCGGAGATGTTAGTGACATAATAGTCATGAGCCAGCTCAACATTCCAGTCTCCCAATTTGTCACGCCTGACCTTCCTATCGCACTCTGATAAACTTCATTCTATTACAGCTGCTTATTTTGTTTATCTTAGAGACTCAGATTATAGTTTATCATTAATTTAAAGTTACCTGCTTTCTTGGCCACTATTTCAGTCAAAACTTGTTTTCCTCTCTACAGAATAATTTTCCCCTATGGGTAAAACGCTAGATGCCCTCCCACCAACCCTTAAACTTCCATCCCTTTCTCAGCTCCTGAACCTTTGATAACCTTTGAAACTAGATCCAAATCAACATTTCATGGAGTTCCTGAGCTTACAGCTTTGGGATAACTTTAGCTTCTGGTTTCCAGGACAGGCCTAGCTGGAAATCCTGAAACAACATGAGTATGTTCATCCTAGAGGAAAGTCCGATGGGGATCGGAAATGCCAGTCTCTTCTATTCTGACCTCACCAAATGTCTAGTTTGTCCTTACTGAGATTTAGAAGGAACTAGTTTCACAGACCATTTTGTGGTTAAACAGATGAGAGAAAATGATACGACAGCCTCATCCAAGAGACCAGGGAATGCGGTTCTTCAGCCTAGGTCTAGTACTAAAAATAAAATAAGCCACAGTCCCTGATGGTTAGCAATAGCAAAGTTTATTGAAGCCCTATCCTGTACCACATCCTGGGATGTGCACTTTTTTTTTTTGAGGGACTTTTTTTTTCTTTTCCCTTTGTGCTGAGTCTCGTGTCACTTGCCCATAGAGGGCAGCATTCAGAGGCCTTGCATGGTTTGCTTCAGACCAGAGTTCCTGGATTTTATATGGATTATCTCCTTGAATCCACCCACCGGCCCTATGACGGTAGTTATTTTTATTCTCCCCATTTTATAGATGAGAAAACTGAGGCTCAGAGAAGTTAACCTTACAGTTAAAATGCTAAGAAGGGCTAGAGCCAGGTTTGAAACCCAGTCTTGGTTGAGAGGCAGCAGCCTGTTCTCTTCACTAGGGACACATTCTGTTCGCCTATGGCTGTGTGCCAGAATAACCTGATGGATTTTGATACTGTACACCCACCATCAATACCGAGTCCCAGAAAGATTCCATTCTCTAAGTCAGGTTGGGTTGCAAACATCTGCATATTAAAAAAAAAAAAATAGTCTACCCAGGTCATACAAACCAGAGTTGGAACCACTGACTACTATAGATAATAATGTAGGTCAGGGACATCCCCGGTGGTGCAGTGGTTAAGAATCTGCCTGCCAATGCAGGGGACACGGGTTCGAGCCCTGGTCTTGGAAGATCCCACATGCCACGGAGCAACTAAGCCCGTGCGCCACAACTACTGAGCCTGCGCTCTAGAGCCTGCGAGCCACAACTACTGAAGCCCACGCGCTGCGCAACAAGAGAAGCCACCGCAATGAGAAGCCCACGCATTGCAATGAAGAGTAGCCCCCCCTAGCTGCAACTAGAGAAAGCCCGCCCGCAGCAACAAAGACCCAATGCAGCCAAAAATAAATAAATAAATTTATTTAAAAAATAATAATAATGTAGGTCAATAGATTTATGAACTGTCAAGCACTCATGAATGCTTTTAGAATCAATAGGCTCCTTGTGGGCAGAGAATTCATCTTACAGATCTTTGCATTATTTTTCCGCTGCATTCGTTGAACAAATATCTACTAAGTGCCTAACATATTCCAGGAAGAGCAAGGGTCTTTCATAAACATCAGACAAGGTCTCTGGACTTATAGAGCTTAAGCCCAACTCTGTGACACCCTATGACAAAGCAGTGCCACAATGGGCATTCAAGACTCAACTATTGAATTGTTAAAGTATTTAGTATATGTATTGCTTTGCTTTAAACTTTTTCTTTTTTTGGGGGGGGTACGCGGGCCTCTCACTGTTGTGGCCTCTCCAGTTGTGGAGCACAGGCTCTGGACGTGCAGGCTCAGCGGCCATGGCTCACGGGCCCAGCCGCTCCGCAGCATGTGGGATCTTCCTGGACCGGGGCACGAACCCATGTCCCCTGCATCAGCAGGCGGACTCTCAACCACTGCGCCACCAGGGAAGCCCTGCTTTAACCTTTTAATTGTAGTTTGGGGCAGATATAATCTATAAGAATCACCTTTTTAGTTAAGTACTACAGGAAAAGATCGTACAGCCTGAATCAACAGTCTTCTAGTACCATCACCCCAACCTCCTTTCTTTTAAACACTAAGCCTCTGCTTCTCTGTGGTTTGTAGCACAAACATGATGCTACCTGCCCATCAGTGGGGAAGATGCTTTTGATTTTCTTTTCTAATACTGGTATTGGTTCTATGTTCTCAATTCATCGTTTTGGAGACCTTTGAAATCCACTGTAAAGTGGTAGTTCAGGCTGACTACATTCCTAAGTTCTCAAATTTTAGTTTGGTTTACCTCAAGTTTCCCCTTGGTCATAAATCAAGCATTTTTGTTATCATAACCAAAAAAGCAAACAAAGAAACAAGATTTATTGTTTAAAATCCTAAAGAATCCTAAAAACATGGGTTGTACACTTAGAATTTTCTTTTTTTTTAAACAATTTTTTAAGAAATTTGTTTTGTCTTGGTTTCTATGCCTAACAAACAGGTAGTATTCCAGTAGCAGTCACAGATTAATGCATTTCAGGAATGTAAACTGTTAATCTAAAGAAAAAAATTATACCTGTGAACTAGCATATACCAAAGTATATAGCTGAGATGACTTAAAATACAGTTTTCTTTCATGAGACAAATATCCCTTCTTTAGTGATCAGCTCTCTACTGGCAACTCATTTTCATGCCATTCCACATTTACTTTTCCTTAAGATAATGATTGTAAAAATAAGTATCTAATAAATCACTCCTTAAACTGAAAAAACAAAAACAACCCCCTTTCCAATCTTTTTTTTCCTCCTTTAAGTTGCTCCCCTTTTAAAATATACCTAATTTCAGGAAATTTTCATGATTTTGTTTTACATGAGCATGAAAAATAAGCATACGTAATATTTAACAGTAATAATTCAAAAATAACTTATATATTTGCTATTAAACATTTCCCAAAAAGCCAAGTCCTTCTTTGGCTGTCTAAAAGAGGTGATACCTAAAATAGGTGATTGGAATCCAATCTAGGAACTTCTGTTTAATTGGAATAATGACCATGAACTTGGGAAAAGAGATCAGGCCAAAAGTTTGACTTATCTTTGAGGCAGTTTTTTAAGAGTGAAAATAAAAGATTCATTTACACAGAGGTTACTCTAAGGACCCTCACAGGCAGTCTAACAAGGGAAAAGCATTGTTATTGAAAAGGAATGCAGAGGAATGGAGGGTAGAATCATCTGGTTGGTGACCCTAACCTCAAGAGCCTAAGCTTGCCTCTCAAGGGGCAAACTGGAAACAGAGTGAGGCCCAACAGAGTCTGGGTGATCTCTCTGGGCCAGAGAACTTGAAATTGGGCCTGAGAACCTTTTCACTTTGTTTTGCAGTCAGACTATAAACAAAGATATTTTTATTCCCTTCTGAACAATTTCCCTTTCCAAACACCATTTGTCAATCAAGTTGGGCATATAGAGCATACTCAAAGGTCTGTGAAAGAAAACTTCCCTATGTAGGCTTGAGTAGCATCCAACCCAATACCCAGTGCCTATTTTTTGAGTCTCTTCTGCTTACTAAACACTGGAAATTCAATGGAAAATAAGACAAGCATGGTGAGGAAGGAGAGTATCAAGAGACCTGAGATGAGGCTGGGAACTGTGTCATAAATAATGGAGTAACATTTGCTCAATGAATCAGTTCTATAAATTGCAATCATACCAAGGTTGTTTCTATATAGTTTTTTTCTATATAGTTTTTTCTATATAGATATTCACTATATCTGAAAGTTAAAATCTAACAAAATAAAAAGTAACAAAATCTATAAATTATTTTATTACACAGTTGAATTTCCATTTACTTTATTTTATATTTTTGTTGTTTTTGTGTGTATAAGAGAGGGTCAGAATGCATAACATCTAGAGGAAGTAGCCACGGAAATCAAATTTTCATTACACTTCTCCATGGCCCTACTATAGCTAGATGTCTTAGAGTTGTTTTACAACCCACAGACGGGCACTTAACTGTGAGATGTTTGTAAAGAATAAACTTTAGGGTATGGGACAAACCTTTTAAAAACAAGCAGTCTCACATCAAGCAAATAAATGTTTTGAATAAGTTGAACACCTTCTGTTTTCTTCAGCTATAAGGACATTTTACACCTCAGTCAGTTCAGATAATATCTTAGTGTTTTGGGCAGTGTCTCTTTCATTGTCAAAAGGATCCAAATGATCTTCTACTGAAAGCATATCTTTTTTAATCAGTCTAAAAATAATGGATATTTCCTTTTCTTTTTTAAAGGCATCTTAATGAAGAGAAAATAATTAAATTTCTCCTTCTTTCTAAGAAACACATTTCCTACACTTCTACCCCAATTAGCCCATTAAAAAGTTACCAGATCTTTAAAAAAAAAAAAAAAGGATATATATATAAAATATATATATATTATATATTTTATATATATATATATATATGGTATTGAATCTGAGGTCCCATGGGGGCTCACCAGATATAAGCAGAGAAAATAGGATTTGATCCTTTGGAGTGGTTTTAATACCAAATGTTCCTATTTAGGTTTGATTAACTGCTCTCTAAAGGGGTCTTAACACTAGAAAATGCAGGCTTTATAAACTCCTTCCCTAAGGATGCAAAGTTACTTATTTCACAGGTATATGCAAAGATTCATCATATTATTATATCAGATTGGGTCAAATTGTAGCACTTCAGAAAGTGTGTGTGCTTTTCAAAGAGGTTAAGGAAAGTGGGCTCCTGAAAGTCTCAGATAGATAGCATAGTGGGAAGGAAACAAAACGCCCTTCTGTTTTCCATTAAAGTTATGTTCTGCACCAAGTTTGATTGCTAAACATCTGGCAGTCTTTTCTCTGATAACGTAGTTCAATAGGGTGGACAATGCTAAGCCTTTGAAGCTCTCCCTGTAACTCTTAAGTGGTAGGTGAACAAGAGAAAGAGATAAGAACTCTAGATCTTTCCCTTCTATCAAAATTGGCAAAACAGGTTTACAGTCTTCTCTTATTTTCTTTATTCTTTGAGGTCTCATTATTCCCTTTCCCTTGAATAGGATATAAGCAAAACACAGAGAAAGTCAGTAAAACGTTTTACCCATCTCCACAGCCAGACACAAAGCCTTCTGGCTTTTCCTTCACTGTTAGAAAGGAACCAAGAACTGACTGAAATATTCATAATCATTCCTTTAAATTCTTTGGGTAAATCTGTAGTGAGAGAGAAAAGAAATATCCGAAGTGATAAGATCTGAAAGATTTTCCTATATCCTTTGGCGCTGATAATATTATGCATCACTTGTTTCCTGAAGAGTCTTCTCTTCATTTATCCATGCTATCATCTTCAACAACAAGAAGAACTTATTTAAATTATGAATCTGCATTTTGAAGCTGGAAAAAAAATGTAAAAATCACCTAGCTCAGCTTTACATTTTAAAAAGGAACTGTGTCTCAAAGAAGCAAAATGACTTGCTCAATGGTGCACAGTTATAAAAGAATAATTGATGTGGTTTACAATATGAATACAGTAAAATAATTTTTACAAATAAGGACATGGAAGTTTATGAAACTAAAGGAGGGAGAAACAAAAGCCTATGATGCAAGAGTCCTGTGTAGATAACTAGAGATGCGTTGGTTACAGATTTGCCTTTGAGACTCCTAGCAACCAATGAAAACAAACAAAAAAAATTATCTGTTACATATTCACCGTCCATAGATTTTTAAAACACCAGTTTTTACCCAGATTCTCATTAAGAAGTCCCTGCATTACAGTGTGAATCATCCTAGAGTAAATGCATGCCTACAATAGTAAGATAATGTCCCTCAAAACAGTCTTACGGCATAATGCTGAAAATTCAATAAGCTCACTCCTATTAGAGACCAAAATGATTCCATGTAGGTATATAGCCTTGAGGTCTGGCTTTATCTGGGAGAAAATTTGTATGAAGGAATGGAAGGACTAAAGATCTTTCAACACAGATTTATTGACTGAGCACTTACTCTTTGCCAGGCTGTATTCTAGGAGCTTTATGTTCATGAACCAATCTCATCCTCAGCAACCCTGTGAGATACATACTAAGTCTTCCAGTTTTACAGATGGGGGAAATAGGTGCATGACTTGACCAAGTGCATGCAGCTAGTGAGAGCTGGAGACCTGAACTCTGGCTCCAGAGCCTGGGCTGTAAGCCAGTCCTGCTGGACTCCCTAGTAGGCCATCTTTCTCTCCTATGTGTGCTAACATTCTTTCAACAGTTCTCAGCCATAAGGTCTACTAATAAGTAAATATTAATATCTTTTTGGAGAGTATAGTGCTGTTTTTCCAACCTGTACAACAAAAGTAGCTGAAAGTTGATATTTTTAAGCCCTGAATCCATGCTGAGGAGAAACTATTTCTTAAATTAATTTTTACCAAAACTAATCAACCCTTAGAAATGCTAAATAAAAAAGGACAGTTTTCTCCTGATCGCTGTAGGAAAATAGAACAAGAAATGCAAGTCAAGTTCCAGGGCTCCCATTGAAATAATTCACCATAGAAAAGGCTCCTGACACCAGAGGGAAAAGGCACTTCTGTTAACACTTCTAAATGTCCCTTAGCCATGCTCTCCTACTTACTTTGTAATGATTGCATGTTTTCCCTTTGGGCCTACTAAAGTATTTAATTGCAATTACACTCATTTACATAGCAGATGAGGCTAATTGCTGGTATTAGTTACCAAAAGTATGCTTGTATTGTGAGGGTGAAAAAAATGCCCTACAGAAAAGAAAACGACTTTGCCTCTAATTAAGGAGTTATGAAGTCAGAATGAGCTGGCTCCAAGGTGCAAATATGAAATTGAGGGCTTTCAGAACTCTATAATGGTTTTTTATGACTCCATCTCACTTCCTTGATTACACACAATGTTTAGGGACTAAAGATAAATACAGTGCAACGTTCATAGTGCTGACCTGATTGCTAGTCACATTCTCTCACACGTAGATTGAAATAAATGCAGTTGTCTGGCAAACGCATGATAAATGGTGGGTTATGAGTACCTGGTCTTTATTTACTTGGCTATTCAATTGCTAATTCTGGCTTCACGTATTGCAAGAGCAGCTTTGGCATCATCAAATACACACAAATCGGTATTTGAAGCTTGTTAGGCATACTTGATATAGAATAAACAAAGAAATAATGAAATGTGGTACAAATTTTGGGGGGAAGACCAAACGTTAGAGACCTCTAGATGTACTGTTCTTCCCTGAGTCATTTCTGTGTTGGCACTATAATGTCTAAAAATGGAAGTTTGCGGCGACCTACCTTGAGGACGCTTACAATCTCACTGAGGAGACAGAATTCATACCCCTGAAACCATACCCATATATGTATGTTCCCACCTATTTAATGCCAGAACGACTTAAGGCAGAATGGTAGCCAACAATAAAAGATGGCAGTATTTAGTACTAACTATAAACCAGAAGGTCAGAAAGGCAAGCTGTCAGAAAGGACAGGAGCCTTTTGAGAAGGTGTCATAAGAAAATGTCTTCTCTTAATAAAGATTTGCAATGAACAAATACGCAACAACTCTCACAGTCACAGAATTCCAACTGTGAATTGGAATCAAACTCAGTTATTTAAGAGTTTCCGTTTTTTACAATGATTTTTCACAAGTAACATTTTTTTTTCGTTTCTCATTCCTTTCTTCTTCTTATTTCTGGCTTCCCACCATCACCTCCCACACCTTCTCTTAAACTGTGTTTTTAGAAAGAGAGGGAGAGAGAGAGAAAAAATGAAGGAAGGAAACAAGGGAAGAGAAAGAAGGAAAGGAAGGAAGGAAGGAAGGAAGGAAAGAAGGGAGAAAGAAAAACTTTTCTGGCCTTAAAATATACTTGCTCTGTTCATTTTCTCTTTACTGAACGCTTAGTTATAAAAATATTACACTGTACAGTGTTCAGTTACCTATGCAGGTCATTTCATGAAATGAGTCTGGCTGTCAGCCAAGCTTCTGCCTCTCCCTTTGCTCTTTGTTCAAAAAAAAAAAAAGTATTGAGGGAGAAAAAAAAGGAAGAGAAAGGATAAAGAAAATCCTCCATGCCACCAAAAACTGCATTCCATGGATGCCATGGCCTCACCCTTCTTAGTAAGCATTCTTTTAAAATAAAAGCCCTTGATAAACCAATCCCAGGTGGCATAATGACAGGGTCAGCTGAGTGTTATTTTTTAAACTTGTGTGAAAAATCCATTTTGAGTTTCATCTCATCTCTGGGGCACTCAGGCAGTGCAATCACTAGGCTCTGGTGCCAAATGTAAACAGGACATCCTTTCAGATATCCAGGTCCAGCTGGTGAGAACACACACCCACTAGTTCTTGCCCAGTTCGGGAAACCGACCCCAGTCCTTTCATAGAGAGATGCTGAAGCAGGGAAACCTACTCCTGCATGTGGGATGTAAACAGAATCCTTCAAAACATCTTTTTCTCGCTATTGTTTGATGTGTTCCTCCCCATCTCTTAATTCTTTTTACACCACAGCAACACCTGCAGGCTAAAATTGTCACAAACACCCCATGGTTGTGATTTGTCACAAAATTTTCCATTCACTGGGGAGATTTTATATCTTAGACCCTGGAATCAGAGAATGTTAGGGCTAGAAGACATTTGAGAGATCATCCAGTACAATTTTTTGATTTTTCCAGTTAATAATAGATGCTGAGGAGTACAGAAAGGGTACAGCCCTTAAGTAGCCCAATCTCCCGGTGAATCACCGCCTTCAGTGCTCTTGGGAAAAGGTGGGTCATAAAGAAACAAAAACATGAATCCTACTCTGAAGAAGGTATAAATGTATATTCTTACCATTTCTCTGCATAACACAACACTTAAAATGAGATATTATATTAGCAAGAGTACAACAAGAATTATAGACTTTCAGAGGTTAAAGGCATCTGTGAGAAATGACTAGTAAGAAAATGCTTTAAGTAAGAGGTGAAGTTCTCACAGCACTCTCCACCTCCATGCTGGTAAAGGATAGGAAATATTCTCAGTCAGAAGTGTAAGAATGGCTGACTCTAATCCTCGTTGATAAAAAGTTACTTTTACCTCTACTGCCTTTTATTTCTTTTATCTTTTACATCTTCCTTTCACTTTTCCCTACCCCGTTGTAAAGTTTGAACCCCGTTTCAAATTTTACACTACCACTCTTGGGCATCTATCCAACTCAGCTGACTTACCCGGCTTTGGAAATTGCTCAAAGTAGCAGGTGGTCATCTGGCTGGTCTTCGTTAGTTCAGTTCTCCACTCACCCCACCCATCTCTATCACAAAGAGGTGATTCGATCAAGGTTCAATGGCTGATCCAAGTTGGGTCAATCCACTTCTCCCAGGAATTTGGAATTAGATTATCAGAGAGTTCAGTTAGTTTCAACATGCGATTGAAAGTATAACAAATTCCTGTGAGAGCTGTGTACTGGCCATCTGTACCTGAAGCAGAAAGATAGCTGGAGCTGGCTTTTTTAGGCACTACTTCAATCCCTTTCCAAAGACTGGCTGCACTCTTGCCCTCAGGTACCTAGCGATGTCCCTGTATTCCTACAATAAATTCCTAAGTAGTTTGAGTTGTTTTCTGTTGCTTGTAACCAAAGAGTCTTAACTAAACTTAAGTCCTAGACTTGAATATTTTCCCAGTAGTTCCATGTGAAAAAAAAAATGTCTCCTTTCCCTGACCATCTAATTCCAGAACCAACCTATCCCCAAGCATTAAGAGTGAATCCAAATTTGTCCATATCTATTTTCGCCCTCTGGATCTGTCAAAGGAATAGCGTGGTCAAGTTCAAACAGGATTTAAGACCAGTTAGCTAAAATCAGATTCCTCCTAGCAGCTTTTAAAATAATAAATAAATTTAAGGAAGTACCTACTGGGATCTCCAGTGCTGCCTAACACCTACTGTATTGACTTATCAGAGCAGTCCCACTTTAAGTAAGACTTGAAATAATATTGTTACTTCATGTTTTTACAAGCTAATATTTATATAATTTAATATGGTAGTTTGCTTTTCTAAAATAATTAATAAAGCAAAAATATGCTTATATAATTGCATGGGACAATTATTTAAAATAAAATATTTATAAAAGAAATTTGGTTTTATAATAAGAATTCCTAAGTAAATCTGAGCAAAGAAACAACTGACTATGGTTAAAGTTGATTTCACTAATTTCATGTACAGGTCTGAAGAGAAGAAAATATCTATGAGAAGACTGAACATTTTCATTGGACTATCAACGTACATTGCCCATTGTCAGGCAAATACATCAGGAATAACACTTTTAGGGACATTGATCCTTACAATCAGACTGATGTTTTCTGAATAATCACTAATTTCATGTTTCTTCAAGAAGGTCATAAAGACACCGAATCATCACCTCCCCCTCCTATGTCTTATTTCTTACCAATTCCCCATCAATTCCCCATCATCACCATAGATGTGCTCAGGACCAAGTCCAAGCTAAGTTGTGAAGCAGAGCTCTGTTTTAGTATCCTCTCCCAAGATAGGCTCTCAGAATCCTCACGCCACCTCTACTGACCAGGGATCCTCCCTGTGGCTCACCCCACTTCCACCCCCTCCCCCACATTTCTCCTGGACAAAGCCCAATGTGCTTGGCTTCACTATCCTCCACCATCATCATTTATCTTTCTAAGTCTTTTTACCTTAGGGCCCTGTTGCTTGCTGATAAAATGATAAAGTATTTAGTGGTGTTGATAAATTAATTCATGACTTTGTCCGGTTAACTAGGTTTGCATTTTAAGAAGCCTTCTAGAGACAGTGTTTATACTCCAGAAGGTCAGGAATATGTCTTAACCCTTTCTACACATCCTATAACATCTAACAGGTATAGATCTGGTAATAGGTGCCAAATATAAACTTGAATTGAATTCCTAAAAAGAATTAAACCAGATGAGTCATTCTAGGTTTTTCCCAATGTCTTTCCTTCCGTCTCCCCTTCCTTCCCCACATAACCATATGTTCATGCCAGAAGAGATTATATTAGTCAAACTATATGTGGCTCTAGGTAAAAACCACAAAGTAAATTTAGAATTTAATAACTTGTTTCAATATTATGGCCCCATTGAAGTCATTTGGCCATACTTTGTCTCAATTTCCTCTTCAATGAAATGGGGTTATTATTGATCTATTACTCCTAGAAATTTTTGGTAACATTCTGTTTTGGTAAAAACACTTTAGGAACCTCCCAGGAAAACTGTCAGAGAAAATTAAATATGGTCTATTAATTTTTTTAAACAAATATATTGAGCACCTATGGTGCACAAAGCAGTGTCAGCTCTTATGGAAGACACAAATATGGCTAATATTTTCTGCCTTTTTTAAGCCTGCAGTCTAAAGTGGAATTTTATAATCTAGGTTGTTTTACTAATGATAAAATCACAATATAAGCAACAACATTTCTGTAACTGTTGTGCAAAAGAAACACGCATCATTTTTACTTATCTTTCAGAATTTTTCCCATAAATAAATGTGGAAAAATTATGACAAACCTCACAAATTACTAAAAGGTGTGGCCCAAAGAACTAAGGCAAGTACCTGAACAATTGTCTATGCTTGATCAGATAGCTCAGCAGAAATTGACCTTATGTCTTTATAACTGTCCTGTGAATGCCATTCATCTCTATGGACTCTAGGAATTTACTGTAGAGTGCCTTGCTAACAGTGTTCACCTTGTTAACATTAACCATGAACTTCAGGTCCTGCTGGATGTACTCAAGGGACAATATAATGCAAAACTTCAAAGCCCAGGGCTTCCCTGGTGGCGCAGTGGTTGAGAATCTGCCTGCTAATGCAGGGGATACGGGTTCGAGCCCTGGTCTGGGAAGATCCCACATCCGAGGAGCAACTAGGCCCGTGAGCCACAACTACTGAGCCTGCGCAGCTGGAGCCTGTGCTCCGCAACGAGAGGCCATGACAGTGAGAAGCCCGCGCACCACGATGAAGAGTGGCCCCCGCTTGCCACAACTAGAGAAAGCCCTTGCACAGAAACAAAGACCCAACAGAGCCAAAAATAAAAATAAATTAATTAAAAGAAGGCTCAACATTTAAAAAAAAAAAACAAAAAAAACTTCAAAGCCCAGAGATAGCTAAAGAGAAATGAAAAGAACAGTTAAGCTAGGGAAACCTGGAAATTTTTGAGTGACTCTAAATAGAGTTTCCCCCAACACACACACCTGAGCCATCAGAAGGCACATCAGGTCAGATGTTTGACTGCACACTGACCCTGTCACGCAGCACAATTGCTGGAACGAATTTATATTATTCCAAGAACTATCATCTCCAGAGAGCAGATTCATCAGAAAAAAATGATGCTGTGTTATAGGGAAATGCTGAAATTTTAACACTGAGTCCCCTTCTATCAATATTACTTTATGGAAAATCCCAGGAATTATAAGGTCAAATATGCCTAGGGATGTTCTGAACATTCATCAAAGATGCTGCTATCTCTAGGATTAAGGCAAGTCATTATTTTTCTTCCTAGTTCCTGTTCATATGGAGGAAATGCATTTCTGAAAAGAATGGTCATTGAATGTTCACTCCAAAAACAAGCAAAGGAAATTTAAGAGTGAATCAAATTCTCTCATTCTGGACTTGGAGGCTGATCTGCCAGCTTCTTACCCAACATTCCAAGGAAACAAATTCTTTTCTAAGAATGCACATAAAAGCATCTCTCACTTCAAATTTTCCTATCTTTGGAAATCATAGTTTTTGAGTCAGGACATAAACCTAGGATTAAAAGCAGCTGTCCAAGAAGTAGGTGTGTACAGGAAATGGGAGGGTGACAGACAGGGGACATTGAAAGGGCATTTTTAACTGGCCTCTGAGAAAGCTTATGGAAAATTTTTCCAAATATTTTATGGAATGACAAAAGGAGTCAAATATTTGAAATTTAGGTAAAAACTCTTCCAATGGAGGACTATGGCAGACGTGTTAAGGCACAAACTTTTCCAACTTTAGGCTTAGGGAAGTTAATAATCTGTGTGTGTGTGTGTGTGTGTGTGTGTGTGTGTTTGTGTCTGATTTAATTGGGAAGTGCTAAAAATAAATCAAGTCTTGGACAATCACCTTTTTCCTTTCTTATCCAAAAATGTCCACCTATATTAATTATGGGTATCATTAACTTTGTCTCTTATTTGAGTATGATCCTACTACAGAAATTAGGATCCACCAAAAAAAAAAAAACAAAAGAAAAAAGGATTTTCTCTACCTTCCTCCTTCTATACATTTTCAATAATAATCTTTCCTTACCACAACTCCCTATACCTTTCCCTGTGTCCACTTTGTGAATTCAGCACACCAAGTCACAATATTAGGTTCTGAATATCAAATAAGTTTTGTTACTTGCTTGCAAAGAAAGTGAATATAATTTATTTAAAAATCAATTTACCTCAAGAAATACAACTAAGAACTTAGAGCAGAAAGATGGATCTTGGCCATCACTGTATCTCTGCAAGCTACTCTTTTTTCATATTGGTCTTTGACCTGAGCTGGTGAAAAATTTTCAGTTTCAGAGAAGCCTGGAATTTAACAAAAAAGCTAATATTCTCCCCATGTATCTGCTCCTTTTGTTA